>NW_003852596.1:618984-648816 GCF_000181295.1 Otolemur garnettii | reverse complement strand
AAAAAAAAAAAAAAAAGTAAAGTTCAGGTGTAGCTGAGCCTTTCACCCAGGGCGGGTGCTATACACCCTTACATTGTGTCTATTAGGTAGGAACTGGCCAATCACCTTCCTTCCTCCCCTTCTCCCTTTCCCTTCTCTCCCTTCCTCCTCACTTGTATATACTTGTGTTTTTCTTTTCTGTGGCTGTGTGGTTATTGATATATTAGTTTCATATTAGTGTTGAGTACATTGGATAATTGTTTGTCCAGCCTGGAAGTAACAGTTCTAACAGGCGTACACATACGTGAAAATGTGACGATTGTGCACGTTAGATATGTACTGTATGTTGTTGTTATTGTATGTTAATTATACCTCCATAAAGTTGTTTTTGTAATGTACTCTGGGAGTTCCCTGGAGATAGAGTCAAGATGGATTTATCTTCCTTCCCCATGCAGTGGGTGTAAGAATGATCTATAAGAAATATGCATGTCTATGATCCGTGGTGGTTTGTTTTTTTTTTTTTTTTTTTTTGTAAATGATGGGAGGAAAATTGCAAAGTCTATGTCCAAGTCTAAAATGAATTAGTTCCACAGAACCTAATATTTGGAAGGGTGTTAGTGGCCTAGTAGTTTTCAAACATTGTTAGGGTGACCAGATTTTAACATGGGGGGGTGGGGGGCAGGGCGGGGGCGGGGCAGGGGACTGAGCAGGCAGGACCTGACAACAATGCAAACTTTGATAAGCAGTTCTCGATAATCACTTCTCAACAATTATTTGTTATTATTACAGTTTAACATTATATAAGTAACAAAAATAATATAACACTCATCTTCTGGCGAAATAGCCACATGGCAGCCGAAAACCGTATATTCCCTTCCTGTTCTCCCACCCGTTCGTGCATTCTTTCCAAAAATCGGGACTTTTTTAAAACGCCTCGGGACACGGGACAAATTGTTCAAAAGCGGGATGTCTGGTCACCCTAAACATTGTTCCACAGGGCCCTGGACTTCCTCAGATTATCTCCAGGATGTATGTGTGTGGAGGCAGGTGGAAGAGAATAGGTATTTTAAGGGATTAGGAAGACAAAGAAGGTAATAATTTTCCCTCCCCTATCTTTTTGTTTCTTGAGACAGAGTCCATGGTGTCACAGTTCACAGCAACCTCCTCAAACTCTTGGCCTTAAGCGATTCTCTTGCCTCAGCCCCCCAAGTAGCTGGGACTACAGGGGCCCACCACAACGCCCAGCTATTTTTTTTGTTGTTGCAGTTGTCATTGTTGTTTTAGCGGGCCTGGGCCATGTTCGAACTTGCCAGCCTCGGTGTATGTGGCCAGCGCCCTACCCACTGGGCTACGGGCGCCACCCCCCCCCATCTTGTTTTAATCAGAGAAATTCCACAATTATTTGTATTATATATTAGGTTTCAGAATAATGTTTTACATGAAAAATAAAAGTACTCCACAACTAAAAAGAAAAATTTGAAAAGCACAGGTATAATTCGTTCAGTCTGCCATGTGGCTGGTTTTTCACTCCATTTGTTTATGTAGTGGAGCTAAAACATTAGGGAGACTGGAATGTCTTGCATAATATTCTAGCTGTATCAGCTCTAGCATGGAATAGGAAGACGTTATCTAGCAAGGGAGCAGAATGGGAAAGCTGGATGACCTAGTTTCACATGAGCCAAGCCTTTGTTTAAAACTACATAGATTAATAATGATAATAAAGCAAACATTTATTGAACAATTATCATGTGCCAGGCACTGGAGCAATCACTTTACATGTATTATTAACTCATTAAATCTTCACAACCACCTGACATGTGAAAAGCTATTTATAATCCTTAATCATCAGAAATAAAAATTGATTGATGAAAAATTTCAAATTGTAGATGAAAACACCACACTGTACCCCATGATTGCATTGATGTACACAGCTATCATTTAATAATAATAATAAAAAGAAATAAAAATTGAGGCATAGAAGGATTCAGTAGTTGGCTGAAACACAGAACTATTAAGGGGTGAAGCCAGGAGTAGACCCCAGAAATGCTTGACCCCAAGGCACATGCTCTTGACCATTACGTGCTGTTTCTCTCTAGATCAACCATTTTCAAACTCTACCCTACAGATATGCGTCCTGAGTTTGTTGACAGTGTCCGTGGAGGGAGAGAAGAGAAGGAGTTTGACTTCTTGCTATCATTTCTTTTTTTTTTTCCTTTTATTAAGTCATATACACATAGATCATGAATACATTTAGGCATTTGTGGGGTACAATGTTCAATCACACCTATTTTTATCTTTTTATATATTGATACTCTGCCTAATATTTCCATTAAAACAAAGGTTTTCACTGCTAGAAAGAAATTATAATAGGTTTGAAAACCACTGATAGTAGTCCAATCACCTCTCTTCTTTCAGATGAAGCTACTGAGGGCACAATGACAATATATTTGGCCTTCAGGAACAATAACACAGCAAATTAATGGCAGCCCTGACTCTGTCCAGCATCCTTTCCCTCTATAGCACTATTTCATGATAAACCCTAGCAAGACCTCATCAAAATTTTAGTGAAACGCTTGAATTTTAAGAAACAAAAATTGAACATAAGCAATGTCTAGGAAGAAGATTCTGTTTTGAAATTCGGAGTAAGCAGCCTCCCCCGGGGAAGTTACAGCCATCCTTAACATACAGATATTCAAGGTAAAAGATTTTTCCCTAACCACCAGCGGGCACTGGAGTGCATAAAGAATTTATGATGGGACTTATCTTTCTTACTACAAATAAATCACCAAATTGGAGTCTAACTGGTATGAATAATTTAAGTTTAACCTTCTTACATAAAACTTTTCAGGGGGATATGCCTTAAAATGGGAGAGAAGACAACCATATCCATCCTTGTATTTGAAAAGGACTCAGGAGTATTCTGGCAGAACCCGAGAGCTGGGGTTGGAGTCACCCTGCCTCAGATTTCTCTGCCACTCTCTTTGTGGTTCCAATCTCTAAGACGTTCATCTCACCATCTCACATGCAAACTTCAGAACTTTGAGAGCGTCAAGGAAACTCCAGAATCATTATGCAAAATTCACACACATGCACATATTTCTGAAGCCCTGGAGACGGGGATTTAGCATTCTCCAGCATCTCAAAGGGGTCCGTAACCCTTAAAAGATTATGCAATGCTGGCTTGGACTTAGTTTCTTATGCGTGAACTAGGCCCTAAGCCTTTTGTGAGATCAAAGGGAGATAAACTGCCTGCTTGACCTGAAAACTCCAGGAAAAGTAAAAACTTAGGGTAAGTAAAAACTTAGATTTCTGCCTGCCCCGCCTACCTGTCTCTCTCCCAAGGCAACTGAGTCTTTGTAAGTGGTGGGAAGCATGAGGACAGGTAATGAAGGGGAAAAAAAGCCAGTGATAATGATAGGTCATTTTGTGGTGCTTGTTCCGTTTATAGAATGCTGAATAGCTCAAGTGTTTGTCTTTTAACCTGCTGTTTCAGTATCATATACAGATAGCCTGATACAGCAGGAAATGTATGGGCTCTAGAGACAAGCAGACCTGGATTCAATCCAGACTCTGTCTCCCTGGGGCAAGTTACTTAACTTCTTGGGGCCTTTTTTCCCCCATTTATAAAATGGGAATAATAGGCAGCCCTTTCCTAACGTTGAACAGATTAAACGATATAAGGCAAAGTATCTGGTAAATAGGAGGAACATGATAAATGGTAGAAATTCTTATTATAATTTACTATTATCACCAAAAACACAATCGTACTATTCCTGGTTTTACTATCCGCTATCATTATTTCTCTCTGTCCTGCTCTCTCTATTTGTTTTCCCATTTGGCCCTTCCTTCCCTCTACTTTACCTCCCTCTGTTTCTTTTCCACTTTCTATGTCCTCTCTTTAACCTCTGTCTTTCCCTTACACCGTCTCTCTCTCTCCTCGTCTATGCACCTGCCAGGAAAGAGGGAAACATGACCTTGAAAGATTCTGAAGCAAGAATAGCTAAGGGAAAAGAAAAGGCATTTGGTAAATCAGATTTCAAAAAGTTACCAGGTCTCATTATTGAAGTTCTGCATCTTCCCCTGAAATCTCATATACAAATATGCAATTACCTTTAAATTTACCCTGTCCCTTTGATTGGCTCAATCTCAGCTTAAATCAGCGTCCATGATTCCTGTTGTACTCAGGCCTGTTGAAAAATGAGTCTCCGGGTGTCCTGGAGATTCGAGTTCATCCTTTTATTTAATTCAAAAGCTAAACAGCCAAGCAATATTTACTCAGGGATGTGTTGGCTACATTAATTAAAATACAAGTGCAAGGCCTCTTACCAATGGAACTGAGACAGGTACGTGGTTGACTAACTTAAAAGCCTCCTTTCGAACACTTATAAACAGACGATGAGAATGCAAATTAGTATAACCTCTATGGAAAAAGGTATGGAGATTTCTCAAAGAACTGAAAGTACATCTATCATTTGATCCAGAAATCCCACTATTGGGTATCTAACTAAAGGAAAAGAAGTCATTATATAAAAAAGACACCCGCATTCACATATTTATCACAACACAATTCACAATTACAAAGATATGGAATCAACCGAAGTGCCCATAAGGTGATGAGTGGTTAAAGAAACAGTGGCATACCTACAGTGCATCTTACGAGGGTACATGTGACATTCACTAGGTGTAGAATATAAATGTCTTAACACAATACTAGGAAAATGCCGTGAAGGCTATGTTGACCAGTTTGATGAAAGCATTTCAGATTGTGTGTAAAACTAGCACATTGTACCCCACGATCGCATTAATGTACACAGCTATGATTTAATTTAAAAAAAGAAGCAGTGGTGTATGTACAAATACATACACACACACACACACACACCCCCCATGGAATACTACATACATGTATATATACACACACATACACACCTATACATATATATACAAAGTACCACACACATACACACAAACTCACACACAAACCACACATATGCCATGGAGTGCTACTCATATTTAAAAGGATAAAATAATATTTTTGGCAGCAACTTGGATGGAAAGAGGAGATATTATCCTAAGTGAAATAACTCAGTAACAAAAATCCAAATACTGCATGTCATCACTTTTAAGTGAGAGCTCAGTGATGGGCACACATAGTCATACAGAGTTGTATAATAGACCTTGGAGACTCAAAAGCAGGAGATGAAAAGGGGGAGAGGGATGAAAAATTACCTATTGGGTACAATAAAAACTACTTGGATTATGGATACACTCAAAGCCCAGACTTCTCCACTATACAATTCATCCACGTACCCAAAAAAAGCACTTGTACCCCCTAAATTTCTTGAAATTTTCAAAAGTCTCCCTTAAAGGAGAAAAGAGGTTAAAAAGTGTACTTATATACCTTATATGTTTCGTTCTAATTTAAAACATTTATTTTATACTCTGGTTTCTCTTCAGATCATATAAATCTTTCACCTTTTACTAAAATACTTACTTATTAATATTTTGATGTAAGACCAAGGCCTATATCACTTTGCTTATATAAAACTCACTCATAATTGTCCATGATTTCTAGTTTCGGTTCCTTTAACGTGAAGTAATAACCTACAAACACTTATAAAGTATTCTGAGTAAAGAAGTCTTAAATTGTATGATACTGTCCCCAAGGATAGATATCATACATCGATTTAGACAGTAACATTTTTGGTGACATAGACTTACAGAGTGTTTCTAAATCATTTTCCTTAGTATTTTTATTTTCATTAAGAAATATTTGATATTACCTGCAATAATATAAATGTACAGTTAATACATAAAGGGTAAATGTTAAATGAGTATCCATATATTCACAAGCAAGTGTAAGGAATATACCATAACAAATAAATGTGAAGGCCCTTAAGTCAGGAACTGTAAAGGACTGAAATTTGACCCTACTTGCAAGCGGGCAAGTTGGCCTGGGCACAGTTGCATGGATACTGACAAAGCCGATCTAGTTGTCTATGTTTATGCTACTATTAATAGCATACTAGTTATGCATTATAATAATATTTTAAAATGACCTAGTGCAAGTCCTCCAACTTTGTTCTTTTTTAAAGTTGCTTTGGCTAATGTAGGCCTTTTATATGTATTTCCACATCAATTTGAGAATCAGCTTGTCAATTCCAAAAAAAAAAAAAATGCATATCTGCATGTTGACCGGGATGGTGTTGAATCTCTAGGTACATTTGGGGATATTTGACCTTTTAATAATATTGATTCTTCCCTCTAATTCATAAAAACAATATATCTCTCTCCTCGTTTAATTGTTCTCTGCCCCTATGGCTTTTACATTTCATCGAATGGGTCTTGTATATTGGATGTCAGATTAATCCTTAAGAATTTAACTTTCTTTATACCACTATAACTGACATTTTTTCCCATTTCAATTTCCGACTGCTGCTAGTACACAGAAATATAACTGCTTTTTGTATGCTGATCTCCTATTATCTATCCCTGCTATATTCACTTATTACTTCTAGTAGCTTTTTTTGTAGATTCCATCAAATTTTCTACAGAGGAGATCATATACTCTCAAAGACAGTTTAGTGTTAATTCTTTTTTTCCTATCTTTTCACCTCTTTCTTGCCTTATAAGCAATGAATAGAACCACTAGTCTTCTTTTGAGTATAAGTGCTGAAAGATGATATTTTCGCATTGTTCCTGATCTCAGGGAAAAAACATTGAGTCTTTCACCTTTAAATATAATGCAAGTTGTAGTTTTTGCTGCTATTTGTTGTTGTTTTGCTGATACATTTTATCCCATTAAGAAAATGTCCCTCTGTTCCCGGTTTGCTGAAAATTTTTATCAGGAATTGATGTTGATATTGGATTTTGTCAAATGTTTTATCAGTGCCTATAATAATAATCATATGCTTTTTCTTTTTTCATCTGTTAACATGGTGAATTGCACTGATAGACATCATATTAAACCAATCTTCTATTTGTTTTGTCATTATGCATTATCTTTGTTATTTTTTTATTAGAGATGATTTGTTTTGTTCAGAATTTTCTGTATCTATATCATGAAGGATATTGATCTGTAATTTCCTTTACTTAGGATACCTTCGTCTAGTTTTGGTGTCAGGGTAATGCTGGCCTCATAGAATGAATTGCAAAACATTCCTTCCTCTTTGATTTTCTGGAAAAGTTTGTTTAGAGTTGGTTTCATTTCTTTCTTAAATGTTTGGTAGAATTTACCGGTGAAACCACTTAACCCTGTAACTTTCACTCTATGAAGACTTTCAATTAAAAACTCTATTTAGGGCGGCACCCGTTACTCAGTGGATAGGGCGTCAGGCCTATATACCAAGGGTGGTGGGTTTGAACCAGGCCCCGGCCAAACTGCAACAAAAAAATAGCCTAGGTGTCGTGGCAGGCACCTGTAGTCCCAGCTATTCAAGAGGCTGAGGCAAGAGAATTGCCTAAGCCCAGGAGTTGGAGGTTGCTGTGAGCTGTGACGCCATATTTATTCAATAGGTATAGGGCTAGTCATTTTATCTATTTCTTCTTGAGTTTTAGTAGTTAGGGTATTTTAGAGTTTGTACAGTTCATCTAAGTTGTTAAACTCATTAACATACATTGTTCTAACATCCCATAATTATCGTTTTAATATCTGTAGAAACATTTTAGTGATGTCCCTTATCTCATTTATGATATTGTTAATTTTTGTTTTCCCTCTTTTCTTCACCAATCTGGCTAGAAGTTCATCAAATTTTTTTTTTCATTTACATAGAGGAGCTTTTAATATGGAAGATTCAGTTACACAGTGAAGGGCTAGGAAACTGAAAAATAATTACAAATGCACTGCCTCATGACATTAATTTTGGAAGAATAAGATATTTCCCTTCCACCCTAGCTCTACAGTCAAATTTTCATTGTGGAACATTCAACCCTCCGTCCGCCAGTTCCGGGAAGAATACAGAACATGAGCTCTAGAATGAGAAGCCCATATTCAAATACCAAGTTTTTACTTCTCAGCTACATGACTCCTATGAGACTTTCAAGGTGTTTTCTTCTGTTTTGTGTTTTGGAGGCTGAGTCTCCCTCTTTGATCCAGGGTAAAGTTCTGTGGCATCATGATAGCTCTCAGCAACTTCAAAGTCCTGGGCTCAAGTGATTCTCCTTCCTCAGCCTCCTGAATCAAATTTTTGATCTTTTTAAAGAACTAGGTTTTGATTCATGATTTTCTCTGTTGTTTTTCCATTTCCTTCTTCATTAATTTCTATTATATATTCATTGTTATCTTTCTTATGCTTCGTTTGGGCTTCATCTGCTCTTTTACTAGTCTCTTAAGATGAAAGCTGACATCATTGATT
The DNA here is from genome assembly GCF_000181295.1 of Otolemur garnettii. Taxonomy (NCBI): domain Eukaryota; kingdom Metazoa; phylum Chordata; class Mammalia; order Primates; family Galagidae; genus Otolemur; species Otolemur garnettii. Next base: position 640,483 of record NW_003852596.1, on the reverse strand, counting down.
TGAAACACTTCTATTCTAATGGAAACATTTAGTACTAAAAGTTACCCTCTAATTTCTGCTTTAGTTGCACCCTCTAAATTTTGATGTGTTGTTTTCATTTTCATTCAACTCAAAATACTTTCAAATATCCTTTCAACACTCTCCTTTGAGCCACAAATCGTTTTAACATGTGTCATTTTGTTTGTAAACAATTTGGAATTCTCCTAATATTGTTATTGATTTCTAATATGATTTCACTATAGTCTGATTATATACTTTTTTTTTTTTTGCAAGACAGAGTCTTGCTCTGCACCCAGGGTAGAGTGCCATGGCATCAGCCTAGCTCATAGCAACCTTACACTCCTGAGTAAAAGTAATCCTCTTGCCTCAGCCTCCCGAGTAGCAGGGACTATAGGCTGGACTACAGCAGGACAACCCACCACAACACCCCATTCACTTTTCTATTTTTAGTAGAGATGGGGTCTCACTCTGCTCAGCCTGGTCTCAAATTCCTGAGCTCAAGCAATCCTTCCACCTCAGCCTCCCAGAGTGCTAGGATTAGAGACATAAACCACCATGCCTAGCCCCAGATTATGGACTTTGCATGACTTAACTTTTAAAAATTTTGTGGAGAATTTTTATGCCTCAGAATTTAGACTATCTTGGTAAATGTTCTGTGTTCATTTGAAAATAATGTGTACTTGGACAAAAACTTAATAACTAGGATCTATAGAGAACTCAAATAATCAACATAAAAAGAGCCAATAATCCCTTATATAACTAGACAAGAGAGATGAATACAATCTTCTCTAAAGAAGACAGATAAATGGCTAACAAACACAGGCAAAAATGCTCATTGTTCCTAATTATTAGAGAAATGCAAATCAAGGCTTGGCGCCTATAGCTCAACCGGCTAAGGCGCCAGCCACGTACACCTAGGGTGGCGGGTTTGAATCCCCAGCCCGGACCCGCCAAACAACAATGACGGCTACAACCAAAAAAAAAATAGCCGGGTGTTGTGGCAGGTGCCTGTGGTCCCAGCTACTTGGGAGGCAGAGGCAGGAGACTCGCTTGAGCCCAGGAGTTGGAGGTTGCTGTGAGCTGTAATGCCACGGCACTCTACCCAGGGGGACAGCTGAGGCTCTGTCTCAAAAAAAAAAAAAAAAAAAGAAATGCAAATCAAAACCACCCTGAAATACCATCTAACCCCAGTGAGAATAGCCCACATCACAAAATCTCAAGATGCTGGCGTGGATGTGGAGTGAAGGAAACACTTTTACACTGCTAGTGGAACTGCAAACTAATACAACTTTTTGGAAGGAAGTATGGAGAACCCTCAAAGAACTCAAGCTAGATCTCTCATTTGATCCTGCAATCCCATTATTGGGCATCTACCCAGAAGAAAAAAAATATTTTTGTCATAAGGACACTTGCACTTGACTGTTTATCACAGTTCAATTTACAATTTACAATTGTTTCCAAAATGTGGAAACAGCCTAAATGCCCACCAACCCAGGAATGGATTAACAAGCTGTGGTATATGTATACCATAGAATACTATTCAGTCATCAAAAAGGATAGAGACTTTACATCTTTTGTATTAACCTGAATGGAAGTGGAACACATTACTTTTAGTAAAGCATCACAAGAATGGAGAAGCAAGAATCCTATGTACTAAATTCTGATATGAGGACAATGAATGACCTAGTACACGGTGGGGGTGGGGGTCACGGTGGGACAGAATTATAAGAGGGGTTGTACTTAACAAATGCAATCAATGTAACCTAGTTCATTGTAGTCTCAATGAATCCCCAACAATAAAAAAAGAAACAAAAAAATAATGTGTATTCTTCTGATGCTTGATGAAATACTGTATAATCGTCAATTAGGTCACATTATTGACAGTGTTCTGCTATATCTGTACAATTATTCTGTCTATATATCCTATTAGATATTGAGAGAGAAGTGCTTAATATGATAATAAGTGTGGGTTTATTTACTTTTCCTTGTAGCTCTATTAATTGCATAATATATTTTGAAGCTCAGTTATTAGTTGTACAAACATTTAGGCTAATGTGAATAAGTTAATACCATTATTATTACAAAATGACTTTCCTGATATTATTTCCTCTGAAATGTGCATGTATGATATTAAATAGCCACTCCTACTTTGTTTTGGTTAGTGTTAGCACAGTGTATCTTTTTACCATGCTTTTACTTTAAAATTTGTTTGCCTTTACATTTCAAGTGGGTTTTTAATAGATAGTGTATATATAGGTCTTGCTTATCCACTCTGATAATTTCTGATTTTTATTTTTTTTTATTTTTTGGCCGGGCCAGGTTTGAACCCACCACCTTTGGTATATGGGGCCGGCGCCCTACTCCTTTGAGCCACAGGTGCCGCCCCAATTTCTGCTTTTTAATTGGGGTATGTAGACCATTGACATTTTATGTGCTGTTTTCACATTATAAGATTTCAAGTTTACAGGGGTTTTTCTCCTTTCAGTATTTTTAAATTTTACATTATGATTATCTACTTTGCTTTTTTTTTGATGAGAAATCTACTGTCATTCTTTCTTTGTTCTTCTATAAGTACTGTATCTTTTTTCATGGCTACTTTTAAGATTTTCTCTTTATCGCTGCTTTAAAACTTACCTGTGCCTTTGAGTATTAGTTCTCTATTACTGCATGAAAATTACCTACAGAACTCTGTGGCTTAATAAAACAACATTTATTATGTCAAAGTTGTTAGCATCAAAGTGGAATAACTCGTGTCAAGTCCTGACAAAATGGAATTAGGGAAGGCCATGAGTAGAAGGTTCTCATGCACCCATATGTGGTAACAGAAACCTACCTACCTAGCACAGAAGACTCAGCAAAAACCATAACTTTGCACAAAGACTACTGCAACCGTGGGAATGCAAATTAATTCATTCCTTTTGGAAAGACATCTGGAGAACACTGAGAGAACTAAAAATAGACCTGCCATTTGATCCTGCGATTCCTTTATTAGGTATATATCCAGAAGACCAAAAATAGAATTACAACAGAGATATTTGTATCAGAATGTTTATTGCAGCCCAATTCATAATTGCTAGGTCATGGAAGAAGCCTAAATGCCTGTTGACCCATGAATGGATCAATAAATTGTGGTATATGTACACCATGGAATACTATGCAGCCCTAAAGAAAGATGGAGACTTTACCTCCATCATGTTTATATGGATAGGATTAGAAACTGTTCTTCTCAGTAAAGTATCTCAAGAATGGAAGAAAAAGTATCCAATGTACACAGCCCTATTTTGAAACTAATTCATAGCTTTTATAGGAATGTCATAACCTAATTATAGCCTTAGAATATGGGAAGGGGGTGGGAGAGGGGAGGCGAGAGGAATGGATGGGGGGAGGGAGGGTGATTGGTGGGATCACCTATATGGTTTATCTTACAAGGGTACAAGTGACTCTTTCTAAAAGCACAGTATGAATGTCTTAATGACTAAGAAAATGACATGAAGGTTATGTTAACCAGTTTGATGAGATATTTCAAAATGTACATGAAAACAGCACACTGTACCCCATGATTGCATTAATGTACATAGTTATGCTATAAGAAATAAAAAAAAATTATAGTCTAAAAAAAAAGACTACTGTAACCTTACACAGAAAGTATTTCTGCAAAGATGTTTGTCCAGCAACCATCTTTTTGCTGGTCAAACATTGTTTGCCAATCCAGCTTTGGACTGACACCACTCTTATTATTGATCTTTGTAGCCATGGAAAACTGATTCAAAATAACTTGCAAAATCTTCCTCATTTTGTCTTGAAAAACTTCCCCTTGCCTCAACTCTTTGAATACACATATAGTTTACTACTATGGCACATGTATTCCCCTTGCAATTCTAATCCTGAATAAAAATTATTTTTTTTCAGACTTTCTCCCTCACTATTTGTTATTTAGTTGGACAACTATCTCCCTGTATTTTGTGTATTGAGTTTCTGCGTGTGTATTACCTGCATCTATGTCTCAGAGTCTTTGACCAAGACGTAGTCAAATTGTTGGCTGAGGCTGCAGTCATTATATGGTCCAACTGGACCAAAATCTGATTCCAAGCTCATTTATTAATTTTTGTTAGGATTCATTCCTTTACTGCTTGTTGGACTGAGGGCTTCCACTTTTCCCTAGCTATTGGACAGAGGAAATCCTGTTTCCTCCCATGTGGGCCTCTCCATAGTACAGTTCACAACAGCAGCTGGCTTCATCAATGTGAGCGAGACAGAGACCAAGAAAATGCCAGGAAAATGGAAGCATTTTGTAATCCAATCTTATAAATTGCATCACATTACTTTTCTGTATTTTATTCATTAAGTTTATCTCAATCAAGATGTTGAGATTACGAGGCGGTGCCTGTGGCTCAGTGAGTAGGGCACTGGCCCCATATACTGAGGGTGGCAGGTTCAAACCCAGCCCCGACCAAAACTGCAACAACAAAATAGCTGGGGTTTGTGGTGGGCACCTGTAGTCCCAGCTACTCGGGAGGCTGAGGTAAGAGAATCTCCTAAGCCCAAGAGCTGGAGGTTGCTGTGAACTGTGATGCTACAGTACTCTACCGAGGGCAATAAAGTGAGACTCTGTCTCTAAAAAAAAGATGTTGAGATTACAAAAGGCCATGAATACCAGAAACTGGGGATCATTACAGTATATTGCAAAGATCTGCTAACCACACTTGGTTTAGTTTTTTGGCTGGTTTTTTGGGTTTGTTTTTGCAGTTTGGGGCCGGAGCTGGGTGTGAACTCACCACCTCCAACATATGGGGCTGGTACCCTCCCTCCTTGAGCCACAGTGCCACCCAGGTTTAGTTTTCTTCATGTTTCTTGTGCTTGGATTTTGTTGAGCTTCTTGTATCATTTTCTTCACATTTAGAAAATTTTCCACCATTATTTTTCAAATACTCTTCTATCCTCCTCCTCCTCTCTTTTGATAACTCTAGTTACACATATATTAGGCTATCTGAGGTGTTTCAAAAGCTCTCTGTTCATTTTTCCTTTTGTGCTTTTATTTCTATAGGTTTCATTGTAGATAATTTCTACTGGTACATCTTCAGATCCACTAAGTTTTTTCTGTATCTTCTAATATAGTGTTAATCTCATCCAGACTATTTGCCATGTTACCTTTTTTATGTAGAATTCTGACTTGGGTATATAATAAATATATACTGTTATAGATTTCATATATACTATATATAGATATATAGGTATATAATCTTCTGTGATTATACCTAACAACTTCCATCTTTATTACAGTGTCCAAACATATGAAATATACTTATGATAACGTAACATAAAACGTATGAAATAACTTATAATATCCTTCTCTCCTAATTCCATCATCTGTGTCACTTCTGGATGGCTTCAGCTACTTGGTTTTTCTCTTTATTAAGAGTCGTTTTTCCTGCTTCTTTTGCAGATATCATTGATAATTTTGTATTAGATACCAGATATAGTAAATTTAACTCTCCCGTGTGCTGGACATTTTTGTATTCCTACAAATATTTTTTTATCTTTATTCTAGGACATATTTAAGTTAATTAAAAGACTTTGATCCTTTTGGATTTTGCATTAATGCTTTCTTGGGCAAGACCAGATATGTGATTTTTTTTTTTTTAGGACTAATTTAGTTCCATTAATGAAGCAAAACCGTCTGCATACTTTATCCAAAGACCCATTAATAATGAGGTTTTCTTATAGCCCAAGAAGAAGGGGAGAGGGAGGGGAGGGGAGGGGGGAGGATGGGTGGAGGAAGAGTAGTTGGTGGGACCACACCTACAGTGCATCTTACAAGGGTACATGTGAAATTATTAGGTATAGAATATATATGTCTTAACACAACAACTAAGAAAATGCTATGAAGGCTATGTTAACCAGCTGGATCAAAGCATTTCAGATTGTGTGTAAAACTAGCACATTGTACCCCATGATTGCATTAATGTAGACAGCTATGATTTAATAAAAATATATATATGTACATATTCATATATATATTTTTGTTTCCAAGTTGAAATCACTTACCATATATATATGATTTTGATTCAACTTGGAAACCAAAATTTCATGCCACTCCTCTCTCTCTCTGTCTCTTTTTTTTTTTAAGACAGAGTCTCACTATGTCACCCTTGGTAGAGTGCCGTGGCATCACAGTTCACAGCAACTTCAAACTCTTGGGCTTAAGCAATTCTCTTGCCTCAGCCTCCCAAGTAGCTGGGACTACAGGAACCTGCCACAATGCCTGGCTATTTTTTGTTGCAGCTGGCCTGGGCTGGGTTCAAACCTGCCACCCTTGGTGTATGTGGCTGGCGCTGTAACCACTATGCTATGGGCGCCGAGCCGCCACTCCTGTCTTAAGAAATATTTAGAGATTAGAAGGTGAGCTGTTGAAACAGCTACTATATTTACAACAATGTATGTGAAAAAAATAGGATTTTCTTTATATTATACAATTAAAACACATGTGATATTGTTATTCATAAAAAAATAATAATGAGGTTTTCACTCTGGCTGATAAAAATAACTAATGCTGGCCCTGTGTGATTTTTAGGAATTATTCTGTCTAATCCTATCTAATGGCTCTTTTTTCTGTCTGGGGTAGCTTTCTTACACGCCTGTTTTTATCAGTATTCCCCTGAACGGTGAGAGGTGGCCCTCTGCAAATATCCTGAGTTCATTGCCTATGCAACACCCTCCCCTCTGGTATCCTGTCATATGAACTATGAACTTTTAAGTACCCTTGCCTCCCCAGACTTTCTCAGTTATAGCTCCTCAACTTACAGAGACTTCTTAGGCTCCACTGGGGTTTCACTCTCAGTGCCATAAGCTGAACACTCTCCACAGTCAGTAAACTGGGGCTCACTTCATTTTGTTCTCTCTCAGGTATCACCATCCTTCCCTGACTGACACTCAGTGTCTTGAAAATCATTGTTTTACACGTTTTCTTCAGCTTTTGTAATTGTTTCCAACAGAGGGAAAATCCAGTCCCTGTTACTCCGTCTTGGCCATAAGCAGAAGTCTCTGGATATTGCATTTGGCAAATGCTTTCTCGACATCTATTTAGAGGAATCTCTATTTTTATCTTAAGTCTGTTAATGTTGTAAATTACAGTATTTGACTTTTGAATGGGGAATTAACCTTGCATTACAGGGAAAAAAAAAAAACCGAAACTACATTGTACATTTTAATATAGTGCCAGATTCTGTTTGTTAGTATCTTCTAACAGATTTTTGTGCCCGTTTTCATGAGGGTATTTGTAAGTTTCTTTGTCTAGCCTTTTTTTCTGTTCTACATGTCACGGAAATTCTGGATTCATTAAAAGTGTTGTGAAATTGCCCCTTCTCCTCTATTTTCTGAATGATTTTTTTTGTAAGTTTGACATGATTTCCTTCTCAACATTTTGGCAGCATTCACCAGTCAAGCCACTTGGGGCTAGTGTTTTCTTTGTGCAAAGGTTTTTAATTAAAATTTTAATTTCTTTTTCTACTTTCAGGTTAATTTAAGGGTACAGAGAAATAGGTTACGATGTTTGCATTTGTTAGGTGGAGTCCCTCTGATAATTATGTCCCACCCCAGAGGTATGCCATACACCCTAACATTGTGCCCATTAACTGGGAGCACATCCATCCCCCTCCCTCTTCTCCTCTCCCCCCTCTTTTGTTCCCCCTCTCCCCACCTTGAATTGCTTTGAGTTTTTCTCTTACATGGTGTGTATTAGATCATCTGTTGGCTTCATAATACTATGAAGGATACTTGGATACTTGCTTCCCATTCTTGTGATACTTTACTAAGAAGAAATGTGTTTCAGCTCCATCCAGGTTAATATAAAAGATATAAAGTCACCATCTTTTTAACAGCTGAATAGTATTCCACGGTATACATATACCACAGCCTGTTCATCCATTCCTGGGTTTGTGAGCATTTAGGTTGTTTCCACATTTCAATGATTATAAACTGAGCTGCGACAGACAGTATAGTGCAAATGTCCTTATAATGAAATGATATATTTTTTTCTTCTGGGTAGATGCCTAGTAATGGGATTGTGGTGTCAAATGGAAGATCTAATTTTAGTTATGTGAGGATTCTCCATACTTCTATCCAAAAAGGTTGTATTAGTTTGCAGCCCCACCAGCAATGTAAAAGTGTTCCCCTCTCTCCACGTCCACACCAGCATCTGCATCTTTGGGACTTTGTGATGTGGGCTAACCTTTATATCCTTCTCTTGTTTGATTCCAGCACTGTGTTGAACAGTAGTGGCAATAGTGGACATCCTTATCTGGTTCCACTTCTAAATGGAAAAGCTTTCATTTTTACTCCATTCAGTATGATGTTAGCTAAGGGTTTGTCATACGTGGCTTCAATCTGCTTAAAATATGTGTCACCACTGCCTATTTTCTTAAATGATCTTGTTAGAAAAGGATGCTGAATTTTACCAAATGCTTTTTTCTTCATCTATTGAGAGGATCATATGGTCTTTGGTTTTGCTTTTGTTTATATGGTGAATTACATTTATGGATTTGCATACGTCAAATCAGCCTTGTATCTCTGGGGATGAACCCTACATTTCGTGATATATAATTTTTTAATGTGTGGCTGAAATCTCTTAGCCAATATTTTATTGAGTATTTTTACATTGATATTCATTAGTGAAATTGGTCTGTACTTCTCCTTTTTAGTTGGGTCCTTTCCTGGTTATTGTATCAGGGTGATGTTTGCTTCATAGAAACTTGTTGGGGAAGGTTCCTTCCTTCTCAATATTTTGGAATAGGTTCTGCAGTATAGGTTGGTACAAGCTAGTCTTTGAAGGTTGGGTAGAATTCTAGTGTGAAGCCATCTTGTCTCGGGCTTTTTTTGTTGTTGTTGTAAAAATTTTTTATTGTTTTTTCAATCTCAGTGCTTGATATTGGTCTGTTTAAGAGATCTATTTCCTTATAGTTAAATCCTCTGTGGTATCTGTTGTTATTTCATCCTTTTCATTTCTGATTAAGGTTATTAAGATCTTTTCTGTTTCTGGTTAATCTGCCTAAAGGTTTCTTGATTTTATTTATCTTTTTGTATTTTTTTTAAGAGATGGGGTCTTGCTATGTGCAGTGGCTATTCACAGGTGCGATCCCACTACTGATCAGCATGGGAGTTTTGACCTGCTCCATTTCCGACCTGGGCTGGTTTACCCCTCCTTAGGCAACCTGGTGGCCCCCCGCTCGTGGGAGATCACTATATTGATGCTGAACTTAGTGTGGACACCTAATCGGCATAGTGTATTACAGCCCAGAGCTCCCGGACTCAAGTGATCTTCCTGTCTCAGCCTCCCAAGTAGCTGGGACTACAGGCATATGCCACTGCATCTGGCTTATTTATCTTTTTGAAGAACCAACTATTTGTTTCATTAATTTTCTGAATGATTCTTTTATTTTCAATTTCATTTATTTCTGATTTAAGTTGGGTTATTTCTTTTCTTTTGCTTGGTTTGGGATTGGATTTCTCTTCCTTTTGCATTTAAGATGATTAATTAGGTTGTTGATGTGGTCTTTTCCTGTTTTTTGGATGTAGGCATCTAATGCGATAAATTTCCGTCTCCCCTTGGGACTGCTTAGTATCCCACTGGTTTTAGTGGCTTGTCTCTTCATTGTTGTTATGCTCAAGGAAGTTAATAATTTCCTCCTTTATCTCTTTCTTGACCCAATTGTCATTAAGCATAAACTTGTTTAGTTTCCATGCCTTTGTGTGGGGATAAAAATTGTTGGAGTTCTACCTTTATTGCCTTGTGGTCTGAAAAGATACAAGGTGTAATTTCAGTTCTGATTTTGTTGAGGTGAGTCCTAGGATAGGATCTATTCTGGAGAAAGTATATTCTTTAACTTTGGGATGGTATGTTCTATGTATGTCTATTAAGCCCAATTGTTCTAAGGTCATATGTAATTTCCTTTTTTTTTTTTTTAACAGAGTCTTACTTTGTCACCTTCAGTAGAGTGCTATGGCATCATAACTCACAGCAACCTCAAACTTTTGGGCTCAAATGAATCTCTTGCCTCAATCTCCCAAGTAGCTGAGACTATAGGCACTCACCACAACGCCCAGCTATTTTTAGAGATGGGGTCTCGCTCTTGCTCAGGCTGGTCTTGAACCCCGGAGCTAAGATAATCTGCCCTCCTCTCCCTCCCAGAGTGCTAGGATTCCCGGCATTAGTGACTGCTCCCGGCCTGAAAAATTTAATTTCTTTAATACGTATAGAGGCATTTGGATTTTTTATTTCTTCTGTAGTCAAACTCATCCACTGAATTTTAAATCTCAGTTGCAGTATTTTTTTATTTCTGGATATCATATTTAATTACAATTCAAATCTGCATATCTGCTTTTTAAAAATAATTTCCTATTCCCTACAGATATTTTAACATTATATCTTATTTGATGAAACATAGCAAACATATTTTTACAAACTTGTATTTTTAAAACTTTGTGTCTCATAAATTCCACCTTGGAAGATGTTTGGAGCATTTTTCTACTGTCATTTGCTTCTTTTCATGGTACCTTGTTACACTTTGTACATAGACATGTTGATGGTGAGCTGTTCATTCATTTTAGAAAATAACTTTTAGATTTTTAAACAATAAATATTTATGGAAGTTAAATACACATAACATAGAATTGATCATTTTTAAATGAATAATTCAGTAACACTTGGTAAATCACATGTTATCCAATTACCACATCTACCTTTTTCCTATATTTTTTTCATCAATGCACAATTAAACCCCATGTCTATTAAGCAACTGATCCTGTGGCATGCACTAACTCGCTTTCGGTACTTATGGATTTACCAATTATAAATATTTCATATAAATAGAATCATTCAAAATGTAACTTTTTTTTTTTTGCAGTTTTTGGCCAGGGCTGGGTTTGAACCCACCACCTCCAGTATATGGAGCCGGCGCCTTCCTCCTTTGAGCCACAGGCACCACCCTCAAACTGTAACTTTGGTGTCTGACTTCTTTCACTTAAATGATGTATTCAAGGCTCACTCATGGTGCAGTATGTATCAGTATCTCATTCTACTGTATGCATATACCATAATTTGCTCATCCCTTATGGCTACTATGAATGATATTGCTATGAAATTCATTTCACTTAAAACTTTCTGTGTTTCTTCTTAGTAAAGTATCACAAGAATGGAGAAGCAAGAATCCCACTTACTCAATTCTAATATGAAGCCAATAGGCGATCTAGTACACACCCATATAAGAGGAAAACTCAAATCAATTCATGGTGGGGGGGCAGGAGAATGAGAAAGTGGGGAGAGGAGAGGACAGAGGGAGATAGGGGTGTGCTCACTTAATTGGGCACAATATTAGGGTGTATGGAACACCTCTAGGGGGCAGGACACAATTATAAGAGGGACTTTACCTAACAAATGCAAACATTTTAACCTAATTCTTTGTACACTCAATTAACCTGAAACAGTAAAAATAAATAAATAAATGTTAACTCATTAGACTTTAAAAAAAATAAAAGTTTGGGGGTGGCTGTATGTCTTGAATTCTGTTAGGTATATACATAGAAGTAAAATTTCTAGATCATATGTTAAGTCTATATTTATCTTTTTGAGGATCTGCAAAGTGGTTTTCCAAAATGTCTGAACCATTTTACATTCCCATTGGCAATGTAAAAGGGTTGCAATTTTTCCATATCCTTGCAAACACTTATTATTTTCCATTTAAAAAAAAAAAAACACTATAGCCATCCTTGTGGGTGTAAAGTTGTATCTCATTGTGGTTTAGATTTGTACTTCTCTAATAACTAATGATGTTAAGCATCTTTTAATTTCCTTGTTGGTCTTTTATATATGTTCTTTGGAGAAGTATCTAACCAATTCCTTTGCCTATTTTTCTTATTATATCAGACTGTTAGGGATTACACATATTTTATTCACATACTTTGTTTTTGAACAGATTGAGTCAAAGTTATAAGAGTGCCCTTCACAGAGGTAGTGTGCACTATACCAAATAGGTGTACATTTACTAGTACCCTCCTCTAACCTCCCCCCAGCTTGATTTTCATTGAGATGTACTTCCATATGTGCACTTAAATGTTAATCAATTGATTCCAATTTGGCACGGAGTACATGTGTTTGTTTCTCCATTCTTGTCATGTTTCACTTAGAAGAATGGTTTCCAGTTCCATCCAGGTTATCAAAAAAGATAATAGCCATTTTTTTATGGCTGAGTAGTAGTCCATGGCATTGCAATACCCCATTTTATTAAGCCATTCATGTATTGGTGGGCACTTGGATTGTTTTGATGTATTTGCAATTGTGAATTGTGCTACTATAAAAATTGGAGTGCCCATCAACCCATGAATAGATCAATAAATTGTGCTGTATGTACACCATGGAATACTATGCAGCCATTAAGAAAGATGGAGACTTTACCTCCTTCATGTTTACATGGATGGAGCTGGAAAATATTCTTCTTAGCAAAGCATCTCAAGAATGGAAGAAAAAGTATCCAATGTACTCAGCCCTACTAGGAAGCTAATTTATAGCTTTCATAGGAAAGCTATAACCCAATTTTAGCCCAGGAATATGGGGAGAGGGGAGAGGGAAGAGGGAGAGGAGAGGAGGGGGGAGGGTGATTGGTGGGATCACGCCTATGGTTCATCCTATAAAAGTACATGTGAATCTCTCTAAATGTAGAGTATAAATGTCTTAACACAATAACTAAGAAAAAGACATGAAGGCTGTGTTAACCAGTTGGATGAAAGTATTTCAAATTGTATATAGAAATAGTACACTTTACCCCATGATAGTATTAACGTACACTGCTATGCTTTAATAAAAAAATAAAATAAAATAAAAACATTGGAGTACAGATGTCCTTTTTATAAAATGACCTTTTCTCTCCTTTGGGTGTATACCCAGAAGTGGGATTGCTGCATCAAATGTAGGTCTATTTTAAATTCTTTGAAGTATCTCCATACAATTTTCCATAGAGGTTGTACCAAAAATACGTAAGAATTCCTTTCTCTCAGCATCCACACCAGCATCTGTTGCTTTGAAACTTTATGATGTGAGCCATTCTCACTGGAATTAGGTGATATCTCAATGTAGTTTGGATTTGGCATTTCCCTGGTGATTAGAGGCGGTAAGCATTTTTTCATGTATTTGTTGGCCTAATTAATTGGTCTTTGCTGGGGTCCTGCCCTGGGGGCAGGGTCCATTAAGACCTGTGGATCTGGGGACAACCAACTGAAAAAATAATAAAGTTAGAAATGAGGAGAGATGGCTTGGCGCCTATAGCTCAACCGGCTAAGGCGCCAGCCACGTACACCTAAGGTGGCGGGTTCGAATCCCCAGCCCGGGCCCGCCAAACAACAATGACAGCTGCAACCAAAAAATGGCGGGGTGTTGTGGCGGGCGCCTGTGGTCCCAGCTACTTGGGAGGTGGAGGCAGGAGACTCGCTTGAGCCCAGGAGTTGGAGGTTGCTGTGAGCTGTAATGCCACGGCACTCTACCCAGGGGAACAGCTTGAGGCTCTGTCTCAAAAAAAAAAAAAAAGAAAAGAAAAAAAGAAATGAGGAGAGATAAACAGACAAGACACACAGAAAAGAATTTTCAAAAGTGGGAACTTAGGGGACCACAGCCCATTTGTAGGGCTCTGATGGTGGCCCGGAGTGTTTGTTCCACTCAGCTTTTATTGAAGGCTATTTGCTCATTAGCCCAGAGGGTAAATTGAGGAATGGAACAAAGACGGCAGCAGTTTCTCTAAGTGAGCATATCAGCTGCTATAGTTTCTATAATCATTAATCTGAAAGGTTTGAGCAGCCTTAAGAAATCTGGAGCTTGAGCCTTATATAGGGGCAGCCTCCCGTCTGCGGTGACACACACAGATTCCTAGGGTGGTGTTAAATCTCTGCTGGTTCACTACTACGGAAAACGCCACTGGCATCAATCTCTGAAGAATCGGTAGAAAAGAGGTATTTTCCTCTCATCACCACCCAGAGGGTCTTCCTCTGCGATGAGGGATATAAGCCCTCCTTACCCATATTTCAGGGCTTGTGCTGTTCCCTTGTTCTCCACTCCAGCCAAATACAAATCTCCACGAGGCATTTACTTTGACTGTTAACTGGGCAGGGGACAGCCTAGTTAATGTTTCTTTCTAGGCCTTATGCACAGCTTCCTCTGTGGCCATTATTCCTCCAGAGTGTTTATAGACCCAGCAGGGGTGTTATCCCCAGAAGGCCAGACTTTTAGGAAAAGCAGGAAACTTGTTCTGATAAGAAATTTAGCAGCAGCTGGTTTAAAAGTAAACTATCTGAATTTTCTTTGTTCGACCTCACTTAGTTTTTTTTTTTTTTTTTTATTTTCCCCTTTTCTGGGTGTGTTTTCCCTTGCCAAGAATGGTCTCCATTCCGCCTGCAGGTCTTCATTAGAAAAGTTTCTGCTCATGTCTTTTGCCTACTTTTTAATGGGTTGTTTGATCTTCTCTTTTCAATTTTCTTGGGTTTTTTGTAGATTCTTTTTATCAGTCTCTTATCACATGTAGAGCAGGCAAATATTATTTCCAATTCTGTGGGTTGTCTATTTGCACTTTTTGATGTGTCCTTGGCTGTGAAGAAGCTTTTCAATTTCATCAGGTCCCATTTATTTATTTTTGTTGTTGCTATCATTCCTTTTGGGATCTTCTTCATGAATTCTTTTCCTAGGCCAATTATCTGTAACAGTTTTTCCAATATTTTTTTCTAGAATTCTAGAATTCTTATAGCTTCCTGCCTTAGGTTTAAGTGTTTTATCCATTGTGAGTGAATTTTTGTGGGCAGTGAGAGGTGCAGATCCCGTTTTAGTCTTTTATATATGGCTATCTAGTTTTCTCACCCCAACTAATTGAATATGGATTCTTTTTCCCAGTGTATGTTTTCATGTGTTTTGCCAAAAATCAGATGGGAATATGAGTATGATCTCGTCTGTAGGTTCTTTGTTCTGATCCATATGTCAATGTCTCTGTTTTTGCTTGTCTTTTTGTAGTTGATTTGCAAGAGTTCTTTATGTATTCTTAATATTAGACCTTTATCAGAAATATGATTTATAAATATTTTTTTTCCTATTGAGGAGGTTATCTTTTGCTTTTCTTGATAATGTCCTTTTATGCACAAAATAGTTTAATTGAGATGAAGTCCAATTTTTTTTTTATTGTCAATCCTTTAGGGCATATCCAAGTCTTTATTCTAAAAGTTTTACAGTTTTAGTTCTTATGTTTAGGTCTGATCTAATTTAATTTTTGTACATGATGTGAGGTAGGGGCCTAACTTAATTCTTTTGTATGTGAATATCCAGCTGTGCCATCATCACTTGTTGAAGACAGAATTCTCTTCCTATT
The DNA here is from genome assembly GCF_000181295.1 of Otolemur garnettii. Classification (NCBI taxonomy): domain Eukaryota; kingdom Metazoa; phylum Chordata; class Mammalia; order Primates; family Galagidae; genus Otolemur; species Otolemur garnettii. The sequence continues at coordinate 625,094 of NW_003852596.1, read as the reverse complement.
GGTGCCCCTTGTCAAGAATGAATTCACCCTAGAATTATGGATTTATTTGTGGACTCTCAGTTCCATCACACTGGTCTATAGATCTGTCCTTACACCAGTACCACAGTGTTTGGATTCCTGTTGCTTTGTAGTAAGATTTGAAATTTGAAAGTGGATTTTTCTCCCTTTTTTTCTTCTTTTAAAAGAATGTTCAGGCTAATCAAAGCCACATGTAAGTCCTTAAGAATTCGAAGGTCAGATTTTTCATTACTGCAAAAAAAGACCAATGGAATTTTGCTATGTTTTGCATTGAATTGGTAGGCTTCTTTGGCTTGTGTTATCCTTGTAACATTATTAAATCTTGACAGTTGGTGAACATGGAATGTTTTCCCATTTATTTAAGTGTTCGTTAATTTCCTAAGAAATGTTTCATAAGTTTCAGGGTATAAATCTCTTGCTTTCTTGGTTACACATTTATTCTTTCATATTTTATTCCTTTGGATGATATTATGAATTGGATTATTTTCTTAAATTACTTTTCATAATGTTCATTGCTGGTATACAGAAACACACTAATTTTTGTGAATTAGTCTTGTACCCTGCAAATTTGTTGAATTTGTTCCATAATGCTCATAGTTTTCTTGGGAGGGGGGATTCTTTGAGATTTTCTAGACATAGAATCATCTTCTTCAAATAGAGATAGTCCATTTTTTCCATGTTGGGTCCTTTCATTTCTTCACCTTGCCTAATTGCTCCCAGTACACTGTTAGATACCAATGGTGAAAGTAAACATCCTTGTTTTATTCCTGATCACAAGAAAACTTTCTGGCTTTCACCACTGAGTATGAAGTGAGCTGTGGATTTTCCTAAATACCATTTATCACATTGAAGAAATTACCTCTGTTACTGAGATTGGGCATGTTTTTCAAAATCATGAATGGATGTTGTATTTTGACAAATGATTTTCCTGCACAAATTTACTTGACCATGGGATTTTATTCCCTTTATTCTATTAATTTGAAGGATTTTCTTAGAATGAACCACCCTTGCAAGTCTGGGCAAAAAAAAAAAAAAAATTATTTGTCATGTATAATCCTTTTAATATGCTATTGGACTTAGTTTAGTCTCATTTTGTTGAGAATTTTTACATATATGTTCATAAGCAATATTGGTTTGTAGTTTTCTTTCCCCATGTTATCTTTGGCTTTGGTATCAGGATAACACTGGTATCATAGAATGAATTAAAAATGTTCCCTCCTTTTCTATTTTTTGGACGTTTAACAAGGATTGGTGTTAATTCTTCTTTAAATGTTTTGTAGAATTCACCAGTGAAGCCATCTGTTCCTGGACTTTTCTTTTTTGGGATGTTTTTGATTACTGCTTCAATCTTTTTATAGGTTTTTAAAAAAAACTTTTTATAGGTCTCTTCAGAATTATATTTCTTCTTGAATCAAAATTGGTAGTTTGTGTGTTTCTAGGAATTTGCCCATTTCATGTAGGTTTTCTAATGTGTTTGTATACAATTATTCACAGTAGTCTCTTATAATCACTTTTTATTTTTTTCTCTTTTGTAACTTTAATTGAAGCATTGCTATTCATTATTTTAACTCTTTTTTAAATTTTCTCTATCTATATACATGTGTTTATTTGGTTTCCACTTTTTGAATTCACTAAATTGAAAAGGCTTCACATTTAATAACAATAACAATGTTTAAGATAAGGACTAGACACAAAAACCTCGTAAAGAACGAATGAAGATAAATACATTCAGAAAAGAGATCAGACGATTGCTGATTATTTTAACTCTTACAAGCACCAAATTTTAATATCTAAGTCAATTTGGGAGAAAATAAATACCATCAAGAACTTCCCTCCAGAACAAAACAATGATGTTCATTCCTCCAAACATCAAAATTGAAAGCTTACCAAAACAACAACAAAGCCCATACAGAAATAAAAAAAAAAACCACATTCTAGGGGGTCAGCTGTGCTGTCTAACTGTCCTTCAGTGACATTCAAAAAAAAAATAACACTCTAGCTCATCAGAATATACATTTTCCATTTCCTTTTTTGAAATTAAAAATAATAATTTAAAAAAAAAAGATTAAGGGATTGCCTGACTCGTTTGGATGTCATGTACAGCAAATGGAGATCAGGAAGGCTATTTGCAGCACTCATGATTAGGGATAGTCATCTTTAAAGTTTAGCTTTCTTCCAAATAGTGTAAAAGACCCACAATTCCAAGTATGAAGGGATGCCAACAATCTCCTTTGAGAAATCCATGGGACAATATAGGCACTCAAGCTGTTCTTCATAGAGCAACAGGGTTTCTGTCAGATTGATGCAGTTCCCCTGTGTAAAAATATTTCCCATCCTGTTTCAATACTTTCATTGAGAGGTCAAGAATCAGTTGGAGAAACTCCCAGGTGGGATCTTCTTCTGGAGATGTGGAGATTAGAACATCAAATCATTAATCACGTAATCAAACTCTCTCCCTTTTTTTTTTTTTTTTTTGAAACAGTCTTACTATGTCACCCTTGGTAGAGTGCCATGGAGTCACAGCTCACAGCAACCTCCAACTCTTCGGCTTAAGCAATTCTCTTGCCTCAGCCTCCCAAGTAACTGGGACTACAGGTGCCCACCACAATGCCCGGCTATTTTGGGGGTACAAGTGCCATTGCTTAGCAGGCCCAGACTGGGTTCCAAGCCACCCGCTTCGGTATATGTGGCTGGCACCCTACTCACTGAGCTACAGGTGCCAAGCTAAACTTGCTCCCTTCTTTGGTGCACCTCTTAAGTACTGGAATACAGTCATCTATTAGAACCTGGTTGCAGCAGTCTCCTTTAAGATTGTCTAAGTCACCACACGTTTTTCGCATATACATCTTATATCCATCAATTACCATTTGGTCAATCTCTACCGTGGTGACCATCTTTGGTTTAAATTTGACTATTTTACATAAAATGCCCCCATCTCTGCCTCTCATAATCAGTATATCTTTGCCCATATAATCTTCTTAGCCACTGCCCATGATGGCCCGGGTATATGTGAAATCACTCTCTCCCAAATTAACATTCCCACTAAGGATGAAAATGTTTCCAAATTTCTTTGAGTTGGCTCAATGCCCATAGCTCAACAGTTAGGACACCAGCCACATACACTAAGGCTGGTGGGTTAGAAACCCGATGGGGGCCTGCTAAACAAGGACAACTGCAATAACAAAACACCTGGGCATTGTGGCAGGTGCCTATAGTTTCAGATACTTGGAAGGCTGAAGCAAGAGAATCACTTGAGTCCAAGAGTTTAAGGTTGCTCAGTGAGCTGTGATGCCATGGCATTCTAATGAGGGTGACGTAGTGAGACTCTGTCTCAAAAAATTTTTTTTTTCTTCGAGTGTATAACTTTAATGTTCTGATAAGATGAAGCTTAATCATACACCACTTCATCTATGTCATATTCAACTAGGTGCCCATCAGCAGGGCTGGGTTTGAACCCGCCACCTCCAGCATATGGGGCTGGAGCCCTACTCCTTTGAGCCATAGGTGCCGCCCCCCTTCAAAGCAATTTTGAAACCCTTTTTTTAAAATTTCACTTCCACTCTTGCCATGCTTTTGTTTGTTTGTTTTTTGAGACAGACATAGTTTCACTATGTCACCCTGGGTTGAGTGCCGTGGCATCACCGATTACAGCAACCTCAAACTCCTGGGCTCAAGTGATTCTCTTGCCTCAGCCTCCCAAGCAGCTGGAGCTATAGGCACCCACCACAGTGTCTGGCCACTTTCTTGTTGTAGTTGTCATCGTTGTTTAGCAGGCCAGGGCTGAGCTTGAACCTGCCAGCCTCAGTGCATGTGGCTATCACCATAATCACTGTGCTATAGGCACCAAGCCACACTCTTGCCAAGTTTAACAAGAAATTTAATGTTTGCTCATTGCCCTAATCCAAACTCCAACATTCTCACTATGGCACACACAAACACACAATGACCATAATGAACACCACTCAATAAGACAACACCATACATCGACACAAACACAGCTTTGAAACACTAATGTACCAAGGTTTAAAATCTTACTGAGTTGTTTGTACAGTGCCACCAATGTGAGGACACAGTGACCTCACATTCTCTATTTATTTGGATTACATGGTTAAATACTTTCTGAAGAGTCCTCATATGTTAAATTTTTTCAAATGCTTTTACCCTGTCTATTGAGATGACATGTTAATATAGTTATTTTTAAAAGACTATCTGATAATGGAGCAATTCAAAAGTTGTCTCAAGAATTCAATGAATTCAAAGATAAAATCACCAAAGATTTTGACAAATTGAGGCAAGAATTTGCATCCCTCTCTCAATAATAGAATGGAGCAGGCATACAAAAGGATCTCTGATGTTGAAAACAAAGCTTTTGAACGCTCCCAAATGATCAAAGATGAAGAGAAGTGGGGAGCAAAAATGGATCATTTCCTGAGAGAGTTGTGGGACCATTCCAAAAAAGCAAACATTAGCCTTACTGGAATTCCTGAAGGAGATAAGAATCATATGAAAAGCACAGATGTTCTACTCCAAGTGATAATAGAAGAAAACTTCCCAAACATGGCAAGAGACACTGAAATTCAAATAGCAGACATTTTCAGAACCCCAGCTTGACTTAATCCAAATACAGCATCCCTGAGACACACTGTAATTAACTTCGCCAAAGCTAATATGAAGCAGAAAATCCTGCAAGCAGCCAGACATAAGAACCCATAACCTATGAGGGGAAGAACATTAGAATGACTGCAGACATCTCTGATGAAACTTTTCAAGCCAGAAGAGAATGGTCATCAACCTTCAATCTCCTAAAATAAAACAACTTTCAACTTAGGATTCTATATCCAGCCAAACTGAGTCTCAATTATGATGGAGAAGTCAAATACTTTAATGACATTCACATGTTGAAGAAATTTGCCATAACTAAACCAGCTCTCCAGGATATTCTCAGACCCATCCTCCACAATGACCAGCACAATGCTCTACCACCAAAGTAAACTCACTCAGAAATTTTTGACCATAACCCAACTTCCACAGTGGCAAAGGATTAAAAACATCCACTAATCTTTCAAAGAACTTGACACCCCAAATACTACCAGGCCTATCAATACTCTCAATTAACATGAATAGCTTAAATTGTTCTCTAAAAGAGGCACAGGTTGGCAGACTGGATACAAAATCTCAGGCCAGATATCTGCTGCATACAAGAATTTCATCTTATCTTAAAGGATAAATATAGAATCAGGGTGAAGGGATGGACATCTAAATCCAGGCAAATGGAAACCAGAAAAAAGCAGGGATTGCAATTTTATTTGCAGACACATTAGTCTTGAAACTAACAAAAGTAAGGAAAGACAAAGATGGTCACTTAATATTTGTTAAGGGAAACAGTCAACATGATGAGATAACACTTATTAAAATTATGTGCCCAACCAGAATGCTTCTCAATTTATAAGGGAGACCCTAACAGACATAAACAATTTGATATCTTTCAGCACCATAATAGTAAGAGATTTGAACACCCCTTTGGAAATGTTGGATAGATCCTCCCATAAGAAACTAAGCAAATAAATTTTGGACTTAAACTTTACCATACAACAATTGAATTTAACAGACATCTACAGAACATTTCATCCTAACAAAACTGAATACACATTCTTCTCATCAGTCCATGGAACATCCTCCAAAATTGACCACATCTTAGGTCACAAGTCTAACCTCAGTAAATTCAAAAGTATAGAAATTATTCCTTGCACCTTCTTGGACCATCATGGAATAAAAGTTGAACTCACCAATAACAGGAATCTGCATATTAATACAAAGACATGGAAACTAAATAACCTTATGCTGAACGATAGCTAGATCAAAGTTGAGATTAAGAAGGAAATTACCAAATTTTTGGAACAGAACAATAATGAAGACACAAACTATCAGAACCTCTGAGATACTACAAAGGCAGTCCTAAGAGGGAAATTTGTAGTGTTGCAAATTTATAGTGTCCTCCAGAGAATGGAAAGAGAGGAAGTCAACCATTTAATAGGACATCTCAAGCAACTGGAAAAGGAAGAACATTCCAACTCCAAACCCAGCAGAAGAAA
>NW_003852596.1:612853-618574 GCF_000181295.1 Otolemur garnettii | reverse complement strand
CAAACCTTTTAAAGAGGAACTAGTACCTATATTATTTAACCTTTTCCAAAGCATAGAAAAAGAAGGAATATTTCCAAACACATTTTATGAAGCAAATATCACCCTGATCTCCAAACCAGGAAAAGACCCAACAAGAAAAGAAAATTATAGACCAATATCTTTAATGAATACATATGCAAAAATATTCAATAAGACAAACAGAATCCAGCAACACATCAAACAAATTTTACACCATGACCAGGTTGGTTTTATCCCAGGGTCTCAAGGATGGTTCAATATACATAAATCTACAAATATAACACATCACATAAACAAAATAAAAAGCAAAGACCATATGATTCTCTCAATTGATGCAGAAAAAGCTTTCAATAATATCCAACATCCTTTCATGATCAGAACACTTAAGAAAACAGGTATAGAAGGGACATTTCTTAAACTGATAGAGGCCATCTACAGCAAACCCACAGCCAATATCATATTGAATGGAGTTAAATTGAAATCATTTCCACTCAGATCAGGAACCAGGCAAGGTTGCCCATTGTCCCTACTGCTTTTTAACATAGTAATGGAAGTTTTAGCCATCATAATCAGACAAGAGAAGGCGAGCAAGTGTATCCAAATAGGATCAGAGGAGATCGAACTTTTACTTTTTGCAGATGATATGATTGTACATCTGCAAAACCCCAGGGACTCAACTACAAAACTCTTAGAAGTGATCAAGGAATACAGTAGCGTCTCAGGTTACCAAATCAACACTCACAAATCAGTAGCCTTTATATATACCAACAATAGTCAAGCTGAACCAACAGTCAAGGACCCTATTCCTTTTATAGTGGTGCCAAAGACGATGACACATTTGGGAGTTTACCTAACAAAGGATGTGAAAGATCTCTATAAAGAGAACTATGAAACTCTGAGAAAAGAAACAGCTAAAGATGTTAACAAATGGAAAAATATACCATGTTCATGGCTAGGAAGAATCAACATTGTTAAAATGTCCATACTACCCAAAGCAATATAAACTTTAATGCAATCCCTATTAAAACACCACTGTCATACTTTAAAGATCTCTAAAAAATAATATTTTGCTTTATATGGAATCAGAAAAAAATTCGATTAGCCAAGACATTACTCAGAAATAAAAACAAAACAAGAAGAATCATGCTACCAGACCTCAGACTATACTATAAATTGATAGTGATCAAAACAGCATGGTACTGGCACAAAAACAGAGAGGTGTATGTATGGAACAGGATAGAGAACCAAGAGATAAACCCAGCTACTTATTGTCATTTGATCTTTGATAAGCCTATCAAAAACAATCAGTGGGGAAAAGACTCCCTATTTAACAAATGGTGTTGGATGAACTGGCTGGTGTCCTGTAGAAGACTGAAACTGGACCCACACCTTTCACCATTAACTAAGACAGACTCTCACTAAATTAAAGATTTAAACTTAAGACATGAAACTATAAAAATGCCAAAAGAGAGTGCAGGGAAAACACTTGAAGAAATTGGCCTGGGAGAATTTTTTATGAAGAGGACCCCCTGGGCAATTGAAGCAACACCAAAAATACATTGCTGGGACCTGATGAAACTAAAAAGCTTCTGCACTGCCAAGAACACAGTACACAAAGCAAGCAGACAGCCCTCAGAATGGGAGAAGATATTTGCAGTTTATGTCTCTGACAAAGGTTTGATAACCAGAATCCACAGAGAATTCAAACATATTAGCAAGAAAAGGACAAGTGATCCCATCTCGTTGTGGGCAAGAGACTTGAATAGAAACTTCTCTGAAGAAGACAGGCTCATGGCTTATCGACACATGAAAAAATGCTCATCATCCTTAATCATCAGGGAAATGTAAATCAAAACCACTTTGAGATACCATCTAACTCCAGTAAGATTAGCCCCCATCACAAAAACCCAAAACCATAAATGTGCCGTGGATGTGGAGAAAAGGGAACACTTCTGAACTGCTGGTGGGAATGCAAACTAATACATTCCTTTTGGAAAGAAGTTTGGAGATTACTTAGGGATCTAAAAATAGACCTGCCAATCAATCCTGCAATTCCTCTACTAGGTATATATCCAGAAGACCAAAAATCACTTTACAAGAAAGATATTTATACCAGAATGTTTATTGTAGCCCAATTCATAATTGCTAAGTACTGGAAGAAGCCAAAGTGTCCATCAACCCACGAATGGATTAATAAATTGTGGTATATGTACACCATAGAATATTATGCAGCCTTAAAAAAGATGGAGACTTTACCTCTTTCATGTTTACACGGATGGAACTGGTACATATTATTCTTAGAAAAGTATCTCAAGAATGGAAGAAAAAGTATCCAATGTACTCAACTCTACTATGAAACCAATATATAATCACTCACACTTCCATATGAAAGCTATAACTCAACTACAGCCCAAGATGAAGGGGGAAGAAGAGGGGGAGGGGAGGGGACGGGAGGGGGGAAGATGGGTGGAGGGGGGGTAGTGGGTCGGATCACACCTATAGTGCATTTTATATGGGTACATGTCAAATCTACTAAGTGTAGAATATTAATGTCTTAACACAATACTTAAGAAATTGCAGTGAAGGCTACATAAGTATTTCAAATTGTATATAAAACCAGCGCAATGTACACAACTATGATTTAATTTTTAAAAAGACTAATAAATTAATTTCATAGGTCAAGAATTCTCACATAGAAAACTAAAGTTTCTTTTCTCAGAATTTTCTTTGACAGGGTCTCACTCTGTTGCCTGAGTTAAGAGGGTAGCAGCATCATCATAGCTCACTGCAACCTCAAACTCCTGGGCTGAAGAAATCCTCCTGCCTTACTTCCTGAATAGCTAGGACTATTAGTCACCACATCTGACTAATTTTTCTACTTTCGTAGAGACAGGGTCTCACATTTGCTCAGGTTCATCTTGAACTCTTGGTCTCAAACAATCCTCCCATCTCAGCCTTCCAAAGTGCTAAAATTACAAGCATAAGTACTGTGTCTGGCCTCCTTTCCTAGCATATCTGAAATAAACCCATATGGATAAGGTGACCAGATGTCCCGCTTTTGGCAGGACAGTCCCAATTTTTAATAATTTGTCCTATGTCCCATGGCGTTTTTAAAAAGTCCCAATTTTTGGAAAGAATGCACGACAAGCTAGGGAACGGCAAGAGAATGGGAAGGAAATATACAGTTTTCAGCTGCCATGTGGCTATTTTGCCAGGATATGAGTTTTATATTATTTTTGTTAATTTTATAACATTAAACTTTAATAATAAAAAATAATTGTTGAGAACTGATTATCAAGAACTGCTTATCAAAGTTCGTATTGTTGATCAGTTGTTAGAATTCGACGAGAAATATGCCAAAGAATAAAATAATACTATACATAATTTTTTAACGTATTATATTTGTAAATTGTACTTATGTTGAAATTTTAAAAAACTATATTACAATACTATTTTTGCATTCTATGAAAATTTTTGTTGCTCCATATAGACCCAATTTTTAATTAAGAACACCCACCCACCCCACCCACCCCCCAGTCAATGGTGTCCCGCTTTACCATTGCTAAAATCTGGTCACCTTACATATGGATCTCAATAAACTATTTTTTGAAATATTTCTGGTGCCAATTTGTTAAGATTTTTTAAAACTTTAATTGATAAGTTTGACCTCTAATTGTCCTTCATATATTGTCCTTCTCTGATTTGGCATCATTATACACTACGGTTTGGGAAGGATTTCCTCTTTTTCTCTCCTCTAAAATACTTTGCGCACAATTATTAAACTATCTGCATTTGTTCTTTTCCTTATGGAGATATTTTCAACTGGTAAGTTTCTCGAATATTTTCATAGTTAAGAAACATTTTTTTCTTTTTTAATTTATTCACCTTTGTTAATTTACACTTTTACGGAAATTTATTCATTCAATCTCATTTTTCAAAGTATTATAATAGCATAAAGTACTTCATAATAGTATCTTAATTTCTACTGTATCTCTATTGAAGTCCTTTATTGCCTTCATTCCTAATTTGTTCATTTAACCTAGCTTTATAGAAATAATTGCATTTTTTGTAGCCAAGTTCCATTGGTTATCATAATGCTAAAATTACATTTTGGAATTATAATAACAAACTCAATTGATTTAAACAGGGTTGGGAACAAACACAACTGTATTTTGACTTAGACCTCTTAACTGGTGGAAACAAGAGTATTGTGGCTTAATAAAGAGACACCTGTTAACTGTAAGCATTCAGTGTTTCCTGGGCATCAGTCAATAGGTTTCACAGAGGGCCTAGAATCCAGAAATAGAATTTTTAGCGGATGTCAAATTCCCTGTATTTATGTGGCAGGAAAAGAGTTATGTTTCAATTTGCCGAAAAGCATTTTTAACACGTTTTTTAGCCCCTGTGCTCAGGTATGTAGTGGTTTTCATTTTCATGTAGGATTTTTAGTGTGTTTTCCAACAAATGGGAAGCTTCTAGGTTTGAGAGTTTATCCTCAATGTTCAAGAGTTTCCACATGTTAAAAAAAAAAAAAAAACCTGGGCACCTCCTGTGGCTCAAGGAGTGGGGTGCCAGCCCCATATACCAGAGGTGGTGGGTTCAAACCCCGCCCCGCACAAAAAAAAAAGTCAAAAAAAAAAAAAACCCTCAGCTTTATATACCTATGGGCAAACTCTTTTTATTAATTATTTTAGCTTAATGTTCAAACCCCGCCCCGCACAAAAAAAAAGTCAAAAAAAAAAAACCCTCAGCTTTATATACCTATGGGCAAACTCTTTTTATTAATTATTTTAGCTTAATGTGAGGGTACAAACAACCAGATCACAATATTTGAATTTGTTAGCTAGAGTCCATCTTGTAGTTGTGTCCCACACCCAAAAGGTGTGCCATACACCCCTACCTTGTGCCCATTAAGTGGGAGCACCGTTGCAAACTCTTGGCCTATGTAATGAAGTCTTTTTCATCTAAAAATAATTCATGTTGCCTCCAAAAAGTATCCTTGCAAAGATCCTATGCTGATGGCCGTTTGGAAAAAAGAACAAAATTTTGCTTTGGCTTTGTCCCCAAATGGAGATTGATAAGTGCCATAATAAAACCGAAGTTAGCTACATCGTGGGTTTTCTATAAACACAATTAAATAAAGCCAACTTAGCAAGCAGTAAGAGAAATGCTATGAAAAACATGTTCTATTAACTCATCATTTTTCAAAGATATAAAGCCACCCTAGGGGCTTGACAATAACATGAAAAAGCAGAAAGCACTTTAATAATCAACAGATGAACATTATTAGCTATTAGAGTTGGTAATGCTGTTCTTGGAGCTTAAAGATGACACGAGAGACCACAAATATTTTCATCTGGGCTCTCAAGGTTTTTCTACGATCCTTTTCTTTGGTTGCTGCTCTTTTCCATTCCCAGCAATAGATGTTTTAAGCTTGCACGACCCTCTACAGGCCGTTTACCCCATCCCAGAATAATGTTTTGTTTCCTTATTCAGTGAGATAAAGGAGTCCATTAACTGTGAACCCCATCAACTTCCCCGCTTTAATACTCGAACATTTCTAATAATGTCACTCATCTTTTTCTCCTCTCACATTTGAGAGGTAGGTGTGACTCCACTCCAAATCAAACCTGACTGTTCTTGACCAAGCTAGTATGTCCTAACCAAAGCTTACACGTTTTCATCTCTAAGGCCACTCTTTTA
>NW_003852596.1:609583-612569 GCF_000181295.1 Otolemur garnettii | reverse complement strand
GGTGCCTGTAATCCCAGCTGCTTGGGAGGCTGAGGCAAGAGAATCGCTTAAACCCAAGAGTTTGAGGTCGCTGTGAGCTGTGATGCCACAGCATTCTACCAATGGCAACATAGTGAGACTCTGTCCCTAAAAAAAAGAAAAAGAATTAATTTTTAAAAAGAAGCATAAAGGTGGTTCTTCAAAAAAATAGCAATGGGGGGCAGCGCCTGTTGCTCAGTGGGCAGGGCGCCAGCCCCATGTACCGAGGGTGATGGCTTCAATCCTGCCTGGCCAAACTGCAACAAAAAAATAGCCCGGCATTGTGGTCGGCGGGCGTCTGCGGTCCCAGCTACTCAGGCAGGAGAATCGCCTAAGCCCAGGAGTTGGAGGTTGCTGTGAGCTGTGACGCCACAGCGCTCTACCGAGGGCAAGAAAGTGAAAGACTCTCTCTCTATTAAAATAAAAAAAATAGCAATGAAACTGATAAACTTCTAGTAAAACTGACTTTTTTTTATTTCTTTGCTTATTTTAAATTTTTATTTCTTTGCTTTTGTCGTTGTTGTTGAGAGAGTCCCACCCTCTGCCCTGAGCAGAGCACAGTGGCGTCACAGCTCACTGCAACCTCAGGCTCGGGCTGTGGGCATCTTACTGCCTCAGCCTCCAGAAGCCACTGGGATTACAGACGCTTGCCGCAGCTCCCGGCTGGGTTTTTCATTTTTTTAAGCGTCAGGGTCTCACTCTCACTCAGGCAAGTCTCGAACTCCTGAGCTCAATCACTCCTCCCTCCTCAGCCTCCCACAGTGCTGAGATTACTGGCGTGAGCCACCACGCCTGGCCATTCTTTTTCTATAAAAAGGTATCCTTGGGCACGTGAATCTTTCTAAATGTGGAATATAAATGTCTTAACACAACAACTATGAGAATGGCATGAAGGCTAGGTTGGCCAATTGGATGAAAGTATTTCAAATTGTATATGGAAACAACACACTGTACCCCATGATAGTATTAATGTACACAACTATGATTTAATAAAAAAATAAAATAAAATAAAAAAGTAGCAATTGGTTGCTTGTTTTATCAAACATCAGTCATCGATTTTCATTGTAAATAATTGGAAAACCAATAAAAAAGAAGCAATATACTTTTAAAAATGTATCTGTAATCTCATCATCCACAGATAAGCAATCTTGATACCTTGCTGTTAATCTATTTTCTCTGAATCTTATACTCACAAATAGATGCATATTTTTCTATAAAAATATAGCATAGAGAGGATGGGTAGAGGGAGGGTGATTGGTGGGACCACGCCTATGGTTCATCTTACAAGGCTACATGTGAATCTCTCTAAATGTAGAATATAAAGGCCTTAACACAATAACTAAGAAAACGACATGAAGGCTATGTTAACCAGTTGGATGAAAATATTTCAGATTGTATACAGAACCAGCACACTGTACCCCATGACTGCATTAATGTATACAGCTATGATTTAATTTAAAAAAATTAAAAAATATATAGCATACATCGTTGTATTATCCAGCCTCCAAAATGACTCCCAATGATCCACGTCTCCAGGTTTCACACCTTTGCCATAACTCCCTCCTCCTACATTGTAAGGGGCTGAGTCTATGTGACAAATATCATACGACAGAAGAAATGGGATGACCCTTATGAGATTAAGTTATAAAAGACTGTGGCTTCCTCTTTTGTCTACGTCTTTACTCTCTCTGGGACTCCTTGCTCTGGAGAAAGTCAGCTGCTATGCTGTGAAAACGTTCAGGTAGCCGATCACTGGGCTCATAGGACAAAGACAGGAAGAGTTTGGCCCAGAGCCAGAGAAGAACTGAGGCCTGTCAACAACTATGTGAGTGAGTGAGGCTGGAAGTCGATTCATCCACCACAGTCAAGCCTTGAGATTCTATCAAACCAAACATATTGCCTATAAAACAAGCCAAAATCTTGTTTACAAACTTGTAAGCAACTCGGAGCCATCATTAACCCAGCTAAGACACTCCCAGATTCCTGGCTCCTGAACGCTGTCTGACAGAATAAATATCGTTTTATTTATTTATTTTTTAAATGTTTGTTGTTTAAAGCTGCGAAGTTTTGGTATAATGTCTTACACAGGAAGAGATTATAGAATAGTGCTCTGGGACCTACTTCTCTCAGTTAATAGTTTATCAATATTTTCAGGCCCATAAATACAAGCTCTAAATTTTTGTTTTTAATGACTGTGTTATATTTTATTTTAAAGATATACCTTAGTTTGCCTAGCCAATCCCCTACTGTTGCATACCTAAGTTGTTTCCAAATGTTCACCATTAGAAACAATATTATGATTATGATTAATATACCTATATTTTTTTTTTTTGGCCGGGGCTGGGTTTGAACCTGCCACCTCCGGCATATGGGGCTAGCACTCTACCCTTCTGAGCCACAGGTGCCACCCAATATACCTATATATTAAACACTGTATATTTTTACAGAGTTTTCTTTGGAATAAATTACTGGATGTGGAATTGTTCATTTAAAGGATATAAATATTTTTATACTTTTAAAATCCAGTTTAAATACAGTCAAATTGCATTACACAAAAGGTATATGAATTTATTACCCATCAATTCTATATGTGCTATTTCCTCATTCCCATGTCCACACTAAATGACTATTCTCTTGAACCTATTCTCATTTTGAAAAATTACCTTTTTCTGATTTCTGAGTAGTTTTTCATGAGATTACCAGTCATTTGCATGTATTTTCCTTTTTGTGAATTGCTTGCTAATACCACACCCATTTCCCTCTTGGTGTTCAAGTTATTTACTTGTAAGAGTCTATTATATAGGCTCTGCGCCTATAGCTCAACCGGCTAAGGCGCCAGCCACGTACACCTAAGGTGGCGGGTTCGAATCCCCAGCCCGGACCCACCAAACAACAATGATGGCTGCAACCAAAAAATAGCCGGGCGTTGTGGCGGGCGCCTGTGGTCCCAGCTACTTGGGAGGTGGAG
>NW_003852596.1:595515-609083 GCF_000181295.1 Otolemur garnettii | reverse complement strand
ACTTAAGCCCAAGAGTTTGAGGTTGCTGTGAGCTGTGATGCCATGGCACTATACCCAAGGGGATAGCTTCAGACTCTGTCTCAAAAAGAAAAAATTACTTATGTTTTCTTTTAGCAAGTCTATGTTTTTATATTTATTTATTCATTCATTCATTTATTTATTTTGGAGACAGAGTCTCACTTTGTTGCCCTCGGTAGAGTCCTGTAGCATCACAGCTCACAGCAACCTCAAAGTCTTGGGCTCAAACGATCCTCTTGCCTCAGCCTCTCAAGTAGCTGGGAAAACAATAATTGGCAACAACACCCAGCTATTTTTAGAGATGAGGTATCTCTCTAGCTCAGGCTGGTCTTGAACCCAGGAGCTTAGGCGATCCACCCACCTCAGCCTCTGAGACATTACAGGCCTGAGCCTGGAGAAAAATACATATGCCTATGAGAAAGAAAGGAAATTGAGCACAGGACTTTACCTTGGCTCCCAATACTGGACCTGCCACATGAAAACCCAGCACTGGGAAAGCCCCTGCAGCCCTCAACTCTAGGTTGTACCCACAGACTAAGCCTCCAGACCAGCCCTGGCACTGGGCCAGACCCTGTAGCCACAAACTTCAAATCTGTAAAATAGACTTAATCTGTCTAGTCTACACCATCACGAAGCTGAATACAGCCACATCAGGTTCCCAACAGCATTCAGCATTACGTCAGCCCCAGGGGCCTCAGATTTCAGGTCCACTCCTGTGCCGTGCTGGCCCTGGCAGTCCAGGGCTTCAAAACTGCTCTAGTGGACATGGGCTTCAGGCCAACTTTCAGGGATATAATCATCAGGCCTGCTCCAATAAATCCAATCAACAGGTCTACCCAACTGGATCCAGCTCCATGCTGGCCTACCTGTTAACCCAGAAACAAGGCTAAATAGCCCAAGGACTTGAACAGCAAGCCTACCCATGGATCACAACAAAAAAGCCTTCCCAGAATCTCTAGTCAGGCTGACAGTTGAAGGGCTTTTCCAGACAAAACCAGTCTATAAAGACTAAAGTATGCACCTACACCTTCAAATGTGCAGAAACCAATCAAAGATCAAGAGAGCAATAGTGGAAACGTGATATCACCAAAGAGACAAAATAAAACACCAGTGACTGATTCTAAAGAGATAGAGATGCATAAACTGTCTCACAAAGAATTCGAAATAATTGCCTTCTCCCCAGCGGTTAGCACTGAGAGTATGGAATGTGTGCTCCAGCCTCAGAACACACATTTATTATTACTATTATCTTTTTTTTTTCTTTTTAGAGACAGTCTCACTTTGTTGCCCTCATTAGAGTGCGGTGGCATCACAGCTCACAGCAACCTCCAGCTCTTGGGCTTTAGGCAATTCTCTTGCCTCAGCCTCCCTCACACATTTATCATTTTTAAAAATTCCCCCCCAATTTAAAAAAGCTTCAAAAAAGGCTCGGCGCCTATAGCTCAACCGGCTAAGGCGCCAGCCACTTACACCTAAGGTGGCGGGTTCGAATCCCCAGCCCGGACCTGCCAAACAACAATGACGGCTGCAACCAAAAAATAGCCGGGCGTTGTGGCGGGCGCCTGTGGTCCCAGCTACTTGGGAGGCGGAGGAGAGACTCGCTTGAGCCCAGGAGTTGGAGGTTGCTGTGAGCGGTAATGCCACGGCACTCTGCCCAGGGGGGCAGCTTGAGGCTCTGTCTCAAAAAAAAAAAAAAAAAAAGCTTCAAAAAAACCCCCAAATTTTCAAAAATCCATATCACCCCTGCTGGAGACTTTTAATATTTTTTCTTTCTCTTTTATAAAATAAGCGGGTGAAGCAGCATAAACTGACCCACCCACCCGTGGCCCCATGGCAGAAGGAACCAAAAGAGGGAGGCCTACCTGCAGCCCGGACCAACACTACCACCCTTTCTCACAGCCGGCACCCCAGCAACAGCAGACCAATCCCAGTCTGACGCCTTCGAGTAGCTTTGATTCCGGATGATTTTTGTCCCTCTGCGCTTGCCCTCCCCCCCTTTTACCCCT
This sequence comes from Otolemur garnettii, assembly GCF_000181295.1. Classification (NCBI taxonomy): domain Eukaryota; kingdom Metazoa; phylum Chordata; class Mammalia; order Primates; family Galagidae; genus Otolemur; species Otolemur garnettii. Next base: position 607,059 of record NW_003852596.1, on the reverse strand, counting down.
AACTCGGGCCCCGACCCGGAACTCACCCTCTTTCTCTCACAGAAGGATCGTGGCCTGTGGCGGCAGCTGTGTGGCGATAAACCCCAGCGTCCCCAGTTACACCATGGCCTCGCTCTACCCCATGACCTCGCTGTATGTGGGGGACCTACACCCCGATGTGACCCAGGCGATGCTTTACGAGAAGTTCAGCCCGGCCGGGCCGATCCTCTCCATCCGAGTTTGCCGAGACCTGATCACGCGCCGCTCCTTGGGCTACGGGTATGTGAACTTCCAGCATGCGGCAGACGCCGAGCGTGCTCTGGACGCCATGAATTTTGATGTGATTAAGGGCAGGCCAGTTCGCATTATGTGGTCTCAGCGTGATCCCTCACTTCGCAGAAGTGGAGTGGGCAACATATTCATTAAAAATTTGGACAAATCCATCGATAATAAGGCCCTATATGAAACATTTTCCGCTTTTGGTAACATCCTTTCATGTAAGGTGGTTTGTGACGAAAATGGTTCCAAGGGCTATGGATTTGTACACTTTGAGACACAGTATGCTGCCGAAAGAGCTATTGAAAATATGAACGGGATGTTTCTGAATGATCTTAAAGTGTATGTTGGACAGTTTAAGTCTCGTAGAGAAAGAGAGGCAGAATTCGGAGCTAAGGCGAAACAGTTCACTAATGTTTACATAAAGAATTTTGGAGAAGATATGGATGACGAGCGCCTTAAGGGGCTCTTTGGCAAGTTTGGACCTGCCTTAAGTGTGAAAGTAATGACTGATGAGAGTGGAAAATCCAAAGGGTTCGGATTTGTAAGCTTTGAAAGGCATGAATGTGCACAGAAAGCTGTGGATGAGATGAATGGGAAAGAGCTCAATGGAAAACAAATATATGTTGGTCGAGCTCAGAAAAAAGTGGAACGGGAGACTGAACTTAAGCGCGAATTTGAACAGATAAAGCAAGATAGGCTCACCAGATGCCAGGCTGTTAATCTTTATGTGAAAAACCTTGATGATGATATTGATGATGAGCGTCTCCGTAAAGAGTTTTCTCCGTTCGGTACAATCACTAGTGCCAAGGTCATGATGGAGGGTGGTCGCAGCAAAGGGTTTGGTTTTGTATGTTTCTCTGCCCCAGAAGAAGCCACTAAAGCCGTTGCAGAAATGAATGGTAGAATTGTGGCCACCAAGCCACTGTATGTAGCTTTAGCCCAGCGCAAAGAAGAGCGCCAGGTTCACCTCACTAACCAGTATATGCAGAGAACGGGAAATGTACGAGCTGTGCCCAAACCGGTTGTTAACCCCCGCCGGTCAGCACCTCCTTCAGATTCCTGCATGGCAGCTGTCCCACAGCCTCAGAACCATGCTTCATACGATCCTTCTAGCCAAATTACTCAACTAAGACCAAGTCCTCGCTGGACTGCTCAGGGTGCCAGACCTCATCCATTCCAAAATATGTCTGATGCTGTCCACCCAGCCGCTCCTAGACCACCATTTAGTACTATGAGAGCAGCTTCTTCACGGGTTCCACGAGTCATGCCAGAAAAGCCTGTTGCTAACACATCAACACGAGTCATGCCAGAAAAGCCTGTTGCTAACACATCAGCACAGAGAAGGGGTCCACGTCTTGCAGCTGCTGCTACTGCAGCTACTCCTACTGCCTGCACCGTTCCACAGTACAAATATGCTGCAGGAGTCTGCAGTCCTCCGCAGCGTCTTAACGCACAGCCACAAGTTACCATGCAGCAGTTTGCTATTCACGTACAAGGTCAGGCACCTTTGACCACTTCCATGTTGGCAAATGCCTCTCCTCAAGAGCAAAAGCAAATGTTGGGTGAACGGCTGTTTCCTATTATTCAAGCCATGCACCCTATTCTTGCTGGTAAAATCACTGGCATGTTGTTGGAGATTGATAATTCAGAACTTCTTCATATGCTTGAGTCTCCAGAGTTCCTCCATTCTAAGGTTGATGAAGCAGTAGCTTTACTGCAAGCCCACCAAGCTGAAGTGGCAGCCCAGAAAGCAATTTACAGTGCCACCAATGTTCCAACTGTTTAAAATTGATCGGGGACCGTGAGAAGAAACTAGTGCTTCACCAAAGAAAAATAGCTACGCATCGAAAAACTTAAATATTATGGACAAAAACATTGCAAAATATAAAATAAATTTAAAAGTATTTGGCAGGATCTCACCTAATGTATACAATAGAAGGGTACATTTCAAAGAAACTAAGAGTATATTATAAATGTGGTGCCCCAAAAGTAAGTGAGGTGATGATTATGTTTGATTTAAGCCTTCCAACGCTATATATAAAATCATCACATTGTACCCCATAAATGTATATAGTTATGATTTAATAAAAATTAACTAAAAAAAGTAAAAAAAAAAAAAAAAGGAAATTTTGAACCTTATGTACCAAGCAAAAGCCAGATCTAGCAAAGAAAATGCTAGTTCTAGATTACCTATTGATTTTTTTTTAAAAAAGTAAAATATATGCCCCCTTTTTACTTTGCCAGTTAGACTTATGTCTTTATTGGTCATGTAAGTGGGGCAAAGCAAATATCCTTTCAAAACTCAGGCAAACTGGTGTTTGTCTTGAATCTTGTCAAAGGAAACAAATGAAAAAAAAATACTCAAATGTAAAACCAAATTAATGTTTTATAGATCCTGGGAAAAAGCACTTTCAGCAACGTATAACAATGTAAAGCATTTCTTTTTCTCATTTTGTAATTCTTTCCTGTGAAATAGCTCGGAATGTCAGTTCTGTTTTGTCACAACATTGATAATTGAGCAAGGAAATGTAATTTGGATTGTAAAATTCTTGCTTTACCAAAAAGTCTTTAAACTGTGAAAAAAAAGAATTCAAAATAATTGTTTTAAGGATCTAATATATGGAAACTAAAAGGTTGATCTTGCAGACGTAGAGAATAGAACGGTGGTTACCAGAGCCTGAGGGCTATGGGGAGAGAATACAAAATTTCATTTAGATAGGAGGATAAATTCAAGAAATCAACTGTACAACAGGATGACTATAGTTAATAATAATATCATCTATTGGTAACAAATGCTAAGAGTAAACTTTAAATATTCTCACCACAAAATATGTCAGGTAATGCCCATATTAAGTAGCCAGATTTAGCCATTTCATAATGTATCCGTATTTTAAAATGTGATGTCTCAAAAATAAATCAAATGTGATGTCGTACAAAATAAACACATATAATTTTACCTATCAATTTAAAATAACCAATGAACGTTTTAAGTTTCCTAATAAAATCTTTTTGAATCCTTAAAAGAATCCTTCTGGGTCACTGAGTATTATTCTTTGCATAGCCTGCCATATTCGTTTGAGTAACATACTACCTAAAATTTTAAATTCATATTCATTGATTTCAGAGAGTTTGTCCATTTTTTTTTTCTTTTTGGTTTTGCCTTTGTTGGCTATGATTTTCAGAGTTAGGCCAGGTCTATAAAAAAAAAAAATTGAGAGACATTCCTTATTTCTGGAACTAAAAACCTCACAGAAATTATCACTTTCTTCAATGTTTGAAGGAACTTATAGAGATAACTCTACGAGGTGTTATTTGGGTCTGATTTTTGCTTGGTTGGTTTTGTTGTGTGGTTTGCAGTGGAAGAATTAATATTTATTTAATACATTTTTTTTTTTGAGACAGGAGCCTCAAGCTGTCCCCCTGGGTAGAGTGCCGTGGCATCTCAGCTCACAGCAACCTCCAACTCCTGGGCTCAAGCGAGTCTTCTGCCTCTGCCTCCCAAGTAGCTGGGACCACAGGCGCCCACCACAACGCCCGGCTATTTTTTGGTTGCAGCCGTCATTGTTGTTTGGCGGGCCCGGGCTGGATTCGAACCCACCACCTTGGGTGTACGTGGCTGGTGCCTTAGCCACTTGAGCCACAGGCACCGAGCCTATTTAATACATTTTTTATGGTTTTCTTCTTTTCCTGAGTCTTTTTTTTTTTTTTTTTGGTAATTTCCCCAGGATTTACATGTATAACATTCTCACCCCTCCCCATTTCTTTCTTTCTTCCTTTCTCCTTCTCTCTCTTTTTAAATCTACTGGGTTTGCACTATGTCTGAGAGGACGTTAAATGTGGTAATTTCAGTCACAGTTATGAAGGCTATCTACCATGTTTCCCCGAAATTAAGACCCTGTCTTATATTTATTTTTTTCTTAAGACAACATACAAGGGCTTATTTTCAGGGGAATGTCTTATTAAGTATAATACAACAATCTACATTTATTCCAATACAGTTGAGTCATCTTCTTCTGGAACCTGACAGGGGGAGCTGACCTTGTTGGTAGGGCTGGCACTGGTGATGCGTGAACTCCTTTCCCCTAGCTGTTTGCACGTGCGCAATAGGATGCCTGCCACCACGCTTACCACACGCACACCCGCTCGGAGGAAGGAGCTGTGGCAGATAAAAGGTATTCCAGTCTTCCTTACTGCTCTGCGCAGAAATGCAGGATGTGGCTATGCAGATACGCTGCATAGCCACACCCATCACTAGGTCTTATTATGGGGTAGGGCTTATATTTAACAAATGCATAGAAATCCTGCTAGGGCTTATTTTTTGGGTAGGTCTTATTTTCGGGGAAACACGGTACCTAAGTTTGAATCCTTTACTCGGACAGCTTACTTAAATTCTCAATATTTTCACCTGCAAAATACCACTTATTTCAGCACATACCCCACTAGGTTCTTAAATGGATGAAATTAGTCAATGTGTGTGAAAGTGTAAAATGCTTCTAATAGTCCCTATATTTAGCCTTTAATTATTAAGCTTTTATATACACTAGTTTCCTAGGGCTACCACACAAAGTCTGACAAACAGAGAGGCTTAAATCAAGAGAAATAGATTTTATTTTATTTATTTATTTATTTTTATTTTTTTGAGACAGAGTCTCACTATGTCGCCCCTTGGTAGAGTGCTGTGGCATCACAGCTCACAGCAAACCTCAAACTCTTGGGCAAGTGATCCTCTTGCTTAAGCCTCCCAAGTAGCCGTGACCACAGGCACCCACTACAATGCCCAAATTTTTGTTTTGTTGTTGTGGTTACAGTTGTCATTGCTGTTTAGCAGGCCTGGTTTAGCAGGCCCAGACTAGGTTTGAACCTGCCAGCCCCGTGCATGTGGCCAGCACCCTACCCACTGAGCTATAGGCACTGCCCAGAAATGGATTTTAGACTTCCTAAGAGGCTAGAAGTCTAAGATCAAATTCTGCAGGGCCACAATCCCTCAAAAGGCCATAAGCAGGGAATTCTTCCTCGCCTTCTACAGGCATGGGCCGCATGCAGCCTGCCTAGGACATTTGTCCAGCCCACCAGGTGTTTTTGCCACTGCTGCCTGTCCTGCTTAGCAGCTGACCATCCCGGGCCCGCAGCCCAGCCCTCCAACTGTCTGAGGGACAGTGAATTGCCCCCTGTTGAAAAAGTTTGAGTACCCCTGATCTAGAGGCTACTGGTATTTCTTGTATGTGTCAGAATAACTCCAGTCTTTCACTCCCATGTTCACCTGGCCTTCTTCCCTATGTTTATTTGCTTTTCTGTGTGCCCCTCTATTTATAAGGATATCAGTCATTGTATTTAGGGCCCACCGCAATCCAGTGTGACCTCATCTTAACTTCATTACATCTACAAAGACCTATTTTCAACAGAGCCGTATTCTGAAATTTAGGATGGACATGAACGTTGGTGAGGGAGGGGGGGAATATTATTCAACCCATCATCTTAGATGTTTCATTTATGGGTCATTTCACAAACCGACTCTTTTATTTACTTACCATTTTTTTCTGGGTTGCTATTTTCTGTTTCAGTTCTTTTTTATCTATAAAAATGATTGACTTATACTTTCCTAATTTTCCTTTTATTTTTCTTGTTCTAACCTGCATAATTTAGTTCTCTCCTTTCTTAGTTTGACAAAAGGTTATGTGGCTTTTCCTTTGAATAAAGCACTGGATGTGTTTCCTAAATGGTTTATGTCTCATTCATCATTACTCTTTAAATAGAAGATAACTGAAGTTGAGATTTTTATCATTGACCCAAAAATTACTTAGTAGGGTAGATTTTTTTTTGCAAAGCACAGTTAAGTATATTTTATTTACTCTTTTTTTTAATCAACATAATTTAAGTATACCTAGAAGTTTAATTATAGGTTCAAGTGTGCTATAAGATAAAAACGGTCGAAAAGCACTGCATCAGGAGAAAAACAAATGAAAAGTTACTTTTTAATTTGCAGACATTTCCTGGTTAATTTTTTTCCTAGAAACAGTACAGTTCTCAAACATCAGAAGCACTTGCAGACAGGTTTGTCATTATATTTTGCTTTAAATACTATTTAATAAGTATTTCTCCTCAACTTAGAGAACAAAGTTTGTTTTTTTGTAGAGACAGAGTCTCACTTTGTTGCCCTCAGTAGAGTGCCTGGGCGTCACAGCTCACAGCAACCTCCAACTCCTGGGCTCAGGCAATTCTCTTGCCTCAGCCTTCTGAGTAGCTGGGACTACAGGCACCGCCACAAAGCCCAGCTACTTTTTTTTTTTTTGGTGCAGTTTGGCTGGAGCCGGGTTCGAACGCGCCACCCTCAGTACACGCCACCCTCAGTATATGGGGCCAGCGCCCCACCCACTGAGCCACAGGCGCTGCCCCAAAGATGTTTTGGTGTCTATTAAAATTATGCCACATAATTCATTACCATAGATATGTATTACTTACAGCATGATGGCAGAGGTATTGGGCATCATGACCTTGACAAATATCTACTAAATGCATACTTAACCCAGCTTTTGATAAGAAATAAAAATTCACCCACCCTCTCTATTCAGGGGCAGGAAATACACAGATATAAAACAATAAGGAACAAAATAAAAAATCTATACAGGCAGTACAAAATGACTATGTTAGTAGGGCAACAGGAGGAGAAATAATTTTCAGCTGCATTTGCTGGGGTTAGTTTTAGGAAGGAGATGGAAATGGGGAGACTGTCAAAATTTATAGACTCCAAGATAGTGGTGGATAAAGACACCCAGGCAGAGGGTGCTGAGAAGCTGGGGCATAGAAGCACACCACTGTACAGGTTCAGAGACCCGTAAGGGGAATAAGGGAGAAATTGAGTTAGAGGTGTTGGGCAGGATTAGAGAGAGCTGAAAGAAAATGAAGAAGGACCAAAAGCAGGCAATGCTGGAAAGAGAGAAAAGGGAAGAAGCGGAGGATATAGCGTAAAGAGGTGTTTGGTGATCTCTCTCATGGTTGAAAGAAAGTTCAAGAGCAAGACTCTATGGAGAAACTAACAGTAGGTAAGTATTTTTAATGTTTGTTTATTTACCGTTAGATTTTCATGTTTAGGCTCATTGAGTTGAGATCAGAGACTGCTATTATGGCCTAAACTACCTCTGCCTGTTGTAAGATCTCGTTTCCTATGTGGTCATAAAATGAAAATATTTTTATAAATATTTCATGAACATTTGGTAAAAATGTGCACTCCATGTAGGGCAGAAAGTTGTAGCTATATTAATAGATATATGTATAGAGTCAAATACCAATTATATTATTCAAGTCATCTGTTCGCGCTTTTTTTTTTCTATTTGATCTGTCAAAGACTAAAACAGTTATAATGCAGAGGCTGCTACTTGCCAACCCAACATCTGATCTTACCTTTCTTCTTGGTAACAGAGGCCTGCTTGATTTTTATGTGGGCATAATGCCACTCAAAATAAAAGACTACAATTTCCAGCCTCCCTCACAGCTCCCATCTCAGTTCTGGCTACTGTTATGTAAGTGTGTATTACAGGGGCACCTCTTCTCCCTTCCTCCTACATGGAATGTAGATGTGATAGCTGGAGTTCGGGGGCCCATTTTGGACTATCAGGCAATACACTAATGATGACAGAATAGCAAGAAATATAGCCCTGGATCAATTATATCCAAACATTTTCCCCTTATCAGGGAAAAATAAATCACTTCCCAGTTTAAGCTCCAGCTATTTTAGGTTTTTCATTGCATGCAGCTGAAAACTACGCCTAACTGATATTATATAGGTATGATAACGTCTCTCACCAGGATTATAATGCCAATTTCTTCTTGTGACGGTTTTTGTCTTGTCAACTGTCACAGCACATCATTTAGTGTGTAATCATGCATGACACATATGTTTATTGTAGATTTTGGCTTTAGTTAAATTTTAAAAAAACCCTCTTTATCCCTAATAAATACTTGGTGCCTTGCTTTTTAATTTTAATTCGTTTGCTCTCAATCTCACCATCACTCATTTATTCTTTGACAATCTATTTCTAATTGTTTTTTCTTCGAAACCTCAAACCAATGCAATGTTATGCCTGCTCCCACCACTACACTGAAATTGCCCTTTTGAAAGTCCCTTTGTTGCTAACACGCACTGGCCTGTTTTCAATCTTCATTATGCTTTATCTGTGGCTCAAAAGGGTAAGGTGCTGGTCCCATATGCCGGAAGTGGTGGGTTCAAACCCAGCCCCGGCTAAAAACTACAAAAAAAAAAAAAAAAACAATTCCCATTATACTTTATCTTTCAGGAACATCTTTTTTCCAAATTCTGTTTTCTTCCTGAAGCCCTCAGCCCTATTTCTAACTACCCAGCAGCGTGTCCCAAAGCCACCTCTCCCTTAAACCTACTCTCCTCAGTGTTCTTCATTTTTTTTTTTTTTTTGCAGTTTTTGGCCGGGTCTGGATTTGAACTCACCACCTCCAGCATATGGGACCCGAGCCCTACTCCTTTGAGCTACAGGCGCCACCCAGTGTTCTTCATTTTAGTTAATGTCTGCACAGCCAAGCTTTATATAGGCCTCCGTTCTTCTTTCTGCCTCAGTCTGTAACTATTTCCAACTAGTTACCAAATCCTGTCAATCTCACTTCAAAAATATCTATCGGGCAGCTCCTGTAGCACAGTGGTTACGGCACCGGCCACATACACCGAGGCTGGCAGGTTCGAACCCAGCCAGGGCCAGCTAAAACAACAACAACTGCAACAACAAAAAAAATAGCTGGGCGTTGTGGCAGGTGCCTGTAGTCCCAGCTACTCGAGAGGCTGAGGCAAGAGAATTGCTTAAGGCCAAGAGTTTGAGGTTTCTGTGAGCTGTGATACCACAGCACTCTATCCAGGGTGACAGCTTGAGACTCCGGTCTCAAAAAAAAAAAAAAAATGTCTCTATGGCCAGCACAGTGGCTCACGCTTAAAGTCCAAACAATCTGGGAGGGGGGAGGGGGGAGGGAGGATCTCTTGAGCTCAGGTGTTCAAGATCAACCTGAGCAAGAGTGAGATCCCATATGTACTAAAAACAGAAAAATTAGCTGAGTGTTATGACACATGCTTGTAGTCCTAGCTATTCAGGAAGCTGAGGCTGAAGAATCACTTGGACCCAGGAGCCTGAGGTTGCTGTGACCTAGGTTGATGCCACGGCACTGTAGCTTGAGCAACAGATTGAGACTGTGTCTCAAAAAAATGTCTCTTAAATTCTATCATAGATAACAGGGTTAAGTCAGACCTCACTGTCTTTTGCTTGGACTGATCCAACAGCCTCTGGTCTGGATACCTTTAGTTACTCCCTCATCCTCCATCAAACTGCCAGTCCCATTCTTGGAAAAATAAAACCCAAAATATTTGATCGCATATATACTTTTTTTCTTTTTTTTTTCTTTTGAGACAGTCTTACTTTCTCACCCTCAGCAGAGTGCTATAGCGTCATAGCTCACAGCAACTTCAAATGCTTGAGTTCAAGTGATTCTCTGGCCTCAGCCTCCCAAATAACTGGAACTACAGGCACCTGCCACAACGCCTGGCTATTTTTAGAGACGGTGTTTCTCTCTGGCTCAGGCTGGTATTGAAACTGTGAGCTCAGGCAATCCACCCACCTCGGCCTCCCAGAGTGCTGGGATTACAGGCGTGTGACCCATTGCACCCAACCTTTACACTTTTTTTTTTTTTGAGACAGAGTTTCAAGCTGTCACCCTGGGTATAGTGCCTTGGCATCACAGCTCACAGCAACCTCCAACTCCTGGGCTTAAGCAATTCTCTTGCCTCAGCCTCCCAAGTAGCTGGGACTACAGGTGCCCACTACAACACTGGGCTTTTTTGGTTGCAGCTGTCATAGTTATTTGGCAGGCCCAGGCTGGATTTGAACCCACCAGGTCAGGTGTATGTGGCTGGCACCTTAGCCGCTTGAGCCACAGGCACCAAGCCGTTACACTTTCCTTTTAAAAAATCTGTTGATTCTTCATTGCTAAACTCCTTAGTATGATGTACAAATTCTTTTTTTATTTTCATTTTTTGAAACAGAGTCTCACTATGTCGCCCTTGGTAGAGTGCCTCAGCATCACAGCTCACAGCAAACTCTTGGGCTTAAGCCAGCGGTTCTCAACCTTCCTAATGCCACAACCCTTTAATACAGTTCCTCATGTTGTGGTGACCCCCAACCATAAAATAATTGACACAAAAATAATTTTGTGGTTGAGGGGGTCACCACAACATGAGGAACTGTATTAAAGGGTCATGGCTTTCATATGAAAGCTATAAATTAGTTTCATAATAGGGCTGTGTACATTGGATACTTTTTCTTCCATTCTTGAGAAACTTTTCTAAAAAGGACATTTTCCAGCTCCATCCATGTAAACATGAAGGAGGTAAAGTCTCCATCTTTCTTTAGGGCTGCATAATATTCTATGGTGTACCTATACCACAATTTATTGATCCATTCGTGGATCGATGGGCACTTGGGCTTCTTCCATGACCTAGCAATTATGAATTGGGCTGCAATAAACATTCCGATACAAATATCTTTGTTGTAATGTGATTTTTGGTCTTCTGGATATATACCTAATAAAAGAATTGCAGAATGATTGCATTAATGTACACAGCTATCATTTAATTAAAAAAATCATATAACACCCCCCCCAAAAAAAAGGGTCGTGGCAATAGGAATGTTGAGAACCACTGGCTTAAGCGATTCTGTTGCCTCAGCCTCCCAAATAGCTGGGACTACAGGCATCCACCACAATGCCCAGCTATTTTTTGGTTGCAGTTGTCGTTGTTTAGCTGGCCGGGGCTGGGTTTGAACCCACCAGCCTCAGTGGCATGTGCCCGGCACCATAACCACTGTGCCACTGACAGGAAGCCAATGTACAAATTCTTTGACAACTTGACACACTCTCTCTCCTACTTTATCTCCTGCCACGCGTCTACTTCCTATGCTCCAGGCACAACATACTTCTCACACCACTAGAAAATGTACTTTCTGTAAATCATTTTATGGCTCCATAGCTTTGCATAGGCTGTGCCCTCTGAATTGAATATTGTCTCTATGGGCGGGGCAAGATAGCCAAGAAGCTCCTGTCTCGTAGAAGAAAAGTTGGCTTGAAGGGAATTGGTAGAAGTTGAAATGGGGGAGTTGAGCATAACAAGAAGAAATCAAGGTGCACGTCCCCCCTGAGACAAACTGTGAGGGTGAGAAAGTGGAAGAAAGAGAACAGAGATCAGATAGAGAGTGACTAGGCTGGAGGGGCCTGGGGCCGAAG
>NW_003852596.1:593822-595329 GCF_000181295.1 Otolemur garnettii | reverse complement strand
CCCCATCCTGCATGATGCAAAAGTGAACACACTTTCTCTCCGCAGTCCTGAGCCCCCAGCCCATCCTTCCCACTCTGTGGTTGCCTACAGACTGCCCGTGCAGAGGCTGGAGTGTTTGGGGAGATCTCCGAGAGACCTCTGCATTGTGTGGGCTACTGAACCAAGTGTTGTACTCGCCCCAGAGAAAACAGTGGCACTGCAGTAGTAACTTTGGCATGGGGAGGTGTAGTCTCTCGTGGCTCTCACCCCGGCTGGGGGCAGCCTTTCCCCAGACCTCTGAAGAGCCCCTATCTGGTATCTGTGCCCAGTGACCCCCGGTGAACCTCAGCTTCCCTCCGAGCAACATGGAGAGAGACAGGTATAGCATGTGACAACACACAGTGGGACAGTCCAGGAACTAGACCCCCTCCTCAGCTCTGGTGACAGCTACATTTGACTGGTCTGAAGCCAGGACTGGGATGGGGGAGAGAAGGTTTCTCTAACTTTGTTTCCGTGGGGGTTGCCATGGTAGCACTGTTGGAGTGAGTTCCATTGGAACTTGCCCTAAGAAGTGTCCATAGCTTCTTATTATCCAGCCACCACTGGCTGGGGCTGTAGGTTCACAGTTAGTTTGAAATGTGCAAGGGGGTGGTTGGCACAAGGAGAGGCAGGAACAGTGGATCTATTTGCAAATTCCCCTCCTCCAGCTGTCACCAGCCTGGGCAGGGCACAGCGATTCAAATCTTTATGAAGCAGAAACTCAGGGTAACACTGTGGTACCTTTAAACTGGGTGGAGCACAGGCTGACACCAGGACAGAATCAGGCTGTGTTATTTACCCAAGGCCTGCCCTCAGAGACTCTCACTACAGCCGCAAAGGGGAGCTTTATGAAGCTGTGGGGGAAGGGCCATAAGCAGGTTATCCAGCTCATTCATGAAGGGGTAGTTAGCACCATTTCACAACTTCCAGAACTGGTCTCACCCTACCGGTTTTAGTGGCCAAATATATGTTTGCGATGCTCCCTAAGGGTCCCAATCAGATTATCTCCTAGTAACTGTTCAGGAACAACCTAACATTTCAACTAAAAAAGTATAATTACTACCGAGGGTGACAAAGAGAGACCCTGTCTCAAAAACAAAAGCATAATTAATATTTTTTAAAAACCTGAAAATACTCATGGGGAGGAGCCAGCAGAATTCTGGCAAAATGAAAAAAATCAAAGTAGATCAACTTCTACAAGAGATGACAAGGGAGCTACAACAGAAAATATCATCTATAGAGCAATTGCTGAAATGTCAGAAATAAAGTTCCCACCATGGACGGCAAATAAGATTATTGTAAATTAAGGAGAAGATAGAAATGGAAATCCAAAAAATAGCCCAAAAGTTGTCTCAAGAAATTAGGGAATCTAAAGACAAAGTCACCAAGGACATGGACATAATGAGGAAAGAAATAGCAGAGCTCAAAGAATTGAAAGAGGCATTCAAGAAGCTTCAAAACTAAGGTGACCAGACATCCCGCTTTTGGC
>NW_003852596.1:592317-593294 GCF_000181295.1 Otolemur garnettii | reverse complement strand
TGAGTTTTATATTATTTTTGTTAATTTTATAATGTTAAACTTTAATAATAACAAATAATTGTTGAGAACTGATTATCGAGAACTGCTTATCAAAGTTTGCATTGTTGTCAGGCCCCACTCCCGGAGGCCCCACCCTCCCCCCCAATGGTGTCCTGTTTTACCAACGTTAAAATCTGGTCACCTTATTCAAAACACAGTATTGAACCTCAGTAATAGAGTAGAACATGGATAAGAAACAATTTAGAAATTGAAAATAAGACTTTTGAACTATCCCAATCCCTCAAAGACAGAAAGAAAAAAGAGAACAAAAATAGAATATTCCCTGAGAGAGTTATGAGATTATTCCAAAAGATCAAACATCTAAATTAAAAATGTTTATAGATGTCTACTCTTTCTTCTAAGATTTGTATCATTTCATGCCTTAGATGTAAATATTTTATCCATCTTGAATTAATTTTTGTAAGTCATGAAAGGTGTGGGTCCAGTTTCAGTTTTCTACATGTGGTTATACAGCTCTACCACTACCATTTATTGAATAGGTATTCTTTACCCCAGTGTATGCTTTAGGAGGTGACATTTTTAACTGAGACTTGAAGAACGGATAGGAGTATACCAGAGAAAGAATACACATAAAATATTCTTTATTTATTTATTTAAATTACTTTATTACTTTTTTGTCTTGTATATAGACTTTACAGACTGACCTCTCGACAACCCCAAACATATTTGGGCACATGATATAAATATTTTTTACATATACATGTGTTTATTATGTTTCCATTTTTTGCCTTCACAAAATTAAAAAGGCTTAAAATTTAATAACAATAACAATGTTTAAGATAAGGACTAGAAACAAAAACCTCAAAGAATGAATGAAGATAAATACATTCAGCAAAGAAATCAGACTATTGCTGCGTTGAAATATTAAGCAATGAAAGCTATAACCAAATAGCCTAAGAATATGGGGAGGGGGGAGG
>NW_003852596.1:583946-590031 GCF_000181295.1 Otolemur garnettii | reverse complement strand
TGGCATATACAAAGGCTACTGACTTGTGGACACGATTTTATATCCTGGGACATTACTGTATTTTTTGATGACTTCCAAGAGTCTTATGGTTGAGTCTTTAGGGTTCTATAAGTATAAAATCATATCATCAGCAAAAAAGGAGAGTTTGACCTCGTCTGCTCAAATTTGGATGCCTTTTTTTTTTTTTTTGGTCTTATCTAATTGTATTGACTAGAACTTCCAGTACTATGTTGAATAGTAATGGTGACAGAGGACAACCTTGTCTGGTTCCAGTTCTAGGAGGAAAAGCTTTCAGTTTTACTCCATTCAGTAAAATATTAGCTGTGGGTTTGTCATAGATAGCTTCCAACAGTTTAAGAAATGTGCCACCTATGCCTATACTCCTTAGGATTCTAATTAGAAAAGGATGTTGGATTTTATTGAATGCTTTTTCTGCATCTATTGAGAGGATCATATAATCTTTAGTTTTGCTTCTGTTGATACAGTGAATAACGTTTATGGACTTGCATATATTAAACCAGCCTTGCATCCCTGGGATGAAACCTACTTGATCATAATGTATGACTTTTTTTGATGATAAGCTGTAATCTATTGACTAAGATTTTGTTGAGAATTTTTGCATCTATATTCATTAGTGAAATTGGTCTGAAATTCTCCTTAATTAATAAGAGTACAAATGTTTAGGTTACATTGTTTTCAATTCTGAGGTAACATTCAAGTTGTAGTTGAGCTTTTCACCCAGAAGGCATGCTGTACACCCTCACATTGTGTACATTAGGTGAGATGCTGCCAGTCACTCTCCCTTCTCACCCCTCCGCATGCTTCCTCTTCCCTTCCCCCTTGCTAGAGTATATTTGTGTTTTTTCTATTGTGTGGGCATGTAGTTTTTTATATATTGGTTTCATATTAGTATTGAGTACCTTGGACACATTTTCCCCCCTTCTTGGGATACTTTACTAAAAAGAATGTGTTTTAACTCCATCCAGATAAACACAAAAGATGTCAAGTCTCCATCTTATGGCTGAATAGTACTCCATGGTATAAATATATGACATTTTGTTAATCCATTCATGGGTCGATGGGCACTGAGGTTGCTTCTACATCTTGGAAATTGTGAATTGAGCTGAAGTAAACATTCTGGTCTAAATGTCCTTGTGGTAAAAAGATTTTTGTTCTTCTGAGTAGAAGGATCAAATGGAAGGTAAACTTTTAGTTCTTTGAGAATTCTCCATACTTCTTTCCATAGAGGCTGTATTAGTCTGCAATCCCACCAGTAGTGCAAAAGTGTTCCTTTTTCTCCACATCCATGGCAGCATCTGCAGTTTTGGGGTTTTGTGATGTGGGCTATTCTAACTAGAGTTAGGCAATATATCAGAGTGGTTTTGATTTGAATTTCTCTGATGATCAGGGACAATGAACATTTTTTCATGTGTTTTATGGCCATTCGTCTATCTTCAGAGAAGTTTCTGTTCCAGGCTCTTGCCCACATATAAATATGGTTGTTTGCTCTTGTTGATTAAATTTACATCTTTTATCTAGCAAGAGTCAATTTTTATCAATGGTGAGAGGTGAAGGTTTGGTACAATTCTGTTGTGAAACCATTTGGTCTAGGGCTTTTTATTTTCTTAAGTTTTTGTATTGTTGATGTCATTTTAGTGCTTGATATAGGTCTATTCAAAATTTCTAATTCTTCCTGGTTCAATTTAGAAAGGTGGTGTGATTCTAGGTATTGGTCCATTTCCTCTACATTTTCATATTTCTGGCATAAAGTTTTTGTAGTAATTGTTGAGGATCTTTTGTATTTCTGTGGTATCTGTTGTTATTTCCCCCTTGTCATTACTGATTGAAGTTATTTGAGATCTTACTTTTCTGTTTCTCATTAGTATGGTGGAGTTTTGGTCATCTCTTTTTTCAGAGTTCCCAAGCTTATTTTTATCCCTTACACCATTGTGAAAGCTAGGCTTTTTCTTTAATTTCTGGGTGTGTTTACTTTGGTGATGGACCATTGTTCTGGTCAGTATGAAGAATAGGTCTGCAAGCTTCCTGTAGAGCTGGTCAGGGTATGGCAGATTTCCTCCACATTTGTATGTCAGTAAAATACTTGATTTCTCTATCACAAATAAATTTAGTTTAGCAGGATGCAGGCTCCTAGGTTGAAAATGTTTTGTTTAAGAAGGCTGGTGGGGATGACACCTATGGCTCAAAGGAGTAGGGCCCTGGCCCCACTAACCAGAGGTAGCAGGTTCAAAAACCCAGCCCTGGCCAAAAACTGCAAAAAAAAAAAAGAAGAAGAAGAAGAAGAAGAAGGCTGGTGGGCTCAGTGCTCGTAGCACAGTGGTTATGGTGCCAGCCACATACACTAAGGCTGTCAGGTTCAAACCTAGCCCATGCCAGCTAAACAACTACAACAAAAAATAGGCAGGTGTTATGGTGGGCGCCTGTAGTCCCAGCTACTTGGGAGGCTGAGGCAAGAGAATCATTTGAGCCTAAGAGTTTGAGGTTGCTGTGAGCTGTGACACCACAGCACTCCACCAAGGGCAACATAGTACTCTATCACCTGTTGCTGTAATCTCTGCATCACTAATTCCTTAAAATCATTGTGTACAAAACTATGTCAAATGCTGATTGGTTCTGATTGCTAAATTATATTTCTGAGATCTCAACTAAAAAAAAAATAAGAAGGCCAATGATCATCCTCTTCTGGCTTAAAAAGTTTCAGCTGAAAGATCTGCAGTCATCCTGATATTTTTCCCTTTGTAGGTAATACTTTTCTTATATCTGGCTGCTCGCAGAATTTTATCTTTCATGTTGACTTCGGCATAGTTAATTGCAATGTGTCTGTGAGATGCTTTGTGTGGAATGAGCCATGCTGGGGTTCTAAAACTACCTACTATCTGAATATCTGTGTCTCTCCCAGTCCTTGGCAAATTCACCACCATAATGTCTTGAAGTAGAGCATCATTCTTTTTAGGACTTTCCTCTTCTCCAAATCCCTATTCAATAAATAGTAATGGGAGAACTATATAACCACATGTAAAAAACTGAATCTGGACCTGTACCTTTCATGACTTACAAAAAAATCATTTAAGATGAATAAAATATTTAAATCTAAGGCATGAAACGATATAAATCCTAGAAGAAAGAGTAGGGAAAACTCCTGAGGATGTTGGCCTCAGGGAAGATTTTATGAAGACTTCAGTGGCAAATGCAACAATAAAAAAAATAAACAAATGGGACTTAATTAAACTGAAAAGATTCTGCACAGCTAAGGACACAATAATTAAAGCAAACAGACAACCTTCAGAATAGGAAAATATATTTGCATGCTATGAATCTGACAAAGGCTTAATAACTAGGATCTATAGAGCACTCGAATTAATCAAGAGAAAAAGAGCAAACAATCCCATCTATCCATCTGTCACTGGGCAAGACACATGAACAGAACCTTTTCTGGGGAAGACAGACAAATGCCTTACAAACTTAAGAAAAAAATGCTCATTGTCCCTAATAATCAGAGAAATGCAAATAAAAACCGCCCTGAGATATCACCTAATCCCAGTAAGAGTAGCTCACATCACAAAGTCCCGAATTTTCAGAAGCTGGTGTGGATATAGAGAGAGGGGAATTCTTTTACAGTATTGGTGGAATTGCAAACTAATACAGCAGCAGTTCTCAACCTGTGGGTCTTTCGACCCCCAAAGGGGGTCACCTAAGACCATTCTGCATATCAGATATTTACATTAGGATTCATAACAGTAGCAAAATCTTTCACAGGGGTCACCTAAGACCATTCCACATATCAGACATTTAGATTAGGATTCATACAGTAGCAAAATTACAGTTATGAAGTAGCAACAAAAATACTTTTATGGTTGGGGGTCACCACAACATAAGGAACTGTATTAAAGGGTCATGGCATTAGGAAGGTTGAGAACCACTGTACTATAGCCTCTTGGGAAAGAAGTATGGAGAATCCTCAAAGAAATCAAATTAGACCTCTCATTTGACCCCCCAATCCCAATGTAAATCATCTACCGAGAAGAAAAAAAATCATTTTATCATAAGGACATTTGCACAAGATTGTTTATTGCAGCTTAATTTACAATTGCCAAGATGTGGAAACAACTTAAATGCCCATTAACTTGGAAATAGATTAACTAACTGTGATATATGCACACCATGGAACACTATTCAGCCATAAAAAGATGGTAACTTTGCATCTTTTGTATTAACCTAGATGGAATTGAAACACATTCTTAGTAAAGTATCCCAACAATGGAAAAGCAAATATACCATGAATTGAATACTAACATGCAGCCAGTAGATGATCTAATTCACACCCACATAGGAGAAAATTCATTTCAATTTATGTTGAGGGGAGGGAGTATGAGAGAGGTGGGAGAGGGAGAAAGGGGGTTTAGTGTGCTCCCACTTAATAGGCACAATGTAGGATTGCATGCCACACCTTTTGGATGCAGGACACTGCAGGCAGAATGGGGACTGAAGACCCCATTCTTGGCAGGGGGGGCACCCCCAGAAAAAGGGAAAATTAAAAAGTAAGCTGAAGGAGTCAGAACAAAGAAAAGTCAGATAGTTTACCTTTAAGCCAGTCATTACTAAATTCCTTATCTGAACAAGCTTTCAGCCTTTCCTGAAACTCTGACCTGTTGGAGATACAGCTTACATAAATACTCCTGCTGAGTCCATAAACACTTTGAGAAAAATAATGGCCCTAGAAGAGACTATGGCAAGTACTAGAAAAGATACATCTTCTAGATGGTTTCCTGCCCATTAAACAGACAAAACAAATACCAATTGTTTGGAGATTTGCATTTTTGCTGGGGCAGAGACCAAGGGAGCAACTTGAGCCCTGAGATATGGGCAAGAGGGCTTACATCCCTTATCACAGAGGAAAATCCTCTGTGGTGGTGATGAGAGGAAAATGCCCCTCTCCTACCAATTCCTCAAAGGGTATTAACACCAGTGGCATTTTACTCCACAGTGAACTAGTGCAGTTTAACACCTCCCAGGAATCTGTGTGTGTGACTTCAGACAGGAGGCTTCCCCCACACAAGGCTCAAGTTTCAGATTCCTCAAAACCGCTCAAATCCTTAAAATTAATAATAACAACAATAGGAGCTAATATGCTTACTCAGAAAAACTGCTGGTGTCTTTGTTCCCTCCCTCAGCTTACCACCTGGGCAAAGAAATTTGAATAAAAACTGAGTGGAACAGAAACTCGGGGCCAGTCACCGGAGTCCACAAATGGGTGGTGGTCCCCTAAGCTCCCACCTTGGAAAATTCTATTCTGTGTCTCATGTCTCTTTCTTTATCCTCATTCCTAACTTTATATTTCTTTAGTCAGTTGCGCCAATTTCACAGGTCTTAGTGGATGCTGCCCCTGGGGCGGGACCCCAATAGGACACAACTACAAGAGAAACTCTATCTAAAAAATTCAAATATTGTGACCTGGTTTTTTTGTACCCTCACATTAACCTGAAATTTAAAAAAAAGGCACCTTCTCCTGGGCAGTGCCTGTGGCTCAAAGGAGTAGGGTGCCAGCCCCATATACTGGAGGTGGAGGGTTCAAACCCAGCCCCGGCCAAAAAAAAAAAAAAAATGTAACCTCCTCCATGAAGATGTCCTGGACTCTCACAGACACAATTAGGAATTAGTCACTCTCTCTCCCCTCTAGACTTCCACTAATTTTCCCACACCACTGTTGCTATAGCACTAACCATATTGTGACTATCTTCGGCAGTGTCTATTTCCCTCCTCTAGACCATGAGCTTCATCAAAGCTAGAAACTATCTTATTTAAGTCTAGAATCCAACAAAATATCTGGCTCAGAAAAAACAAACCAAAAAAAAAGGGCTCAGCACCCATAGCTCAGTGAGTAGGGTGCCGGGCACATACACCAAGGCTGGTGGGTTCAAGCCTGGCCTGGGCCTGCTAAAAACAATGACAACTGCAATCAAAAAATAGCCGGGCATTGTGGCAGGCACCTGTAGTCCCAGCTACTTGGGAGACTGAGGCAAGAGAATCGCTGAAGCCCAAGAGTTTGAGGTTGCTGTGAGCTATGATG
>NW_003852596.1:559980-583520 GCF_000181295.1 Otolemur garnettii | reverse complement strand
AAAAAAAAAAAAAAATGAACAAAGACTTTGTTTTTCTTTCATCTTGGTAGGTAAAAATGAAGTAACTCATTACTCTTCTAAATAAACAGCCATGATAGTTTTGGTTGAATACACTACTATGCAGTCCCTCTTCCTTCCTCCCCACTGACTAGGCTGTAAGTTCCACAAGGACAGGGGGTTTTGTTTATTTTGTTGACTGATATATACATTAATAATTGTTAAAAGATTAAGTATGCAAATGAATAAATGTATTTGAGAGTGAAGGTAAGGTTAGGTATATTGTATTATTATTTTAGGAATACCCACACACACCCCCCATAATCAAAAACATTATAAATCACTGAGTCTGGCATAAAGGCACACCTTGATCTCTAAGGACTCTTCTACATCTCAGAGTCTATGATTCTATTATTAGAATTACCTAACGGTGATACTTATTTGCAGGCACCAGAGAACAAATGCTGACTTCTAGGCATGCCCTAAAATGTCAAATCATAATAGCATCTTCCAATTATACTCTTAAGGACTATTACTGATTTACAGGGCTATGTAACTAATCCCCACAGAGTACCCGCATCGGAGCAGCTTCATACATTTACGTTCCTATCTAATATCCCTACTTGGTTAGGCAGTGCAAGGCTGTCATCGTACAGGGCTGGCTAGTTGGTCTGTGATTTCCCAATAGGAATGGTTATACCACATTGTTTAACGTGGCTGTAAAGGTACTAATGAAACTCCCTTCTGGCCAGTCTGTTTATAAGTTTAATATCATTACCAGTACAAAGTTTAGGGATACAATTGATATTTTTTATTAGTCTCTAACTCAACAAAAGTGGACTTCAGAAAGCACAGTTTCCCTGCTGCTGATATGCCTGGATCTAAGGACCTTACTACTAAAGTGGTTAATATATCCCTGATATGCGTAGGTCACAGATGACAGTAATAAAACCCCTTCAGCTGACAAATGGGATGTCGACAGTTGGTTGAGATTTTTTTCTCTGAATATAATCAGACCTGGGCACCCAGCCTTCTGTAAAGTAAGAAAGTACATGAAAATTGACATTTACTAGCAATTATCAGGGGCCAAATACTGTTGTAAGTATTCTTCAACTATAACTCATTTAATCATCTTAACAAGCCTATAAGATAGGTCCCATTATCATACCCATTTTATAGATTAAAAAACCTAGGCACAGAGATTACATAACTTGGCAATCACCACTCAGGGTGGAGCCAGAATTCAAACTCTGGCAATTTGGCTCCAGATCCTATATAACCCCTGATATTTTAAGGCTCATATTATTCAGCTAAATAGCCTTCTAACCATTTTTGTAGTTGCCATATACCAATCTCCTGGTCACTTTCTCACCACCACTCCTCCATCTCTCTCTTCTGCCATTTATTGAAAACTTCAGATTCTCTACTTTCTTGGCATACCAACTCCTGCCATCAACTTGGGTGACATCCATAGTGGCATGGATGATCCAAACCAATGCCCTGACTCTCATTTGTATTTCTGTGTATCTCCTCCTTCACCATGGTACCTCAGCCATCCACTCTCACAGCCACATCTCTGATTTGGTCAGTATCAGAATCTGCTCCCTCTCTCAAATGACAAACTCTGATGCCACTCTCTCATCTCAAGTTCCTATCCTTCTACTTTCTTCTTGAAATTTGTATGGAAGTTGCATCTTTCACTTTCTAGTTCATATCATGTTTGGCCCAGGAGTTCTCACACATGTTGTTACCTTTGTCTGGAATATTATCCAACATTCTCTTCACCTGGTTAACTCCTACTCATTACATATGTTACATCCTAAAATCACTTCTGCTGGGTGGTGCCTGTGGCTCAAAAGGGTAAGGCGCCAGCCTCATATGCCAGAGGCGGTAGGTTCAAACCCAGCCCCAGCAATAAAATAAAATAAAATAAAATAAAATCACTTCTGCTGAGAAGTCTTCCCAGACCTTTGGACTAGATTCTGCTATCAAGTAGATCCTCTATCTTAAAAAATCACGTATTATTTAGATTACTAATTTACTATCTTCTGCAATAGAGTGTAAGGTCCATGATAGTAGACTCCAATGATAGCTATATCCACAGGTTTTAGGATATACCCTGACACACAGATTCACCTAATACATATTTGAGGAAGGGAAAAAAGTCTCTTGAAGAATGAGCAAAGAGGCAAAGGGAGAGAGAAATTTGGATTAACATGAATAATGAGGGTTGGTGGGTCAGTGATGAGCTCTTGCCTGACATAAGAGGTTTAACATACCTTGGTGGAGGATGAGGGAAAATCACATAGATTTGAACCTAATTGGAGAGGGTTGGGATTTTCCATGACTTGAACTGATAGGGTGTGTAGGTTTGGGGGGGAGGTTCTGTTTTGTTTTGTTTTGTCTTTTCTGAGAAAGAGTCTCACTATGTCTCCCTCGGTAGAGTGCTGTGGCATCACTGCTCACAGCAACCTCCAACTCTTGGGCTTTAAGCAATTCTCTTGCCTCAGCCTCCCAAGTAGCTGGGAGTAGAGGCCCCTGCCACAATGCCTGGCTATTTTTTGGTTGTAGTTGTCGTTGTTGTTTGGCAGGCCTGGGGGCTGGATTCAAACCCACCAGCTCCAGTGTATGTGGCTGGTGCCCTAGCTGCTGAGCTACCGACACCAAGCCAGGGCGTGTAGTTTTTATAAGTTCTCAAGCAGGGCAACATCTTGATTTAAAAGGATACACTCAGAAGATTATTCAAGCAGGATAGATTGGAGGTGCCAAAACCCAAGGCAAGAAAACATTCAGATGGTTTCTGCAACTATCAAGGTGTGGAGCAATGAAGATAAAAGTAGTAGTGGAAATGGAGATTAAAAAAATCCAATCCAAGTGACAGAGAGGAATTGGAAAAGACCTTATTGATTTTATAAGAGTGGGGGACTGAGGGAGAGAGAGGAGGTCAAGGTACACTTAAGCCTGAGGGACTGGGATAATAAAAGTCCTGAGCATACTTTATTTATTAAAGCGAAATGGATTTTCTGGAGCGAGGCAATTTTGAAACTAGTGAGGTTGAACTGATAGTGAAAACTGTTAAGTGAATTGTTATGGGAGCAAGAGTTAGGGACCAGAGAGGTTGGCTTGCATATCTATGAGAAAATGAAGAAGTATGTATAGAGGGAGGAAAAAGTTTTCTGTTTACAGTTATTGCACAAATGTATTAAGAAGACTAGAGTTAGAGTTTTCCCATACTGGTCTTTTGCCAGGCAGAATCTCAAGGCAGAAGATGAAAGCAATAAAACCCAAAAGAAGGCCAAAGGGAGAAACTGGGGAGTTAAAAATATTTGATATATAAGAAAAGAAAGGCAACATGGCAGAAGTAAGTTCTTCCTGAATAGTGATTACTTGAAACATAAATTTATTAAACTCTCCAATTAAAAGGCAGAAAATGGCAGAACAGATTTTAAAAGGATACTTCAACTATATGCTGTCTATAAGAGACAGACTTCAGATCCAAAGACCCAAGTAGGTTGAAAACAAAAGGACAGAAAAGATATTCCGTGTAAATCGATAATCAAAGAGTGCTGGAATGGCTATACTAACATCATACAAAATAGACTTTAAGTCAAAATTGCTGCAAAAGAGACAGACAATATTATATATTGATAAAAGGGTAAATTCATTAAGACATAATAATTATAAAAACATATACAACAAACAACAGAGACCCAAAATGTTGTAAAGACTGAAGAGAGAAATATACAATCCTATAAGAATAGTAGGATAATTCAATGCCTCACTCTTAATATTGGATAGAATAAGACAGGACAGGAAATCCATAAGAAAATAGAAGACTTGAACAACTCTACACGTATAATCCAACTAAATGTAACAGATACATACAGTACACACCATCCCAAAGTAGCAGAATAAACATTCTTCTTAAGCGTCATGGAGCATTCACCAGAATAGACCATACAATGGGTCACAAAACAAGTCTCAATTAATTTAAAAAGACTGAATCACAGAAAGTATCTTCTCTGATCACAGTGGAGTGAAGCAAGAAATAGAAATCAATAACAGAAAAAATGAACCCAAGCAATTTCACAAACATGTAGACATTAAACAACAACCCCCCCCCAAAAGCCTTGAGAAGAATGAAGATGAAAATGCAACATACCAAAAGTTATGTTATGTAGTAAAAGCAGTACTCCAAAGGACATTTATATTGTAAATCTGTACACTTAAAAAGAAGACTTAAAAAGAACAGACTAAATCCAAAGCTAGCAGAAGGAAGGAAGCAATAAAGATTAAAGAGAAAAAAAATTAAAAAATTAGAAAAAAACGCAACAAAGGCAAAAGTTAATTCTTTGAAAAGATCAACAAAATGAACAATATTTAGCTAGACTAAAGAGGAAAGGGTAACATTCAGATTATTAAAATAAAAAATGAACGCCAGGACATTACTAACAACTTTAAAGAAATAAAGAAAATTATAAGAGAAAATAATGAATAATTATACACCCGAGAAAGTAAAGTAAACTAGATGAAATGGAATAATTACTAGAAACATGCAAACTGTCAACATGAACATAAGGAGAAATAAAAATGCTGAACAGACCTATAACAAGTAATGTGATCAATTTCCCCTCTGCCAAAAAAAGAATAATAACCTCAGGACCAGATGGCTTAACCAGTGAATTCTGTCAAACATTTAAGAAGAATTAATACCAATCCGCCCTAAACACTTCCAAAAACTTAGAATAGCAAAGGATACTTCCTAAATCATCCTATAAGGTAAGCATTACTCTGATACCAAAGGCAGAAAAAGACATTATGAAAAACAAAACCACAGATCAATATTCCTTATGAAATAGGTGCAAAAATCCTTAGCAGAATACCAGTAAACCTGAATCCAGCAGCATATTTAAAAGATTATACACCATGACTAAATGGGATTTATCCCAGGAATGTAAGGTTGGTTCAAACCCACATGATCATCTCAATTGATGCAGAAAAAAAGGTTTGACAGAAGCCAGCACTCTTTCATGAGAAGAACACCCAACAAAATATGAATGCATGTAGAAAAGAATATGTTCAACCTGGTAAAGGGCATTTAGAAAAAAAAAAACACATATTCAAAATTGAAAACCTTAAAAGCTTTCTTCCTAAGATCAGGAATAAGAGGGCTGCTCACCTTTTTACTTCTGTTTAACATTGTACTGGAAGTTCCACTGAGAGCAGTTAGGCAAGAAAACAAAATAAATGGCATCCAAATTGGAAAGAAAAAAGTAAAATTATCTCTATTCACAGATGACATGATCTGATGTATAGGAAATCCTAAAGAATCCACCAAACAACTATGAGAGCAAATGGAAAAACGTGGCAAAGTTGCAGGATGCAAGATCAACGTGCAAAATTATTTGTGTTTGTATAAACTAGGAATGAGCAACCCCCAAACTAAATTAAAACAATTTAATATTCCACGGCACCAAAAATAATAAGATATTTAAGAATAAATTTAACCCAGGTAGTACAAGACTTGAGCACTGAAAACTACAAAGTATTGCTGAAAGTAATTAAAGAAAATCTAAATAGGCTTGGTGCCTACAGCTCAGTGGTTAGGGCGCCGGCCACAGGCACTGGGGCTGGTGGTTTTGACCCTGGCCTGGACCTGCTAAACGACAATTACAACAACAAAATAGCCATTCCAAAGATACACCTTTCTCCTCATGCTTTAATTCTCTTCACTAAAGTGATAGATCCTTTTCCCCCACAATCAGAAAAAAGGCTGAGGACAGAGCTACCCGTGGGAGAGAGCACACACGAGTATAGAAATTAGGGCAGATTATATCATCCATAAAGGCAGACTTTAATAAACTGGGGAGGGGGCAGGGCAGGCAGAGTGAAAACTAAACCTGCCCTTCCTGAGGTCACACAGAGTGTCAGTCACAGAGCATCAAGACTTGAATGGAGTCTTGTCTCTGTCATGATCACCTAACCTCAGCCAAGGCTCTTCTCACTGATCCAACATTGTCTAATTTTCTGTGATTCTATAATTCCAATTTTCCAATCTTCTTACGGCTACCTCCATTTGCATTCCTATTAATGATAGGAATTCATTATTCATTAATTCAGCAAAGTCCTCAGTGAATCCATGAAGTGTGATTCTGTTTACACTCTTATTAAGACCAATTATTCATTTATCTGAGGCCTTATACCTTGTTTACTTGGATCCCCCTCTAATACATGTATTAATATAACTGTTTACATATACTTTTGAAAAACGAAACACATTTTCCATTACATTCATTCATGGTCCCCATCCAAGCAAACCTTTTATTTAAATAAATAACTACTCTTGCCAAGAGCTTCATCACTTATGAATGTGTAAAGTTTGTATGTGTTGGGCAGCGCCTGTGGCTCAAAGGAGTAGGGCACCGGCCCTGTATACCGGAGGTGGCGGGTTCAAACCTGGCCCCGGTCAAAAAAGTGCAAAAAAAAAAAAAGTTTGTATGTGTTAATTGTTGGTCCCTGTGTTAGTCCTTACAGTGCCATGTTGCTATATATATGCGCTGTACTGAGCTAGGATTATCCAAGCCAAGTATCACTGATGGAGTCCTACCTGGTTCACTTGAAACTTATTTTTCTTCTTTTTTTTTTGAGACGGAGCCTCAAGCTATCCCCCTGGGTAGAGTGCCATGGCCTCACAGCTCACAGCAACCTCCAACTCTTGGGCTCAAGCGAGTCTCCTGCCTCCGCCTCCCAAGTAGCTGGGACCACAGGCGCCCGCCACAACTCCCGGCTATTTTTTGGTTGCAGCTGTCATTGTTGTTTGGCGGGCCCGGGCTGGGGATTCGAACCCGCCACCTTAGGTGCATGTGGCTGGTGCTTTAGCTGATTGAGCCACAGGCGCCGAGCCAAAACTTATTTCTCTAATGTAAGCGCTTACTCAGCTGATTTGAACAGATATTCCACCCTGCCTCCCGTTTTCCTTTGTTGAATTTCTCATCAGGATCCTACACCTTGCATTAGTGTTGTTTGACTTCCTGTGGCAGAGATAGTTCTGAATGTTAAAACCTACAATCACACTGAGCTGTTTTTTCAACACTCCACAGTATTTTAAGAATCCCTTCTTTTTATATTCCCTTCCCTCTCCTTTCCCTTCGCCATTGTCTTGTATTTCTTCTCTAACATGCAGGTAGTTAGAAGCTGCCTCCTTGAAAGCAAGAACTTGCCTTCAAATTGCTCAGCTTGTTACAACCTTTATGGTGTGCTGGTCCTATCCATGCTGGATACGGCCACTGTGACACAAGTGCCATATATGGAAAAGTCACAGAAGAATTTGAAGTAGGGCTATGGCAATTAGTGAGACAAAGAGCAATCTCCCTAAGGCATAACTTGAAAGAATAAGTCACTATGTGGGGACAAATAGGAAATAGAAGCGGAGAAAGCCAAATGGGATTCAATCCAGAAATTGGTTATCCCTGAAAATCAGTAACACTTTCCTTTTGAGGAAATAAAGGTCAATAGTTTCTTAGTATATTGAAGGCTAGAATTATGCCTTATAGATCTTTGCTATAATCAATACCTTACTCATAGCGCGAGCTTGAGAAGAATTAGATGGTGATGGGAAGGTGGCAATACTGATAACAAGAAACACCATTTCTCAAATCTTATTAATTTTTGAGGACTCCTTGCTTTCTTATAAAATATACTATATTTTCTGAGATTTCATTTAATACAACTGGACATGCCATGTGGATAGAATGAAAGTAAAATATGATCTTGGAAAGTGACAGTTACCTTAATAGGGGTTAGTTCTCAATAGGGGCTATTTTGCCTCCCTGGGGACATTTGGTTATGTCTGGAGACATTTTTGGTTGTTACAACCGGGAGTGGGTTGCTACTGGCATCTAGTGGATAGAGGCCGGGGAACATCCTACAAAGTACGGAACAGCCTCCCACTACAAGGGATCATCTGGCCCAAAATGTCAACAAAGTCCAGGTTCAGAAACCCAATTTAATGGGAATGGAGGGAAACTCACTTTCTAGATTTCTTATATCAGCCTCTTTGCCTATGATGTTGCATTAAACCCTGGTCTACATATACCTTTTACCACTATAGTCAAGGCTGTAAAAAGAGAAGAGAGAACAGCGTATCTGAATTTCTGAAAACAGTGTGTCTCAATTTCATGTTGACAGTCATGCCTGCTATGGTGTTTGAATAGGCCAGGCTGTGTGGATAAACCTAACCTAGAAGTCAGGTAGGTCTGAGCTCCATTATTCAGATAGTTGCTTCCATTTTTGGCTTTGAACCACTTCTAAAGATGTGACCTCTAGCTGCAAACTACTCTGGGAGAGCTCAAACAGGCATACATTCTCAGCCAAGTGGAACACTAGAATAGTTCCATATTTACAGAGAAGATGAGCCAGCTACCTCCAAGGCTAACAAGCAACCTAGGGAAAGCTTAGGCGCCTGCCTAAATCAGTTTCTTAAGTGCACTAGATCCTGGAATTCATATAGTAATGCCTGATATTTATATGGTGCTTTTAACTTTCAAAGGGTTTTCCTTTGTAAATCCTTGGTCTTAAGAGGTTAGTAAGATAGGGCAGGAACAGGATAGGGCAGCAGCAGATAGAGAAATTTTCATTTTATCTATAGCCCACTGGGAAAGAACCAATATTCAGAAGCACACGTGATCCCCAAATATTAAAGACAACTGTACTGTATATGGGGCCATTGAAGGAAACAGCTCACTGCAATAGGACTTTCCTTCCTCCTGGGCACTGTGCTCCTGGATGCATCCTGGACTTGGAGTGGAAGTCTCAGTTGAACTGCAGTTTGGCTAAAAATAGGGAGATGCCCTGATAATCTTGTCAACAACCACATATTCACCCCTCATGCCATGGGAGAGACCAGCTTAACCACAGCATACCCCTTACTTGTTTGGAAAGATACACATTAGTTTGCTGGGCCACAGTTAAACTGCCTTTGAAGAGAAAAAGTTCCCAGAATAAAGTAATTTTTTTCAGTTCCCCCCCTCCTTGGCCAATTTTTAGAAACTGTTCCTGAAGTATTTAAACAGTGTGGAGGAGAAGGTTCTACCCTCGCCCCTACCCTCCCCCACGTTCTCCGCCCTAGACACAAACTCTTCATCCTCCCAGGTAATACTTTTCTCCAATGCCTTGCTCCCATACAAAGGTTAATACTCGCCAGAATATTGGACCATCTTGGCGCTAGGGGGTGGGGGAGACTAACGGCAACAGAAAAACTTGTCTTGTTTGGTGTCGGTCGGGACTTTCCCAGGTTAGCTGGTACCAAGGGCTCTCACTAACTTAACTAACGGCAGCTTCACAGGCTGAGTCATGGAATCACTGGGCCATTTAAGCAGCGGAGACAGTTCTGGCTTTTTCGGGAACTGGACTCAGGCTCGAAGTGCGTGCTCAAAGGGTTAACCAACGCGTTAAGAAGACAGCTTTAAGGAAGCACAGCGGACCTTGCTTGAAGCTCAGGACTGTTCTGAGAATAAGTAGACAAACGGGTTTCAGGTAACAGCCCAGTGTCCCGAAAGGCAGAGCCTCACATTCCTTTTTCCAGAGAGAGCTAGTAAGGGAGATAAAAGACAAAGCGGAGATTTGGGGCTGCGCGGCTGGCCGGACCACGAGATGCTGCCAGCTAGCGGACCTAAGCGCCTTCAGGTTGCAGGTCGAAGTCTCCGGCTTGGTGGGGGTGGGGCCACTTAGCCAGTTTCAAGAGGGTTCAAGAGGGTGGGCATTGTGGCGCCAGGGTGGGATATGGGGGTGGAGAGGTGCTTCACCTGACACAAAGGCAAGGTGCAAAGATCAAAGAGTTGCCCAAGTGTCCGATGACACCGCCCCCACCCAGAGACCACTGCCAACACTAAGCAATTTAGCCCCTCACCCATGTTGTAATTAGGCTGGGTCTTGAGAGACCTACCTTAGGAGTGAGAGGGGCATGGATGGGAGAATTCGTTTGCACTCCGACTGGGTTAAACTAGACCCATCAGGGATGGAAGCCGGCCAGATAGACCCCAGGTCAGTCCTGGCGACTCAGGGTACCTTCCCGCTTTCCCACCGGCCGCCAGCCCATGCTCTCACCAGCTCAACTCCTCTTCCCCCAGAATGACCGCTGGGTGCCGGCACAACGCAGCGACCGCCCACCCAGACCCCAGGCTGAGAGGGGTGGGCAGAGGTCACTGCCCAAAGCAAGGGGCACGTAGATCAAGAGGCAAAGAGAGATTCTGCAAACCAGCCGCCCCAAGGGACTCCTGTCCCGCTACCCGCACAAGCGCTTAGCCTCCCCCCCACCCCTCCAGTCTCTGCCACCACCCAGGGGAGGGGGACGCCTGGGGAAGCAAACGAACGAGACAGAAAATTCCGTACCGAGGGGGGAGAGATGAGACGTTGGGACAGGGCAGCGGGGGGCTGACTTGGGGCTGCGGCTGCGGCTTCCTTCCACCCCTGGCCGCGGAGCTGCAGAGAAGGCAGGAGCTGCTGCCCCTGCAGGCTGCCCCATCCTCCCCCTTTCCCTCCCCCCTCCCAACCTCCCCCGCCCCGCCCCGCCCGCCCCATTCGCAAGCCCGGAGAGTGAGAGTCTTCAGCTTGGGGGCTGGGGGAGGTGAGAGGTGCTTTCGCCAACCAAGGCTGGCTTGCTCTATCAAAATCAATCTCTCTCTCTCTCTCTCTCTCTCTCTCTCTCACACACACACACACACACACACACACACACTACATCACAACCGCGACGGGTTCTTTGCAGCTTGCAGTCAACCCAACGGGAGGGAGAAAAGAGAACCTGAGCAGGAGGAAGCCGGGCGCAGATAGAAGGGAAAAGGAAGAGCTCGGGGTTGGACATTTTTGGAGCTAGGGGTGGGGAGGAGAAAGGGAGTGCGCCTCCTCGAATTTCCCCTCCCCACTCCTCTTTGCTTTTCTCTCTCCTTCCCTGTATAGCATTTTCCAGAAGCGGCAGCAGAAGGGGTCACACATCTTTAGTCTAGAAAAGGGATGTGGAGGGGTGGCCGGGCTCCTACCAGCCGCTACCTAGCAGCTGGAGCTTGAGTGTACGTGTAAGAGTGTGAATAAGGCTCGCTCTCCCGCTCTCTCTCCCTCTCCTCTCTTCCCCCTTCCCCTCCGTCCTCCTCCTCCCTCTCCGTCTCCCTCTCCTTCACACTACCCTGTCAGCTACCCCTGTCAGTTTCCCGGTCTCAGTTTCTTCCCTTGCTCTTACTGTGTGTGGCTGGCTGCGGGAAGGGAGTGTGTGTGTTTGAAGGGGCTCAGGTTGGGTCAGAGAACCTGCAGAAGCGAGCGAGAACAGGGCAGGGGCACAGGTAGAGCAAAGAGTTTCAGGGCGCTGGCGAAGGTGAAAGGTGAGGAGGACCAGCCTGGCATGGGGAAGTTTAGGAATAACTGAGGCACGAAGGAGAAAACCAAGGTTAGGAGCCAATACTTGCGCTCCTCGCCACACCCCGCCCCTTTCCTGGGGCTCATCCGCCCACCCACCCGGCAGCCTTGAGGCCCCGGGCTGTCCCAGGCGTCTGCAGTTTGCGCGTCTTGGTAGAGGGGTCCGGCAAGGCGCCGCGCCACGCGTCCTGGCTCGCGGACATCAGACGACACAGATCTGAAGAAACCACTTGGCAGAGGGTAAGTCGACAGGCGGCCTGGTGCCGTCCGCTTCGCTGCTGCTGCTGTTGGGCTGCCAAGGGACAAGAGGCAGCGAAGTGCCGATTGAATGAAGGTGCTGGGCTGCTGTGGGCTGGGAGGAGCTGGCTGGCTGGCTCTGGGCTCCAGGATGTAGGGAACAGGGGGAGGCCAGCAACAGATTGTTTCCGGACACCGGGAGAAAGATGCAACGGGAAAAGCTTTAAGGGTGATAGAACAAGGTGCTCTTGGCAATGACCAAGAGCGTCCTTTTCACTGGAAATATTCCTCTAAACCACGGCTTTGCCGTATCCCTGGAAGTGATTTGCTCCATCCTTGGGTATATACTAAGCTCCCAGGGGACTTGCAGAGCAAAGGGCCGGCTCATGAAGGATCAGGGACCAAAACCTTCTTTCTGTTTTGTATGTGTCAAACTTAAGAAATAGTTGGATTGGTTTGC
Organism: Otolemur garnettii; assembly: GCF_000181295.1. Classification (NCBI taxonomy): domain Eukaryota; kingdom Metazoa; phylum Chordata; class Mammalia; order Primates; family Galagidae; genus Otolemur; species Otolemur garnettii. Next base: position 571,420 of record NW_003852596.1, on the reverse strand, counting down.
TTGGCTTCATTAAGGGAACCAAGATATGCAAATGGGGGGCATCAGTCAGAGACCTCTGCTTCAAAGCGGACAGCTCCCTCCCCACCACACACACACACACACACACACACTGACTTGGGCAAATGGTCATGATCATGTCCCTTCTACGCAGGTGCTGAGCTGAATTCACAGATTCTGATCTTTCTCCATGGTGTGGGAATAAGATGTGGGAAAAGGGATTTTTTTCCCCCCATTGCCAACCTGAGTTCCTTGGGCCACAGTCATGTACCTGGTGATGGTCAAGTGTTTAGCAATGTTATCACTCCCTCATGAAAAGCCTGGAACTGGGAAACCAGCCTTAGAGACAAATCTATGAACTTTACCTGAGTTTATTATATGAGTAGGAGAGATACAGACTAATCAATAATGCTCCCTTTAAAGACTGTGCGTTGACCCCGGCTTCAAATGAGAAATAATTACTACACTAACACAGCACCCAGACTCACTTGTCTATTGCTATATAATTATCTGCATGCCGTTTAGCAGGAATGACAAGTTTATATATCAGCATTCATAATTGTCCATTGTTCATCTCTTAGATTTTTTTGATGTTCTACAGATGATCCATATCACGTCCCCTTTCCTATAAACTCTTAAAAAGCTGAGATATAAATGATGTCAAATGGTCCCTTTCATCCAGTCTTTAAAATCTGCATATTTGAAATCAGAATGCGTGGCAATACAGTCATGTAGTACCAAGTTGGATTCAAAGCAAATATCTAGCCCCAGATAAAGGAAACGTACAGGGTCAAAGGAGTCTCTGATGTAAGGTTGAAGGAAGAATTGAATACCACTTAAAATCTATGCTTTGATCCCTGGGAGATATGCTGTTTTCATAAACTTTACATATATATGTATACATGTGTAGTGAGTGTGTGCGTATGTGGTTTTTCAAGGACCTCACTCAACCCCATACAATATGAGTGCTGCACTTTTGTAGTGTGTGTTGGGGTGGGGGGATTTGAATTTGTGCTTCCCAAAGCACCCAGCCTCTTTTGTTGAACTTTCTATTTATTACTATGTTACTGAAATACAATGAATTACCTCCTTCCAACTGAGCAAATGAAAGAAACAGATTCTGCCTTAAGTGAAACTGTTTATGTTGCATCAGGCAATTTGTTCTAATGCTCACTGCTGAGAGAGAGAGCAGAATGAGGATTACGTGAGTAGGATCTGAAAAGGTGCCCATTCTGTTACTTCTTTTTTACACAATCGTAAGCAAATATCTTCTTAGGTTAAAATTACACTTTCCTATAGGTAGCAAAGACCAGGTTGCAGACAGGTAGGAAAGAAATGGCAGTTTCATGATTGGGGAGAACCCAAAGCATCAACAGGAATGAAACCTACAGTGTACATCTTTGTTCTGTTCTTGGGGATGTATCTGGCTGCCAAAATAGGTCCTATGGTTACTCAGAATACAAGGACCTGGACAGGTACAGGGAGTCGGAACAAATGTGGCCCCCAGCTTCACCGTTGCAGATTCACCTGGCTTCAGTGTATGTTTCAGCATAGAGACCTGGACCAGATACTACTGCCGTCCTTTGCAAGGGATAAGAGCTATATAACCCTTCGATTCTATTCATTCTAGAGCTAACAACTAAAACAAGGATAGCACTCAGAACCACAGTACTTAGGGAAGGCCAAGATAGGAAATTATGGCTGCAGAGGGAGGAAGAGGAAAGGAATAGGAGAGAACCAAAGATGTTCTGAAACACCTGGAAAGAAAAATCGCCCAGGTGTTTGCCCTGGCTAGGAATGAAATTAGTCCAGAAAAATCAACTCAGCTGTGAAGCACCTTGAAATTGCTGAAGATTTGACTTGTAAACACTGAGTAAACAGTGATAGAATTCTTTAGAACTTGGGACTTGGAAAACTTGGAAGACATTTTCAGTGTTGCCAACTCATTTCACTCTTTTTTTTTTTTTTTTTTGAAATGCAGTCTCTGTCACCCTGGTTAGAGTGCAATGGCATCATCATAGTTCACAGCAATCTTAATGTCTTGTGCTCAGGTGATCCTCTTGCCTCAGTCTCCCTAGTAGGAGGGACTACAGGTGCCCACTACAACGCCAGGATAGTTTTTCTATTTTTTTAGTAGAGATGGGGTGGGGGGGGGTCTGCCTCTTGCTCAGGCTGGTCTTGAACTCCTGTGATCTCAAGTGATCTACCCATCTCGGCCTCCCAGAGTTCTAGCATTACCGGCATGAGCCGCCACACCTGGCCTCATTTCACTCTTTAGTATATTGAATTCTAATGTGCAAGCCATTCAGGTATTTAATTATCAAATGGATATTTCAGATGTGGCCGAGCTGTTTCCCTCCTGCCTGCTTCCATGCTTCCAAACATTCTAATTTGTCTTTTGCATGGCTCCATGGCTGAAGGAGATGGACCAGAGCATTTCTGCCTGCTCTCTTGCTAAAGCAGCGGTTCTCAGCCTGTGGGTCATGAGCCATGGGAACTGTATTAAAGGGCCACGGCATTAGGAAGGTTGAGAACCACTGTGCTAAAGGTTCCTGTTTTCAGCTGAGTACACTCATCTGCTCAGATGCCTCCTGCACAATAATGGGGAATATGAAGGGCAGGACCTCTCTCCCTGAAGCACCCTGTGCCCCAAGTCTAGCCAACCTAGTCTAGCCTAGTCATTTTCCAGGTTTTCAAAGAAAGATATGACAAAGTTTTCAGCCTGCAGACAGAAATAATGCCTCTTTATAGGAAGCACTTGCAGCTAATCAGCTCCAGAGAAGGGCTAACTGAGGCTAGACATCTCGTCCAGAGCTTAGTAGCTTATGTATAGTGTCATCCTTTCTAAAACTCATGAAGGTTTTCTTCTGTTGATGGGGCCCTCAAGCCCTTTGTCCATTTAGATCAGCAGAGTGGTGGTGCCAGCAAGGAATGATTCCTGAATGACTCAGCTGTGGTCTTATAAACAAACATGTACATCATGCTCAACTGAACAAGAACAGATGACTTTAAAATATTATAAAAGCTGGTAGGGCTAAGCAAAAATTGCAGTTCATGGGATCAAGGGAACTTTGCAAGTTTCCTAGGTTTCGTTCTTGGTTATCCATTATGGAATTAGGGAATTGGCTCTTGGATGCTGGTGGCCAATGCAATTAATTGACCCAGCGTTTTGGCTTAGCAGAGGTAAAGAAAAAAATGATGATAAGAAATAAGCAGATATCTTGACAGGGCCTAATCCCTCATTTCACCTATAGATAAATCGATGCTTAGAGAGTAAAAATGACTTGCCTAAATCACATAACTAGCTAATGACAGAGTCAAAATCAGAAGCCAGGACTGCCTGCTGATACTGAATAAACCTGAAACTCTCCAGAGATTGTCCCAGGAAATTGAGAGGAAACTTAAACCAAATTTACCAAGATCACAGCCCTCTTCCATCCCATCTTTATATTTATATAGCTTATATTCCATGTTAGTTCCAAATCCTTGTGACTTTTATTCTTGCACACCACCCGCCCCCAACACATACACACACACACACACATTCACACACAATGCTATTTTGCCAGCTTTGAGAACATGACATGTGTAATATTCAGATGGAAGGCATAATTAAACATGACAAAAAAATGTAGCTGCTCTCATTTATGTGGCTGATCTGGTTCAAACCAGCAACAACAAGGCATCTGTAAATCCCAGTCTCTGCTGTTCCATAGTAGTTTTAGGTAATAGAAGTTGGCAGAATCCCGTGACTATGGCTCTATAGACTCAGTCTCGGGCTCAGCATCAGCACCCCCTCCCACCAAATGCATGTGCACACATGGGCATGTACACACAGAGACACATACACACACCCATACACACACAGTCACACAATTCCTGAAACATTAAAACAAAGTAAATAGAAAAGACAAGTGGTTTTGTAGCAGAATATGAGAAGGAAAGGTTTGCAGAGGGCTATTGTTACCTGTCTCCGTTCTTTCGCTTTGATGCTTAATTCACATTAATCCCACCCTAATTTTTTTTAGGAGCTGAGAAAATAGGCCAATGCAAACGTGTTTACTACAGCTCAGAAAGATGATATGAAGGATTTTCACATTCTAGTGAGGACATCATAAGGCAAAGAAAAAGACTAGGTAGGCTAGAGCTTTGCCGCCTCAAGTGTGGCCCCCAGACCAGAAATGCCATCATCTGCTGACATAGAATGTAGAATCTGAGGCTCTTCCCCAGACTTACTGAATCAGAGTCTGCTTTTTATGAAGATCCCTGCTGGCGCCTGTGGCTCAGTGAGTAGGGTGCCAGCCCCATATACCAAGGGTGGTGGGTTCGAACCCAGCCCCGGCCAAACTGCAACAACAACAACAAAAATTAAATAAACAAACAAAAAAAAACAACAAACAAAGATCCCCAATGATTCCTTTTCATACTACAGTTTGAGAAGCACTGGGTTCAAGTTTACCAAAAAGCATCCGAAAGACATTTGAAAATAATTAACTCCCTACTGGGCATTTAGGGACAATTCATGTGGTCTATTATTTAAAAAATAAAAATAAATGGCTCGGCGCCTGTGGCTCAAGCTGCTAAGGTGCCAGCCACATACACCTAAGGTGGCGGGTTCGAATCCCCAGCCCAGGCCCGGCAAACAACAATGATGGCTGCAACCAAAAAATGGCTAGGCGTTGTGGCGGGTGCCTGTAGTCCCAGCTACTTGGGAGGCTGAGGCAGGAGACTCGCTTGAGCCCAGGAGTTGGAGGTTGCTGTGAGCGTGATGCCATGGCACTCTACCCAGAGGGATAGCTTGAGGCTCTGTTTCAAAAAAATAAAAATAAAAATAAAAACTTTCCTCTGGTACGCTGCTCTTGTTATTCCAGTGTAAAAGACTTAAGTGTGGGAAAGAGAATTTATTCAAGGGGTAGTAGACCATAGGATTATCATGTGTGCCAGAAAGACCTGGGTTTGTGGATTCACACAAACCTGACTTCAAATTCTGACTCTGCCTACAGATTACTAGCTATATAAACACATACAAGGTACTTTGCCTGAGACTCAGATTCTTCATCTGTAAAACTGGATTCATACTAGTAGCCACTGGCAGTGAGTTGTTGTGAAAATTAAATAAGACGCTATAAGGTACTGGTATATGGTAAACAATCAATAAATAAAAGATGCAATCCTTAATATGATTTGGCCAATAACTTTGGTTTGCTAGAATATAGTTGCTGGATAGGATATCTTTGGTGTGCACTTAGTATCGGTTTCTAATTGATGTGACTCTTACTGACCTGTCCAGGGATAAGATGCTAAGAATGACACACAACATTAAAATATACTGGAACATAATGAAGGCCCCAAAACACACTTTGCTCAGAAAGCATTACAATCCTTGGTGAAATCACTCCATGGAACAAGACTGGAGTCAGAGTGGCCCTATTCTATGGAGCATATCTCAAAAGATTGCCATGTTGGAAAGTCAATAGTGAGGCTCTTTCTGCATGTTTTCATGTATGTACAGACCCATACACACATACAAGCACGCACACATCCTTTGATGGAGAAACAGAAACTACTCAAGGCTGAAATAGCATTCTAGGGTCAGAAGTAAATATTACTGGGCTTAAAGCCTTCTAACAATCTCTACTTTGGGTGAATAATAATCCATACTTTATAATTTGCTCATTTTACAAGTTTGATGCCTCAAGTATATGCTATCCTTATCGATATTTTACAGATTAAAAAAAAATTGGGCAACTCCTACTTCTTCCCAGCACCTTGTGCTACCTACTTGCTCAATTTTCTCATCAGTGAAATACACTACATATAGTATTTATAAGTCCAGTAAGCATTTGATGCTGTAAAGACTTTTGATTGGCATATAAAATTTGGGTAGCCTGATTGCAAAGACACAGAGGCAGACACCACCATTTCTGGGTCTCAGTCCTTTGGCATGCTTGAGACCTCCAGCTTCTATTAATGGAACTGATATCACCTAACCTCCATTGATTTTCAAGTGGATCATATTAGTATGGCACCAATAATCTCATAACAGACAATATAGATCTCTAATTTTTATGATTTCTGTGATCACCCTAAACAAACAATAGCAAGTGCTATCAATTATTGACCATCTTTGTATTAGTTTTCTATTGCTGCCATAACAAATTACCACAACCTTATCAATTTAAAACAACATTAATTTATTATTGTTATGGTCCTCTAGGTCAGAAGTCTGACACAATGATTACTGGGGACTACATTCCCTTTTGGAGCCTCTAAGGGAGAATCCATTTCCTTGCTTATTCAGGTTGTTGGGACAATTCACTTCCTTAAGGTTGTAGGACTGCAGTTCCTATCTCTTTGCTAGCTGTTAACTAAAGGTTGTTCCTAGCTTCTAGAGAGGCCATTGACATTCCTCTGACTTCTAGAGAGGCCATAACTCCATTCCTCTGACTTCAGAGCTAACAAGGGCCAGTTGAATGCCTCTGACACTTTGAATCTCTCCTACCTAGTCTTCCTTTCTGACTATTGTCATCTCTTTCTGACTATTCTGCCTTCTTCTGCTTTGTTTTGTGCCTATGCTGGGCCTACCCAGATAATCCAGGATCATCTCCTATTTTCAGGTCAGCTAATTAGCAACTTTAACTTCATCTGAAAAAAAAAATCCCTTTTGTCATGTAACATATATTCACGAATTCTGAAGATTAGGGTGCTGACCCCTTTAGGAGGATGTACCTTATCTATTACGATCTTCCGTGTATTGAAGATTAATACATAGAATAAATACAAAGAGTACTACAAACGCATGATCTTAAATGATGTTCACTACATTATCTGTATGACAGGTAGTATTATTCCCATTTAACACATGAAAAAACAGAATCAGGCAAGTTAAGTGATATGCCTGCTATTGCACAGTTAGTAGTAACTGGTGGAGGCAGGGTTGGAACAATAAGTTTTTCCTCTTGGCCTACGTTATGCCGCCTCTTCATTGACAGCATTTTTGGTTATTGTTTTTGTTTTCCTTATTTTGTTTTGTGTTTTCTTGACAAATTTACATTCTCGCAGAGGTAATTTATGTTTATGGTTCAAAATCAAAATACATAAAAGAGAATTCAGCAAAACTTCTTGTTTCTGCTCTGTTTCTCATCTGCCTGGTCGCTACCACCCCGCCATCATTTGACTTGTTTCCCTCTACAATGTTTGACTGGAAATATAAGCAACCTATGAATACCTGTACAGAACAATCTCAGCATCATACCAAAATCTCTCAAACTACAGCTCAAATCCATTGTGTCCTTTTTTTTTGTTGCAAGCCACCTCAATTTTTAATTATAACGGTCATTGTACAATATACAATATTTTTTGGAGTAAGAAAAGAACTATATTGATCCATTGCCCATCATTTTGCCCTTTTGTTGCATTCTCACTACAATGCAACTTTGAACAAACTAACATCTGTGAAGTGACCGATCTTTAAGCCACTCACTTACCTAAGCAGCTATTGACTCCATACACTTTTTTTTTTTTTTTTGGTTACTCCACACACTTTCTGAAATGCTTTATAACACTTTTGATCCCATGGTCACTTGAATACTCTGTATTACATAACTTTAAGCACTCAATATTATTACGTAGCCCATCAATTTTACCTGAGCATCCAAGAGATTTGTAACGTTAGGAAGTACAAACATCAGAAGAGTGGAAAAGAAGGAGAAAGAGAAAACAGAAAAGGAAATAAATATAAAGAAAAGGAGAAGAAAAAGGAGGAGGAGGAAGGGAGAAGGAAGAAAGAAGAAGAAAAATATCCACAATGGACAGTGGGGGAAGAGCCCATAAATTCATGAAATCTATTTTTTATTCTTATTCCATATAACAATGGGGTGATCATATTTTAGTATAAATAAGCCCAATACCTTATTTATGAATAATCTTTGAAAAAATTGACCCAGTTTCCTCTTCATCTTGCATAAAAGCATGCAACTTTTACATAATTACAAACATTGAAACAGACTACCTAATAGTCAGTTGAACAGAATCTTTCATAGCAAGAGATACTGAAAAAAAAAAAAATGGCAAATGTTGCCTAAATTAAAATTGCATAAAGCTGATAACAAAATGAAGACAACAGAGTTATTTTTGCCATCACTGGCATTAACACTGGTTCTTAGCTGTAACCTAAGAACTTACTCTTTCCAGTATATTAGTAGCATGCAACATACTTGTCTTTTAGTAGCACAAATAAGAAACTCATATTATCCTCTTTTTTGTTTCTATCCTTTAAGCCAGTGTGTTTCAAGCTGTGGGCAATGATTCATTAATGTACTGTGAAATCAGCTTAGTAGTTCATAACTACTATTTTTAAATGAAATATAACAAAAGAGAAAAATGTGAATGCCGTCAAGTGAGAATAAGCATTGTTTCATATAACTTTCTTTTCAGTAAAGCAGGTATGTGAATATGCGTGTGCATGTACACGTCCATGTTTATGGGTGTACTGGAGTTGACAAAAATGTTTTCCTTGAGAGGATTATGGGCAAAAAAAAATGTTTGTTTGTTTGTTTTTTTTGAGACAGAGTCACTTTGTCAGTAGAGCGCTGTGGCATCACAGCTCACAGCAACCTCAAACTCTTGAGCTTAAGTGATTCTCTTGCCTCATCTTTCCAAATAGCCGGGACTACAAGTGCTGCCACAACACCTGGCTATTTTTTTTTTTTTTTGGCTGTGATTGTCATTGTTTGGCAGTCCTGGGGCCAGGTTAGAACCCACCAGCCCCACTACATATGGCCAGAGCCCTAGCCGCTGAGCTATGGGCGCCAAGCCTATGGTCAAAAATTTTAATAAATACTGTTTTAAATGATTGGAACCATTAACCAGATGTTATCATTATTATAGAATTCTTTTTTTTTTTTTTTTGCAGTTTTTGGCCAGGGCCAGGTTTGAACCCGCCACCTCCAGCATATGGGGTCAGCACCCCACTCCTTTGAGCAACAGGCGTGGCCTTTAAAGTCACTTTTTTTTTCCTGCAGTTTTTGGCTGGGTCTGGGTTTGAACCCACCACCTGTGGTATATGGGGCCAGCGCCCTACTCCTTGAGCCACATGCGCTGCCCAATATTATAGAATTCTCATAAGTGAATATCTGCGTCCATCTAAAACTCTTGACCTTCCTGAACACATTTTTTTCTAACTATAATTCCACAGTGTCCCTTGACATTGTCTTCCCTAGTTCATGGCGATGCCAAGAAAACAGCAAGCATGCAAAGGAAAACTAAAAAATCCAATGAAAATGAGAATGCTGGCTCAGCACCTGTGGCTCAAGCGGCTAAGGCGCCAGCCACATACACCTAAGGTGGTGGGTTCGAATCCAGCCCAAGCCCACCAAACAACAATGACGGCTGCAACCAAAAAATAGCTGGGCATTGTGGAGGGCACCTGTGGTCCCAGCTACTTGGAAGGCTGAGGCAGGAGACTCGCTTGAGCCCAGGAGTTGGAGGTTGCTGTCAGCTGTGATGCCACAGCACTCTACCCAGGGTGACAGCTTGAGGCTCTGTCTCAAAAAAAAAAAAAAAATGAGAATGCTTTCTCTCTGTGATACATGAACATCTAAAGATTTGTAGCATCTCAGGATTTGAAACTGAGCTTCCCAGTTGTCACTTCCTTTAGCATCTCATGGATATGTGGCTCAGAAGAGCCTAGCCAATACTGAACATGGCCTGAAAGTCTGCAACCTACGTAACATATTTCACCTCAAGAGCCACCAGAGGACTTGATGCTTTAGACTGTGCTGTCAACTTCACACAGTGGTCTTCTCCAGAAACTTTTCCTAGATTGGTATTTTGTAGTCTAATGATAAAAACCAAGCAATGAAGAAAGATTGACAGGAAGACAAAAATGTACAAATGTACAAATTATACTGGGTGATAAATCTAGGAAAAGGTTAACGAAGTGCTGATGGGTAGGTAAAGGTTATCCCGGGGTGTTGATATCGCAAAAGAAAGGGTTTTCACATTTGCTATGGGGCAATTATGCCAGGGAAGAGAAAAATGAGAGGGCTAGTGGAGAGGAAAGAGAAAGGAAAGTATTAAGGAGCAATTAAATAGTTCAGTACTTGGAGTGGTAATTGAGGCCCCACAATCAATCACCTGACAAATATTCATTCAGTGGGGAGTAGGCGGAAGGTCCTGTTGGGAATGCAAATGTGCATTGTCCATCCTTTTCTCCCTAGGAATTTACAACATGGTCAGAGGTGAAATCGGGATGATGGGAGCAAACATCAAGTGAAATGCTTGTGTGGCCAAGTAGGACATTGTGTTTAAGACATTCATGGAAATATATGCAGGCACTTCTACCAAATATAGCTGGGAGGTTAGGTGCTGGTGAGATTTTGGAGGGTTTTACATGTCAAGCTGTAGCTGGATTTAATTCAGTGAATAAAAGGGAAATAGAAAGGGACTTGGGGATGAGAAATGAAATAATAGCAATGTTTGGGGATGATTATTCTGGAAATGGTACACAGGAAAGATTGATGGAAGAGCAAGCAATGGTAGGTATATCAGTTGGGAAGCAATTATAGAAATCCAGGCATGAGGAGTAACACTGATTATGTAGGGAATTTGGGTACAGACTCCTCTGGGTGTGATGTTAACTATGCCACTCTAAGCCTTAGTTTTCTCTAAAAATATTGTAAGAATTCTATGAAGTTGAAAATAAATTAACATGTGTAAAGCACTTAGCCAAGTACCTGGCCATAGTGACCACTCAATCCTTGTTAACTGTGATAGTTGTTATTGTTGTTCTTACATTGTAGGGATGGACCTGGAAAAGATGGGGTATAAAAGATACTGGGAAGGAACAGTCTCTATACTGTGAGGCATTGCTGTATGTGTGTGATGGAGTAATCAAAGATGACTGCAAGTTTTACCTCTCTGCACGGTAACAGAGAAATGGTGACACCATAGGAAATGTGAAGGTGGAGTGAGATGGGAAAATGGTGACTTGAATTTGAATGTAATATTAATTTAGGAGTCAGTGTGAGACACCCTACTGAAGGCGGCTACCAAACAATTTGAAATGTTAGACGAGAGCTCCAGAGAAAGGTTAGGAATTGAGATGAAAATTATAGGCCACACAGAAACAAATGGTGGGCCTGATTTCACCCATGGGCTTTGGTTTGCTAACCCCTGCTCTAACCACTACATTTTTCAGAGCCCCTGGAGTTATGAAATCCAGAGACATAAGTATAAAAAAAATGGTTGGATCAATAAACTGTGGTACATGTACACCATGGAATACTATGCAGCCCTAAAGAAAGATGGAGACTTTACCTCCTCCATGTTTATATGGATGGAATTAGAAAATGTTCTTCTTAGCAAAGTATCTCAAGAATGGAAGAGAAAGTATCCAATGTACACAGCCCTACTTTGAAACTAATTCATAGCTTTTATAGGA
>NW_003852596.1:528966-559893 GCF_000181295.1 Otolemur garnettii | reverse complement strand
AAAAGCAGAGTATGAATGTTTTAACTCAATAACTAAGAAAATGACATGAAGGTTATGTTAACCAGTTTGATGAGAGTATTTCAAAATGTATATGAAAACAGCACACTGTACCCCATGATTCATTAATGTACACAGTTATGCTATAAGAAATTTTTTTTAAAATGGTCAGTAATAAATAGATTAAAAACCTACAAGGAAGAAAGAAGAGGGAGAAAAGTAGATAAAATTTAACCTTGTGTTCCACATTTAGCAGAGGGAGAAGAGCCAAGAAGGCAAAAGGAGACCTGTGCAAAGCACTGTAGAGAACTCACAATAGTGTACCATACTCAACATAACTTACAGAATTGTGACAGACAACATTATAGAGCATGAAATATGTAATAACGATATTAGATTTAAAAATGAAAGTTCTTGGCTCCAAAATACATCTTACTTTGTTGACTAGAGAAGTCAGGAAGACTTTATGGGTGTTTCAGCCCTTGAATGATGAATGACATTTGGAAATGTATCAGAGAGTACACTTCAAATGAGAGAAATTGTGTGATCGAAGATGAGGAGTTAGGAATAGGCACAACAAATTTAAGGGAGAGAGAGGAAACTGATCTGACAAGAGTGAATGACCACAGATCATAGCCTTCACATACATCAACAACAGTCTCGCTGAGAATCAAACAAAGACACAATACCCTGCATAGTAGCTTCACAGAAAAGGAAATACCTAAGTGATATACAGATGTAATGCAATCTCCATTAAAGCGTCAATGTCGTACTTCGAAGAACTTAAAGAAATAGTTCTTCATTTTGTATAGAACCAGAAAAAAGGAAAACGAATAGCCACCACAATTGTAAGAAATAAAAACAAATCTGGAGGTATCATGTTACCAGCCTTCAGGTTATACTATAAGTCTATCATGGTATTGGCATAAAAATAGAAACATAGATATATGGAAGAGAACAGAGAACCTAGAGATGAAACCAGCCTCATATCACCATCTGATCTTTGATAAACCAAACAAAAGCATACACTGGGGAACAGAATCTCTATTTAACAAATGGTGCTGGGAGAACTGGTTAGCCACAGGTAAAAGACTGAAACTGGACCTGCACCTCTCTCTACTTACAAAAATTAACTAATGCTAAAAGAAAAAAAAGTAATGCTAGATAAAAGATGTAAATCTAAGACATAAAACAAAAACACTCTAGAAGAAAGCATTGGGGAAAAACTCCCCATTGGCCTAGGGAAAGATTTTATGAAGATGACTTCAGTGGCAATTTCAACAACAACAAAAATAAACAAATGGTACTGAATTAAGCTGAAAAGCTTCTCCACAGCTAAGGCCACAACAATTAAATCAAATAGACGACCTTCAGATTGGGAAAAGATACTTTCATGTCATGAATCTGGCAAAGGGTTGAGAACTAGAATCTACTGAGAATTCAAATTAATCAACAACAACAACAACAACAAAAAGAGCAAACCATCTCATCTATCACTGGGCAAGAGACATGAACAGAACCTTCTCTGAGGAAGACAGACAAATAGCTAACAAACATATGAGAAAATGCTTATCATCCCTAATCATCAGAGAAATGCAAATCAAAACCACCTTGAGATATGACCTAACCCCAGTAAGAATACCCCACATAAAGTCCCAAAGCTGCAGATGCTGGCCTAGATGTGGAGAGAAGGGAACACTTTTACATTGTTGGTGGGACTGCAGACTAATACAGCTTCTATGGAAGAAGTATGGAGAATCCTTAAAGAACTAAAAATAGATCTTCTATTTGGTCCCACTATCCCATTACTAGGTATCTACCCAGAAGAAAAAAAAAAATCTTTTTATTACAAGGACATTTGCACTCAAATGTATACAGCAGCTCAATTCATGATCACAAAAATGTGGAAACAACCCAAGTGCCCATCAACCCATGAATGGATTAATAAACTGTGATATATATATATATATATCATGGAATACTATTCAGCCATAAAAAAGATGGAGACGTTACATACTTTTGTATTTACCTGGATGGAGTTGAAGAACATTCTCCTTAGTAAAGCATCTCAAGGATAGAAAAGCAAGTATCCATGTACTCAATACTAGTTCAAAACTAGCAGGTGAACAACTACAGGCCCACATGAGAGGAAAGCACAATTAAATTTGAGAAGGGGGAGAGAGATGAGAGAGGTTTGATGGCCTCCCACCCATTGGATATAATATAAGGGTATAGGGCACACGTCCTAGGTGAAAGACTCAACTATAACTGGGAGTATACCTTTCAAACACAGACAGTGTAGCCTAATCACGTGTACCTTTATGTTAATCCAAAATACATTTAAAAAAAAAAAAAGGAAAGAGAGGAAGAATGTTCAGCTACATAGCTAATTTCAAGTCCCAAATGAGTGAGATTTAAAACGTTCCATCTCATCTTGGCTTTAAAGCTAAATATTTCATGCCATGTTTTTCCGACACAAAACTAGACTCTCGGCTTTCTTAGATAAGTGATTAAGTAAGCAGTGGTGCTGTCCACAAGAATAAAGAATGATGGGAGAAAAATGTCAGGTTAGGGTGAGGGGATATGGAGGTAGGAAAAGGATGAAGAGTTAGGTTTGGGACATGTTGAAGTCAAGTGGGACATCCAAGTATGTTAAACAAGTAGGTTGATATATGGGTCTAGAACTTGAAATAGAAGTCCGAGCTAGAAATACAGATTAGGGAATCACCATGGCATACTGAAAGCACAATAACAGCAATGGTGATGACAAATATTGATTAAGTATATATTGTATTAAAGGAATGGTTCTAAGAGTTTTCAAAATCGTTAATTACTTATACTTCACAACAACCATACAAGGGAAATGCTGCCTTGATCTTCATTTAACAAAAGGAATGAAATGGAGGCTCAGAGAGGTCACACGTCCAAGGTCATGCAAGTGGTATCTGTTGGAGCCAAAATTCAAATCCGAGCAAGTAAAACTCCAAAGCCTGTGCTCCTAGTTACCCCACTGACAATAGGTATTAGTCATAGAAGTAGAATCAAGTACTCTAGCAGAGCACAGTAAATAAAGAAACAAGTCAACTACTGATCCTTCAAAATGCCAACATTTAAGAGGTATGTGGGCGACAAGAAGCTTTCAAAAGGACCACGAGCAATCACAGAAGAAGGAAAACTGGGAGTGAGGGATGGCTTCAAAACTATGGGAGGACAGAATGCCTCAGAAGTGGGGGTTATCAGCAGCCTTAAGAGCTGTAGCCATTGCATTGGATCACTCAAGGTTCTCTGAATAATGTATTGGTTAGAACAGGGGATAGCAACCCATAGCTCATGGGCAAAGTTAGGCCCACCATTTGTTTCTATATGGTCTGCAAGCTAAAAATGGTCAACACATTTTTCAATGCCTGAAAAACTACCCCCCCCAAGAATACGTTTAATGACATGTGAAAATTATGTGAAACTCAGATTTCAATGTCCGTAAGTAAACTTTTATTTGGAACACAGTCACTCTGATTCATTTATGGATTGTCTATGGTGGTTTTCCTACTACAATGGCTGAGCTAAGCAACACGGAGCATATGGTATGCAAAACCTAAAGGCTTCTCTATCTAGTCTTTTTTTTTTTCAATTTTTATTTATTTATTTTTTTTTTTTTGAGACAGAGGCTCAAGCCGTCCCCCTGGGTAGAGTGCCGTGGCATTACAGCTCACAGCAATCTCCAACTCCTGGGCTCAAGCGAGTCTCTTGCCTCTGCCTCCCAAGTAGCTGGGACCACAGGCGCCCACCACAACGCCCAGCTATTTTTTGGTTGCAGCCGTCATTGTTGTTTGGCGGGTCTGGGCTGGGGATTCGAACCTGCCACCTTAGGTGTACGTGGCTGGCGCCTTAGCCAGTTGAGCTATAGGCACCAAGCCTCTCTATCTAGTCTTAATAGAACAAGTTTGCTAGTCCCTGGGTTAGAATATGGGACTCTAAGTCACTTCTACCATAGGCCCTGCTATGTAACCTTGAACAAGCTACTCAAATGCTCTAATGACCATCATCAGTAAAGTGGAGATTAAAATGGTATTTACCTCACAGGCTTGTGTTGACATTCAAATATAACTGAGTAAAATGCCTAACACAGTGCCTGGTGCACAGTAACAACTTAATAAATGTTATCTTCTAAAAATAAAAATAAATGTTATCTTCTACGGATGTTCTGATGTTATAGAAATGAGAGATGGAAATAGAAGCCAAATTGCAGTGGGTAGCAAAAGAAATTGGATATGAGAACCATCTACATAGAATATAGATGTATTTTTTTAATTTTCACAGTGGAGTTGAGGATGGTAGAGGAAGTAGCCTGGGGAGAATTTTTACTTTTACTGCAAAGACTTGAACACACTCAAGGGCTGAGAAACAGAGAATTGAATGAAGGTTAAGTATCTGGGAGGAAAGAAAATGAAATGACCTCAGACGGTGGTAACCCCTGTCTGCCTAGCCATGTGGTTTATTCTCAAAGGCCTCTAAAAAGCAACCCAGGAAACAGAGGTGAAATTTGAGTCAGGACTTCCAGTTGGGCTGAAAGACATGAAAAATGTAGCACCATCAGTGACAACTACTTAACCCTATACTAGGCCATCCTTGGAACCACTGGCTCTGAAACCTGGTCTTGTTAGAAGATTCTGCAACTTCCTCATCTTTATCCACTTTGCACAATGGCAGAACACCCACCCCACCTCCCAACATGTCTGGATTTCTTTCCCTGAAATCTCAGTGCGATGCAATGGAGACCGGCAGTACACTGGAAAGCTCTAACTAGGAAAATAGACTGTGACTTTTATAGAGAGATGATACTACTGCTGAAGGGCGGGAGCTGGTGCTAGAGATGGGTTGAGTACCTTTCAGGATGCTATCCGGCATAGATCCAAATAATATGCTACAACAGCTGGTGTGTTGGGTTTGGCTCCCTTGATACTCCAGGGGTAAAGTTACAGGGCCAACAGCCTGACTTCTGTCCGGGCAAACTCAAAGCAGAGCAGAGATGGGGAGGTGTTGCCCGAGGAGGCTGCAGATGCCGGGAACAAATGATTTGGCTAGGAGTCTAGATGGCAAGGAAGAAATGGAACAAGTGCTCCTCAGTTGGTACCCACTGAGCCCCCTGAAAACTTGTAGCTCAGCTGACACGTAGCCAGGACGGCTCTGAACATTCCACACATGCGCCCTCCAGAGAGCTTGAGCCTCTGGATGAGGATAGTGTACACATCTCCCCATCTTACCCTAACCTTTGGCCTGGCACCCAGACAACGGTGCATTCTCCTTAGGCTCCAGGCTCGTTTGGAGGTCTGCTCAAAGAATGTTGACGGCTGGTTTGCATTCAGATAGTGCACACATGCCCAAAGCGCTTTCCCATCTGACATTTTAAGGAGACGACCACAGCATTTTCAAGAACACTACACGAGGTGTCCAGAGTCCTAGATTGATGCCCTAGCTGTGCTACTTGCTACTTATCGGTGTGATGGCTAGTGAAGGAATGGGACCTTAAGCAAGGTACTCAAGCATTCTGAGCCTTAGCTTTTAGCATTTGTCAACTGGAGATAATAGGAATACTGTCCTTAGAGAGTTGGTGGGAGGATTAAATAATAGGGCTTAGCAAGAGCCTGACTCATTAACTGCCTTCACCACCATCGTCATCATCATCCTCATATAGTACATACAAACACACACATATATAACCATGAGGCATGGCTTCCCCCAAAATTTAGGCTCCAATCCTGGCTCTGTCACTCAGTTATTGGTCATAAAACCTTGGGCAAGCCACATAACCTCCCTGAGACCCCTTCCTCTTTCTCTATTTAAAGCAGACTGGCTGATCAAACAAGGTAACTGTATGTGAAATCTGTAAAATACTAACCACATGCTGGTGTTTGTTTTCCTTCTGAGAAAGTTCTCCCCTGTCTTACAGACAGGGAAAGAGGCCTGAGAGGTAAATGCATTTACCCACTGAAGCCATGGAAAACCTGGAATGAAACCCCAAGTCCCTCTACTCCCAACCCAGCGTTCTCCCCGAGTTCTATTCTCTGAGAGTAGTTTGGCCCTCTACCGAGAACAGAGGGTCCCATCTGGTCCCAGCAGTGGGGACTGAGCCCATGTGTACACTTCCTTGATGCTCACCAGGCAGAAAGGCAGCAGCACTGACTGGGCCCCTTACAGGCAGAGGTCATAAGCCAGAACCTCCCACCCTTCTCTGGCCCCTGTAGAAAGCAAACAGTCTTTGAAAATAGAGTTCCAGCGATCTTCATTCCTACTTTGTTCTCCACACTATGACTCGACCTTAGTGTCTGAATCCCCATCATTTGAGCTTTGTTCCTTTAAGCTTCAACCCTTGTTCA
The DNA here is from genome assembly GCF_000181295.1 of Otolemur garnettii. Lineage (NCBI taxonomy): Eukaryota > Metazoa > Chordata > Mammalia > Primates > Galagidae > Otolemur > Otolemur garnettii. The sequence continues at coordinate 553,522 of NW_003852596.1, read as the reverse complement.
AAAGATGAACTCCCTGGGACATGTGTTTGATGCCTGCTACCAGGATCAACCCCCAGTGCAACAGTATGAATTAGATTGTTCAGCTCTTTTTCTCTCTGTAAAGAAGAAAGAGGAAGATTTCGGGTATAGGACGCTGCTCAGGCCTCCTGTACCACTAGAACACACTGGAAACATCAGGGACGAGGGACGCAGAAAGGGTAGGCTGTTCAACCTACCCATCTCTACCCTTCTGGGAATAGAGAAGCAGGAAGGACAGAGGAGAGATCCCTGGAATGGTGAAAATACTGTGGGCTTGGACTGGAAAGGCCAGAGTTCCAATATTATGAGCAAATCTCCTAACCCCTTTATGCCTCTGTTTCTTCGCCTGTAAAAATTATATGCATATACATATATAAGTATATGTGTTCTGTTTATATATATTATATATATAAATATATCTTAACTGCCTCATCAGATCGTTTTAAGGGTTATAAGAAAAACCATGTGAACATGCTAATAAATCCTTGCCTAGATCCAAGGGATCATTAAGGACCCAGTTAACGACTGAGAGAATGTTTAAGGATGCAGTGACCTTGATAGCTAGATGGCCAGGTGAGATGCACCTGGCATTCCTCACTGTAAAGTGGAGCGTTTCATGCACCTGCCATGCTTCATCTCTGAGTCCGTCTCCCTCTCCATCTCTGGCAAAGCGTGGAGGATTTACTAGCACTCCCTGGGGCTGGCAGCAGGTCTTAAGAGCTCTGATCTGAGAACAGCGGAAGTGGGCAGCAGGCAGAGGGCAAAATGCCTTCCCACTGGCCAGCTGTGGCCTCCATACAGGCATGGAACCCCCGGCACCAAGCTAAGGAGGCAGAGCCATTTCGAGTGACTTCTCAGGGAGGTAGCTCTGGAGTGATTAAATCAGTGACATAATAGGCTGCCCAAGCTGAGATGGTAGACATACAGTCCAGCAAGATGGCAACGCATTGGTCTCAGGAAATAAAGAAAGCAATATAAAAATAAGTGAGCCTATTATCCATGTTTTCTCTTCTCCTTCTCCCCTTTTCTGACACTGCTGGGCTCAGATGTTCCACAGGGGTGGCGGCCAGAGTAAGAGAAGTGACAGGGGAAGGAGTGGCTGGGGCCAAGAACTCCAGTCGCCCAGAAATTGTGGACGCCTTGAAAACTGTCTACAAGTTCCACATACCCCCACAGTCCTCGGTGATGAAAACAGGCAAACTTGGGCTAAGAACCACCCTAAGAGAGATGTGACTGGGAATATGACAGAAAAGCACCTAAAGCCCACTTGTGGGGGGCCTGGGACTCAGCCACACAGAGGTGATTGATCCTGAGCAAGGCTGAGGCTCCAGGCATGAGGGGAAGATAAAAAGAGCGAGTGGCGGAGGGGGTGGGCTGCATAGTCACCCTGAAAGGGCATACTTACCATTCTCTTCTCTTGTTTCCCCCCCAAAAGTGACAGGAATGGGGAAGGTCATACAAAGAGGTAAAATCAGAGCTCTAAGAAGAAAACAAAACCTGCCACCTTATCCCTCAAACCAAGCAATTTGACTTTCTTTGTACTCTCCCCTAGATTTAATTTAATTTATTTTATTATGCACTTAGTATATGCCAGCCGCTAAGTGCTTTAAAAATATTGACTCTTGTAATGCCCTAACTCCATTTTGTAGAGCCAGACTTACTCCATTTTGCTAAGGGTTTTCAACACGCCCCCTTTAAGCTCAGCTGAACGCCGCAGAGTTTAGCAAAAACTGCAAAATCCCTTATAAGCCCTTCCCTTACCCTATAGATCTGTTGGCTTTATGCAAAAACTCAGCTTGCATTAAGGACTCCTCCTCCCCTACCGAAAGCACCTTATGAAAAGTTTGTACCCTTTCCTCTGGGGGTCAAGAGACTTTGAGGCATAAGTCCGCTCTTGACCGCGGCCAATAAAGAACCTCTGCTTAATTTGGAAAAAAAAAAATTGACTCATATAATCCTCCTCATAGCTCTTGAAAGTAAAGACTGTAAGAATTCCCATTTAAAGGATGAAGAAGGCATGTTACGGTGACATTGGAGAAATGGCCTGAAACAACACAGCTAATAAATGGTGACATCAGGATTTGAACCCAGGCTAGCCTAATTCCAGAGACAAAACCATGCTCTTAACCTCTATGCTATGTTGCCTGACAACTGAAATGGAAACGATACACTTGCTGTATTTGATGAGAATTCGATATTTACCGGTGGGTACGCCCCACCAATCTAAGCTTTAATGGGAGGCTCCGTGAGGGCCAGGGCCAGACATTTCTGATTCACCACCCTATTCCCAGGGCCTAACACAGCGGCTGAATGATTAAAGGAATTCATGGGTAAAATATAAATTCAGTGAGTATTTAATACAAAACAACTAAGTGCCAGATATTATGCAACATTTTTAGGATGGAGGCGAGTTGGATAAGACCCTCCTCCCTACCTCCATGCTTGTTTTATTTGTGAAAAACAAGCAATTACGGTAGTTTCAGACCAGAGCTATTTTCAATGTTCGTATAGAACTGTGGATGACTCTGGAGCCATTGGAGCACAGAAGCAGGAGGCTTTGCTCCTAACCTGGAGAAATCAGGGAGAACGGTACAGAAGGGATGTAGCATTTGAGCTGGGACTGGAAGGAGACGTAGGTATTGATATTCACGAGCAGAGAACAGGGATGAGGTGGAGGCATCTTAGGCTAAGAGAAAGTCATGAGAAAAGTCAGAGCTGTCTGGAGACAGGTGGTCTGACGTGGTTGGAATCCAGGATTTATGACGAGGAGTAGCAGAAGATACCTTTGAAAAGCTAAGCCGAAGATCACAGGTCAATTCCAACTTGACAATTACTATAGCCAGAGTCGAAGCATCAGCGAAGTTCTAACTATGGCAGAGATGTGATGGGATGTGTGTTACAAAGATGTCGTAAGCCTCGAGTGAAAGATGGAGGAGAGCATGAAGCCAGGGAGCCCACAAAGCAAGTTTAATGACAGGGCCTGAATCCAGGCAATAGGAATAAGAAGAGAGAGAAGAGAACAGAGAAGGGAGAGGTTTTAGAGACTATATTCATAGCTCTGGGTGGTAGGATATGAAAGAATAATAGAAAGGGGGGACTAACAGATGATTCCCAGTTTTCTGGTCTGGGAGACTAGGTGATAGCCGCAAAAACAGATATGAAACACATGAGGTAGGTTAAGGTGGGAACGATGATGAATTTGGTCTCGGGTCTGTTGAATTGAAGATATGTGTGGAGTGACTGTGTAAAAGCGGCAATGCTCAGTAGGCAGTTGGACCCATGGATTGTAAGTTAAGGAGAGAAAAAAGATGATTAGATTCGATAGTCATCGCTCTATACATCAGTCATTGAAATTGTGTGTGAGACTGATCTGTTAAAAAAAAAAAAAAAACTTCAGGGCTCGGCACCTGTAGCTTAGCAGCTAGGGCGCCGGCCACATTCACTGGGGCTGGCGGGTTCAAACCCAGCCCGGGCCTGCCAAACAACAACGGCAACTACAACAAAAAAATAGCCGGGTGTTGTGGCGGGCACCTATAGTCTCAGCTACTTGGGAGGCTGAGGCAAGAGAATCACTTAAGCCCAAGAGTTTGAGGTTGCTGTGAGCTGTGATGCCACAGCCCTCTACCGAGGGCGACATAATGAGAATCTGTCTCAAAAAAAGAAAAAAACAAACTCAGACCATGATTTTTATCCATCCTTTATTGAAAGGAAACTCCCTAGGTCTTCTGGTGAAAGGGAGACACCTTGCCTTTCCATGACCTATTCTCTAGACTTTTCAGTAGGGAGATTATTGCCAATATAGTTTTAGATGCTTAAGGACCATCAGTCAGTGGTTATGGACAAGGCAGAAGTTTGGCTCCCATTCTGGGGGGGGATTGAGCCAAAGACCCTGGGTGCTTCCTTTCCATTTCTGAGGCTGGTTTCTAGGGATGTATGGGCCTGGCAGAGTAAGCAGCAGCTCCCTGGTCTCCCCATTGCAAGAGGGACATTATCTCTCTTCCGTTTGCTCCTTGCCCTTGTTCGCTGATTGACTATTGAGGCCCAAAGGAAAGCTTGGCAATAGCCTTTCCTCTTCAAAGGAAAGTAAAAAAGCATACAGAGAGAGGGCATTGCCACTAAATTGCTCAGTAACCTTGAGTGCATAATTTGCCTTCTCTGTGGCTTGAGATATACAGTATCTATCTGATCTACCACATAAGAAAGCTGTGGGGATCAAATGAATCATGGAGTATGAAAATGCTTTTTAAAATACATCATAAGGGCGGCGCCTGTGGCTCAGAGGAATAGGGCGCCAGCCCCATATGCTGGAGGTGGTGGGTTCAAACCCAGCCCTGGCCAAAAACTGCCCCCCAAAATTAAATAAATTAATTAATTAAATACATCCTAAGCAAAATACATTATAATTTCAAGCACCAAGGTCTCTGGTCTCTATTTTCTAATCCATCATTGTTCCAGTTACAAAATGGTATTTCACTGTGCCTTCATTTAGTTTCCCATATCTGATAGAAGTGACCGTAGACCTTTCTTATTTTGAAGTGTGCATGTGTTTGGGGGCGGGATGTGTGCTGGCATGTAGACAAACTAAACTTTTATAAATGGCTTGGGAATAAGTAAGCATTTCAAAATGCTAAGTCGGTTTTTATATACTACCTGGCGTTATTCTTTTAGTCGTTCCTATATCTTCCTCCGGTATCTCTTTTGCTTTAAGGAATTCATTCAAGCGTTATGTATGTACTACTAAACCCAAGCCTTTGTGAGAAAAGGGGGGGGGGAGTCTCCCTGTACCCTGCTCTATAGGCAAAAGGGCTCATTTATTTATTTTATTAATTTAAAATAAATAGAAAAACGTCATTAGCTCTTCAGGGCTGATTCTTTCAGTTGGATTAATTAAAAAAAAAAAATCAAACCTCAATCCCTGAAATGTCAATAAGGCCCAAAAGGAGCATGAAGACGTGATTTAATAGGAAACAAAGTGAGACAGTGTTGCATAGACGAGTAGGGAGGAAAAGATGCCAGTGAATAAACGTTACTCAGCCCCTAAATGGATGGCCTAGAAAGATACGTCTGGGCAGGATCAATAAACTTGCAAGCTGCATGAAACCAAGAACGATGAATCAGGACACGAGGAAATGTATCTGTCGTAGTTTGTGTTTGTTGTCCTGCCCACAGGCCAGAGTTCAAACAAATCAGTCTAGAATCACTAGGATCCTTCAGGTCCCAGCGCCCCAAGCTACACTGGCACGAAATGAACTAAGACTTATCCTTTTGCAAAGTAGTGTAAGACACTATTCAATAACTTCTAAGCAGAAGCAAAAAGGAACCATTTCTGGTACCAGTCTTCAGTCTCATGCGCTAGAAGTTGAAGTCACCTTACCTTCTACCTTTTCTTTGCCCCACATATGTCAATAAGTCACTGAGACCTGTTTATTTATCTTCTACATTGTAGTGTAGACTTCTCATTGCTATTACCCCAAATACAGCCCTTATCTGCAGGCCAGGCCTCCTACTTTGTCTCACTGCCCCTAGTCTCTCCCTGCCAATCCACCCTGCAGACGGTCACCAGGTTCACCCTCCCTTGACATTGCCCTCTGTTGGAAATCTTCATGGGTTCCCCACTACCCACAGGATGAAGTTCAAACTCCTTTCCCCTGCGCCCTAGGCCTTCCACTGTCTGGCACCAACTATATTTTCAGTATTATCTCCTTCCATAAACCCTCTGCTCTAGAAAAACTATTTGCAGTGGCCCCCAGCACAACCTCTGCTCTCTCTGCATTTAACTATTCCATGGAGTCTATGGAGAATATAGCTCTGCTCTAAACTACCTCATAAAATATTATGTACCTTTCAATATCCAGCTCAAATTCTACCTCACCCCCCAAATATATTATAGGTATAGTATGTGCCAGGCATTTGAAAGTCTTTGCTAGCTTCCCAGTCTTTGACGATTGCTCCCTCCTCTGAGTCCATTAAGCAGTGTTGTATTGAATGGGCCCTTGTCACGGATTCCCTTTTATAATCACTAGCCATTGCTTCCTGTTTCGTGGTTTTTCTCTACCCGAGGAGACTGTAAGCTTCTTGAAAGCAGGAACTTGGTTTGTAGTTTTTTCTTTCCACCCCTCATTCCACATCCTGCAAGTACCCAATTGCCTTGCATAGGGTCGGAAGGCAATGGATATCTTTTCAATTATTTCTATAACAGCATATTTCTAGGAAGAAACCGCATTGCCCTGGGAGAGTTAGTAGCAGGCAGCATCAAAACAGTCTAAATGAAGTAGGGCAAAAGTAAAATCAGCTGGCTATCTTAGCTACGATGCAACTGAATTCCGTGTCAGTAAGGCAAATACATCTGTGTTAACTGGAATGGCCTGGAGATGTAAAGAATTATATCATATGGGAGAAAGAGGAAGATGAGGGCAGTGCCCATAGCTCAGTGGATAGGGCATCGGCCACATAGACTGGGGCTCGAGGCTTTGAACCCAGCTGAAACAATAATCCAACTGCAACAACAGCAAAAATAGCCAAGTGTTGAGGCAGGTACCTCTAGTTGCAGCTACTCAGGATGCTGAGGCAGGAGGATCGCTTAAACCCAAAAGTTTGAGGTTGCTGTGAGCTGTGACGCCACGGCACTCTACCCAGGGCAACAGCTTAAGACAGAAGAAGAAAAGAAAGAGGAAGATGACTGTAGCTCATAAATGAAAATCAAACCATTATATCATTGGAAAACTCTGAAAACAAATTCAAACCTCCGAGTGACTTCCAATTACGGTTCACTTTAGGGTTCCTTACAGATTGAGTAAAGAAAGACCAAAGAGTCTTCTTCTGGATTTTTCCTTTATTCTTGTTCCCTTTCTTTCCCACAATTGTCTCTCTGCTATGTCTACAGCTACCACTGCACTCCCTACACACACAATTGTTTTTGAACAATTGTTTGTGTGTATATGGTTGTATGTATGAAACCTAATTTATTACCTGCCTTAGGAAATCTTGTTTGTCCCTCTCCTTGGAGAATTCCAATTACTGTGGGACCAAAGTCCTAATTCCAAACCCAATGCCAGAGACTCTCAGGGGGCTGTCTTCCTAGCCTGCTGTCTTCACCCAGCTACTCGTTTGCTTCAGCTGTTTCAGGCTCCAAACTCAACTGGGATCTAAAAACTAATCTGTTCCTCAGTTTCCCCCCCTCAGCACTCCTCCGAGGACATGGCTTTGCATCCTCTTGTAATGTCAGTTTGTAACTGGCATCTCAGTGAATCAAGCATGTTCTCCTTTCTGGGGACCATTCCAAAGTATATCCCCAGGGCTTGTATACCGCAGGGAATCGGACGGGGTTGAGTGCTGCTGGTCAGTAGGACATGAAGACACCTTCCGTCAACCCTTCTCTCTCTCTTGTTTTCTTTCTTTTTTTGCTTCCTGCCCTGTAGCATTCAGATTCGATCAAAATGGAACTTGGCCACACAGTCAACAGCTTGGTACAGTCCAAGAAACCCTACGGGTGTTTAATTAATAAACAGTTGTTGAGCAGCTTCAACAGCCTACGAGCCAAATCAGACACAAATCAGGACACAGCCAACCCAGGAAGTGTTTTCTCCAATATTAGAAGGAAGTTCCTGAGGAGGAAACCAAAAAAAGTTAAGGTCCAGGAAAAGGCTAATTGTTGGGAGCGTCCAGGGGGAAGCCAAGATTGGGCCAACAGGTGTTGTCATCTCAGAGTTCACACAAAAAGAAAACCAAGAAAGACAGGTTTTTGTTTTTTTTTTTCTTCATTTCACATTGGAAACTGTACAGGCATGACTTCAAAGAGAAAGGAAGTTACAGCTAACAAATCAACTCTTTTGTGGGGAGCCTTTCAAAATAGGCTGTGTTGAGGGGTTCGCAACCATTTGGAGGGGGAGGAGTCATCCACCCAAACCGCACAATCCAAACAGCAGCATATTTTATCATGCAAAGTTATTTACTACGGGAACTCCTCCTGTAAAGTTCTAATAAATTCCCGTGCTCCCCCAGTCGAGCAACACTGAGCGAAACCAGGGTGATCAATTCAACCACAGTAACCAGAAAGCACCAATGTCTTTAACAAAGAGCCTCAGAAAAGATTCTTTATTTGAAATTTGTTAATCTACAAGTAATTTATTATGCGAACTATATCAGGTGGATAGAAGCTCCCTCGTGTCCATCAATATTGGAAAATGTTAGATCTCAAATGCTTCAAAAGACATATTACTATTACTCGCAACCTCATTTTAATTTGTAAGGGAAATCTCTTTAATTCCCTCCTGAATAGCTGCAAGTGGCCCTGGGTGGCCACTCCTCCCTACTTTGGTATGGAATTTCATCACTCTCAGGTAGTTTGGCGGGGGTTGAAAATGTAAATGTCTTCAGGGGCCAGGCAGGTCCCTGTTCATAAACTATGAAACTGTTGGGTAGGGGACAATTGGAAGTGGTGGGAACTGCAGTGATGAGTAGAGGACATGGTCAAACAAGGATTTAAATTCAAAAGTTTTTTGTTTGGGGGGATTTCTTTGAGACAGAGTCTTACTATGTCACCCTGGGTAAAGTGCTGTGGCATCACAGCTCACAGCCACCTCAAACTCTTGGACTTAAGTGATTCTCTTGCCTCAGCCTCCTGAGTAGCTGGAACTAGAGGTGCCTGCCACAACACCTGGCTATTTTTTGGTTGTAGTTGTCCTTGTTGTTTAGCAGGCCCTGGCTGGGTTCAAACCTGCCAGCCCCAGTGTATGTGGTTGGTGCCCTAGCCACTGAGCTATGAGTGCCAAGCCAAATTCAAAAGTTTTTTTAAATTATTTTATTAAGTCAAATACACATAAATCATGAATACATTCATGCATATGTGGGGTACAATGTGATTTTTTTTATACAATCTGACATGAAAATTCAAAAGTTTTTAAAGTCAGCTGGTCCAACACCTATTTCCACGTTTTCAACTCAACTTTCAGGTACCTAGATGTCTGTCTCTGGTGAGCACTGTAAGGGAACGCAGATGGGCTTGATGAGTCCTCAGTGTCTTTTAGCTTGAAGATTAGGTCATTGTGTACAAAATCTGATTGTAAATCAATCAAAACGCTTTAAGGATTGGATGTTTTTTTAATTTCAAAATCTTAAGGGGGTACCAATGTTTGTGTTACATAGATGCCTCGTATCACACTGAAGTCAGGGCTTTTAGTGTGCCTATCACAAGAATGGGCGTTCATTGAACCCAATAGGTAAACTTTAACCCAAATGTATTCCCCTCCCAGCCTCCCCCTCTTCTTGGTTTACAAGGTCCTGTCTATGTTTTTGTGGCCAGGTGTACCCATCGTTTAGCTCCTACTTATTAGTGAGAACATACAGTGTTTGGTTGTTCAAACCTTAGATACTTCACTTAGGATAACGTTCTCCAATTCCATTCAAGTTGCTGCAAAAGATATGATTTTATTCCTTTTTATAAACGAGTAGTACTTCATGATACACACACACCATATTTTCATGATGTACTCAGAAATTGAGGGGCACTGGGGTTGGTTCCACATCTTTGCCATTGTGAATTGTGCTGCAAGTAACATTTGGGTGCAGATGTCTTTTTCATAAAACGACTTCTTTTCCTTTGGGTAGATACCCAGTAGTGAGATTGCTGTAGGTCTATATTTATTTCTTTGAAAAATCACCATACTGTTTTCCAAAGAGATTATACTTATTTGCAGTCCCAACAACAATGGATAAGCATTCCTATCCCTCTATCTCCATGCTAACATCTCTCTTTTTTTGACATTTTTAATAATGGACACTCAGATAGGGGCGAGGTGATATCTCATTGTAGTTTTGATTCACATTTTCCTGACGATTAGAGATGTGGAGTGTTTTTTTCATGTTTGTAGAACATTTCTCCATCTTCTCTTGAAAACGTCTATTCATGTCCTTTGCCTACTTTTTGTGGGGTTCTAGCCCTTTGTCTAGCTGATTTGTTTGAGTTATTTATAGATTCTGAATATTAGCCCTTTGTCAGATGTACAGTTTGTAAACATTTTCTCCCATTTTGTATGTTGTCTATTTACTGTAGTGATTATTTCCTTTGCTGTGCAGAAATGCTTTAATTTCATTAAGTCTCATTTATTTGCTTTTCTTCTTTCTGTATTTGCCTTTGGGGTCTTAGCTATAAATTCTTTGCCTAGGCCAATGTCTAGAAAAGACTGTCCTACATTTACTTCTAGAAGTTTTATGGTTTCGTGCCTTACATTTAAGTCTTTTATCCATCTTGGATTAGTTTTTTTGTTGTTGTTTTTTTTTTTTTAAGAGACAGAGTCTCACTTTATTGCCCTTGGTAGAGTGCCGTAGTGTCACAGCTCACAGCAACCTTCAGCTCTTGGGCTTAGGTGATTCTCTTGCCTCAGCCTCCTGAGTAGCTGGGACTACAGGTGCCCACCACAAAGCCCAGCTATTTTTTTGTTGCAGTTTGGCTGGGGCTGAGTTTGAACCCACCACCCTCGATATATGGGGCCAACCCCCTACTCACTGAGCCACAGGTGCCACCCTGGATTAGTTTTTGTATATAGCAAGAGATAGGGTTCCTGTTTCATTCTTCTGCATGTGGATGTCCAGTTTTCCCAGCACCATTGATTGAATAGGACTTCTTTTTCCCCATGTATATTGTTATCTGCTTTGTCTAAGATGAGATGATTATAGCCATATGGTTATATTTCTGGGTTCTCTATTCTGTTTTTTTTTTATTATATCTCACATTTATACTAGTATCATGCTTTTTTGGTTTCTATAGCCTTGAAGTACAATTTGAAGTCAGGTAATATGATGCCTCCAGATTTATTCTTTTTGCTTAAGATAGCTTTGGGTATTTGGGGTCTTTTTGGTTCCAAATGAAACTCAGGATCATTTTTTCTAGGTCTGTAAAATAAGACGTTGGTATTTTGATGGGGATTGTATTGAATCTGTAAATCACTCTCTACAGTGTGGACATTGTAATGATGTTGATTCTGCCAATCCATGAGCAAGAGATGTTTTTCCATTTGTTTATGTCATCTTCACCTTCCTCCATCAATGTTTTATACTTCTCCTTGTAGAGGTCTTTCATCATCTTGGTTAAGTGTGTTGCTAAGTATTTTATTTTCTTTGTAGCTGTTGTGAATGATACTGAGTTCTTGATATGATTCTCCACTTGACTGTTATTAATACATAGAAATGCTACTGATTTGTGTGCATTGATTTTATAACCTGAGATTGCTAAATTTATTTATGAATTCTAAGAATCTTTTGGTGGATTCTTTAGGGTTCTCTAGTTACAAGATCATATCATCAACAGACAGGATAGTTCGACCTCCTCTTTCTCAATTTGGATGCCCTTTATTTCTTTCTCTTGCCTGGTCTTTATTTTTGCTTCTGTTTATGTGGTGAGTCACCTTCATTTATATGTTGTATATGTTGAACCATCCTTGTATCTTTGGGATGGAACCCACTTGATCAAGGTGAATTATCCTTCTGATGTTTTGTTGATTCAGTTTGCTAGTATTGGAGGATGTTTTCATCTATGTTCATAAAGGGTATCAATGTGTAGTTTCTGAAGTGTTGTTGTGTCCTTTCCTGGCTTTAGTGTCAAGGTGATACTGGTGTCATACAATGAGTTAGGAAGGATTCTCTCCTTCTCAATCTTATGGAATAATTTCTATAGACTAGGTAGCAGTTCTTTGTAGGTCTGATAGAATTTGATGGTGGATATGCTTAGTCTGCGACTTTATATTTTTCTGGGACTTTTTTTGTTGAGTGATTTTTTAATTGTGGCTTCTATCTCTTTGCTTGTTATTGATCTGTTCAGGATTTGTATTTCTTCTTGATTCATGCTCAGGAGGTTGTATGCCTCCAGAGATTTATTCATTTCCTGTAGGTTTTCTAGATTGTTTGCTTAGAGGTTTTCCTAATACTCAAGGATAAATTTTGTATTTCCACGGTATCAGTTGTAATGCCTCCTTTTTCATTTCTGGTTGAGCTTATGTGAGTTCTTTCTCTTCTATTTCTGGTTAATCTGGCTAACGGTCCATCATTTTGTTTATCTTTTCAAAGAATTAACTTTTTGTTTCATTGATCTTTTGTATATATATATATATTTTTTTTTTGGCTTCCATTTCACTTAGTTCTAACTGAGCACTGTTATTTCCCTCTGCTGACTTTGCAATTGTTTCTTCTTTTTCTAGTCCTTTGAGATGTAACATTAGTTTGTTAATTTGTCATCTTTCTTTTTTGTGGAGGCATTTAAGGCTATGAATTTTCCCCCTTATGACTGCTTTTACTGTACCCAATAGATTTGTGAAAGCCTGTGTCCTCTTTATTGCTCAGTTCAAGGAATCCTTTGATTTCTATCTTAATTTTATCATTAAATCAAGGATCCTTCAGCAGCGGGCATTTTAATTTCCATGACTTTGTGTAAATTCGAGTGTTTCTCTTGGAATTGATTTCTAGTTTTACTCCACTGTGTCCTGAAAAGATACATTGCTTCATGTCAAGTGTTTTGAAATTGCCGAGACTTGTTTTGTGACCTAAAATATGATCAATCTTGGAGAATGTCTCATGCACTAATGAGAAGAATGTATATTCAGCAGTTTTAGGGTAGAATGTTCTATAAATGCCTGTTAAGTCCATTTGTTCTACAGATTCATTTTAGTGCCCTGTTTCTGTGCTCATTTTCTGCTTAAATGATCTGTCCAATTCTGTTAGCAAGATGTTGAAGTCCTGGGTTTTTAAGATGCTACCATTTATTTCTTTGCTTAGATCTTGCAGATTTTGTTTTATGAATCTGGGTGCTCCTGGGTTAGGTACATATATATTTAGGATTGTTATGTCTTCTTATTGAATTGCTCACTTTGCCATTATATAATGATCATCTTTGTCATTTTTCTTTTGCCATTTTTGATTTAAAGTCTCTTTTATTTAATATGAAAATGGTTACACCTACTCACTTTTGGCTTCCATTTGCATGGAATATTTCTTCCATCCCTTTACTTTGAGTCTGTTTCCTTGTGGGTTAGATGTGTTTTCTGGAGACTGTAAATACTTGGATTGTGTTTTTTTTTTTTTCCATTCAGCCTGTTTATATCTTTTAAATGAGACATTCAGACTGTTCATATTGAGTGTCAGTTTTGATATGCAGATGTTGTTCTATTCACCATGTTGGATGATGCCTCATTGTTTTGTTTTCCTTCTTGTACTTGTTTTATAAGTGGTGTGAGCTTTAACTTCTGAGTGTTTTTACACTCAATGGTATCTATTGTATTATTCTGTGCATAATGCACATTTTAGTATCTCCTGTAGGGCAGGTCTAATTGTGACAAATTTCTTTAGTTATTGCTTGTCTGGAAAAGTCTTTATTTCTGTATCATTTATGAAACTTAGTTTTGCAGGATAAAAAATTATTGCCTGGAGTTCTGTTTAAGGAGACTAGAAATAGGCCCCTAAACCCTTCTGACTTGTAAAGTCACCACTGAGAAGTCTGCTATTGGCATGACTCTATTGGGTCCTAGAGCCTGTAGAATTTTCTCCTTCATTCTGACTATGGGCAAGGTGATGACTGTGTGTCATGGAGATGTTCTATTTGCTATGAATCTTCCCAGTGTTTGATGACCATCTTGTTTCTGGAGATCTAAGTTTCTGGAGATCTAAGGGAAATTTTCCTTGATAATTCCCTTGAATAGGTTTTCTATACTTTTTTTTTTTTTTTTTTTTGCTTTCTCCCTCAGGGATTCCTATAATTGATATATTGGCTCATTTCCCACAGTCTCATATTTCTCTGAGTGATTATTCATTCTTCTTTATTCTTTTTTCTGCATCTTTGACTAACTGGGTTGGTTCAAAAGTCTTCTCAGACTCTGAGAATCTTCCTTCTCTTTGGTTTAGTCTGTTGTTGAAGCTTTCTGCTATTATTTTCTAATTCCCTAAATGACTCTTTCATTACTTCAATTTCTGTTGTATTGTTTCTTATGCTGTCCATAGCTTTAGTGAGTTTTAAATATTTTTTCATTCATGTCCTGAAATATGTTTTTCATTTCCTTGTTTTTGCTTTAAGCTTTATCTTCAATTCCATCTGTCATGTTTGCCATCCACATTCTGAATTCGATTTATGACAGTTTGACAATGTCCTTTTAGTTCAGCTCTGTTGCCATGGATCTCTTGTGATTCTTTGGAGGTGTTTAACTAACTTGTTTTTTGTTGTTGTTTGTTTGTTTGTTTATGCTGTCAGAATTCTTTTGCTGGTTTCTTCCCATCTAAAATCTCTTCTCCAAGCTCAGGCTTGATAGGTTTGTGGTGCATCTTTTCTCCTTTGCTGGGAACTCTCCTACTTAGTGAAAAGGAGAAGAAATCCCTGCATACTTCTTCTTCTTCTTTTTTCTTTTTGAGAAAGAGTCTCACTTTGTTGCTCTCAGTAGGGTACCATGGCATCACAGCTCACAGCAACCTCAAACTCTTGGGTTTACACAATCCTCTTGCCTCAGACTCCTCAGTAGCTGGGACTAAAGGCGCCTGCCACAACGCCCAGCTAGTTTTTCTATTTTTAGTAGGAGCTCAAGCAATCTACCTGCCTTACCCTTCCAGAATGTTAGGATTACAGTCATTAGCCACCATACCTAGTCAAAGAAATCCAATTCTGTTTCGTTTGGGTTTTTTTGAGTCAGGGTCACCCTGGGTAGAGTACTATGGCATCATAGCTCACAGCAACCTCAAACTCTTGGGCTCAGGTGATCCTCTTGCCTCAGCCTCCTTAGTAGCTGGGACTACAGGCACTACCACAATGCCCAGCCATTTTTTAGAGACTGGGTCATGCTTTTGCTCAGGCCGGTCTCGAACTCCTGAGCTCAGTCAGTCTGCATGCCTTGGCCTCCCAGAGTGCTAGGATTATAGGCATGAACCACCGTGCCTGGTCCCTGTATAGCTCTTTTGTGTCCTGCCCTAGAGCACCGACCCAGTGGGAGAGGAGCAGATGCACTGAGAGCCTGTAACACAGCTATTTTCCTGTGTTGTCCCATTCTCCTGTAGTTGTCACAGTCCAAGCCAGTGCTGTGGAATATTCACTTAGATTGATGTGTTTCTCTCCAGGCCACTGTTGAAAGCTTATACAAGAGACTAGGCAAGTCCTTCTCCAAGGACACAGGTGGCAGGACTTTGGCCAGCAGATGGGCAGGTTGCAGAATTTTGGTTCATGCCTGGATGCATCACAGGACTGTATTTGGTGTTAGGTGTGTTGCAGGACCTTGGTGGGTGCCTGGTTGTATCACAGAATCTTTGCCAGTGCCTGGGTGGGTTGCACCTGTATAGGTTACAGGATTTTTTCAAGTGCCTGGGCACACTGTGGGACTGCAGCTGGGAGTAGGCAGGTTACTATACCTTAGTGGGTGCCTGGGCATGTCATGGGACTGTAGCCGGTGGCAGGGTGGGTCACAGGAACTTGGTGCATGGGTGCCTAGACAGCTCAAGGGTCTTGGCCAGTTCCTGGGTAGGTGACAGGACTACACCTGGAAGTGGGCTGGCTCCTCAGGCCACACAACAGCTGGGCTATCTATTGCTAGAAGGATCATGGTGATTCACAGCACCCTGCCAAGGAGTCACAGTGGCAAGAGCTCTCCTTTCCAGGTCTGACTGTGGAAGCTGCTATAGTGCTACTCAGGTGATAGTCACAGTGCTATTTAGGTGGCAAGGTGGCAGTGGCATATGCAGAGGGCATGTGGGTGTCTGCTGTGCTCAGATCCCAGGGGAGCAGCTGGTAGGGGGAATGGGGAATGCACAGTACCCAGTTGCAGTGTATATGAGATCGCCTGCCCTCCCTACTCCCTCTGTGAACTGTGATCAGGAGGCAGCTGCAGTGGAGCCAATCCCTCTGCAGACCAGGCTTTTTGGAATGAGAGTACAGATTAGCATCTTTCCTGTGCCCTGGGACCAGAAGTTGGCCGGACCTCACTGTACCTGCTCTCTGGCACAATGCTGCTGCAGTCTCTAAGCAGCAACCTGATCACTTTGGAGGCCTGCTATGGTGGAATAGCCCCCCTCCCCCTTTGCAGCTCAGATTTTGGTGTCCACTTGAGAAGCATGGCGCCTGGGAATCTCTCCACTAACCCTTCCCTGTATGTGGATGCTTCCCCAAGGTACTTACGACTTTGTCTAGAGGATCACCCTGCCTCTCTGTCCCCCACTCTGGACATCTCTAGTCACTTCTCTGATGATTAAGAGTGCTCTTTCTAAGCATTTCACACTGTATATCAAGTCAGTACACTGAACCCCATAAATGCATCAATGTACACAGTTATGATTTAATAAAAACAAAAAAATAATAAAATAGAATTTTTTTAAAAGCAAAAAATAAATAAATAAAAGAGTGCTCTCTCCTAGGTGGTCCATCCACGGGTGACCCTCTCATCGCAACATTTGACCCTCTGCTAAAGGTGGTGACAGCCTGACAAATGCAATTAGTGTAACCTGGTTCTTTGTACCCTCAATGAATCCCCAACAATAAAAATAAAAGAGTGGTGTGAGCAGTCTGCTTCTAGTCCACCTTCTTAAAGGATCATATTCTAAATGAGATTCAGTAAAAATCAATTTTCTCATACATTGATACCACTTACATTATTCTATGCCTGGTTTTTTGCATGGTTCTCTTTTGACTGAAACATCTCCATAAGGGTTCTTTAATTTACCATGAATATTTTTCCAAGCTATTCTCTGTGAGAGCTACTCTTGAAATTTGGGACAGTGTGGAGCTGATGTCCTAACTTGCTCCTCTTCTGAGATAGACATAGCTAACAACTGAGAAAGACACTTTAGGCAGGTTTATGATGGTAGGGATGGCCATGGAGTTTTTGCGTTTTGAGAGAACCATCGACTTGGTTTTTGGACTCTCCTTTGTAGACCTTCATAACCTTCCATCTTTAAACTCTAGCATGATATAACTCAGAAACTCCAGAAAACTACCTTGACCACTCAGTGCATATCCTAAACCAGGATCTTTGAATGGGTTTAACATCAGCAATCTGAACAGTTCTAGAAATGGAACTGCATCATGTGGCAAAGACTGCAGGCAGCTAAAATAGCCATGTACAAAGAAGCTCTGCCGTGCAAATGCAGAGATGCGTTATATGTAAAGTTTCCTTGAGGGCAGAGATCATTCGATCATTCCGTATGTTGTGCATAGAGTAGTACCAAACATATTTCATTTTATGCTGAAGAACTATATAGAAAAGCAGAATGAACTTGGTGAGATGGGAGAGTCCATGGTTGGTGATTTAGGGTACTCATTTTCTCATGGTTGGGATTCCTCAAACATCAGTGAAGCTAGTCAAGATTCCAAATTGTTGAATCGTAACCCAATGTGTATTTTTTCAGCAGGAAATTGATAGGATGGAGAGAGTCTGATGAAGAACTTGGTAACCCTACCCCTTGGGTTTGAGAGACAGGATGTCGTTACGCTCATAGGCTCTTGAACCAATCTCTGGGTTCTAATCCCAACTCTAAGGCTATCTGTGAGGCCTTAGACAATTTTCTTACCATCTCTGGACCTAATTTCTTCATCTATAAATTTGGGATTATAATATCTACCCAACAGTGTTGCTGTAGTAGGGATTAAATATGAAGTCCATAGAACAGTGCCTCCTCTAAGTATTTAAAAAGATTAGCTATTATTAATGTTTTCCTCCTAAAAGCTATGAAAATTAAGAATTGAAATCAGTGCTCACTATTTAACGGTTTGCAGCCATCTTAAAGAAGTCACATCCCTTCTCTGGATCTTAGTTTCCCCCTCTGTAAATTGAGGTGATGAAAGTATATCATAGATTTTTCAAGCATCTTCTGATAGCACCATCTTTTACTCAAGATCAGTTGATGCCTCTGTTTACCCAAATAGTAGTTAAGGGAATGATATCCTACATATGCCTTAGGTCTTCTTCATCCCCTAAACTGAGAATGGTCCTTTCCACTCTGCCATCGCTTCATTTCTTAACTCTATGAGACCAAAGGTATGGAATCAAAGGCTTCTGCCCCCGGTTCATCTGCTCACACCAGCTGTTAGAAGACAGTTGAGATTTTCCTTTAGCAGGGAAAGCTACAACCAGCATCTGAGGACAATGTCTTATTTATCAATTGTTTCCTTTTGTTCCTCATTAAACGTGACACTGGTCAATGGAATCAGACAAACCAGCTGGTGGATAACAACTAAGGCTAGTGCATTTGATTGCTTTGCATTCTGGCCTGTTATACTGAATGTCAGGTTAGGAATATTCTAAAGTATCCAACCTAGGTGACCAGCTCCAAAGTAGAAGAGAAAATTCTAGTAATCCTTGTTTACTGGGCAGGGGCTCTGGATAAATTCTTTCACCCTTGTGAACCTGGAGAGAACTAAGTTTGCAATCACTGTCCCTCCTTCTCTCACAAAAGACATTGCACAGAGAACAGAAACAAGATGAACTGGGGGCTAGAGAAATAGCAAAGCAGAGACTGGCATATGTAGTAGCCTCTTTCCACTACCATCTTTCAAATGACGTGTTTTTCCAAAAGTGGACCAGTACCCACTTGCAATGAAATCATCTGGGGTACTTGTTAAAATATTAGATTCCTGCTGCCTACCCAAACCCATTACATCTGAATCTATTATAGTGGTGCCCAGGAATTAGAATTTTAATAAGCTCCTTAAGTGATTCCTTTGTCCAGTAAGAAAGGTGCTTTAAAGTAGTTTTACTGGCTGGCACCTGTGGCTCAAAGGAGTAGGGTGCAGGCCCATATGCCAGAGGTGGTGGGTTCAAACCCAGCCCTGGCCAAAAACTGCAAAAAAAAGTAGTCTAACCAATTGTCAGCTCCTTGAATCCAACTTCAAAGGGTGATTGGCTGTTTGGGGTTTCAGTTATGGACAAGTTAGTTATGCACAAGAAATCGGTATAGGGCAGCGCCTGTGGCTCAAAGGAGTAGGGCGCTGGCCCCATATACCAGAGGTGGTGGGTTCAAACCCAGCCCCGGCCAAAAACTGAAAGGAAGGAAGGAAGGAAAGAAAGAAAGAAAGAAATCAGTATTAATTGTAGCTGGAGATAACTGAATTGGGTAAAAGGGGAAATTTTCTAGCAGGGTGTTTAGGCACATGGGAATATAAAAGCTGTAGAAACTCTTTAAGATGACTAGGTTTGGTAATTCAGAGAAAAGCCTAAAAGATACAGAGCCCAAACTACCTGAAGGGAGGCTCATATTTCTGTCTCCAGGAATAAGAATAAAAGAATAAGTGAAAATATTTGCTTAATTATGCTCTATACATTTCTTGAGATCCTTGAACACAAACAAACTTATTTGACAACAAAGGAAACTGAGCCTTAAAGGGAGAAAGTCATTTTTTTCATGCTCACATAGCTAGTTAATTGGCCATAAATCTCTGTTGGTAATCAGTCAATGATGGGAAGATGGAACTTAATTGATTTATTAATATTGGCTATCTAACCGCATTCCCTCTCCTGCCTCAGTTTTGAAAAGACACTGTTTCTTCCCCTATACTTTTATCTTCCAATTAGGCTTTAATGCTTGCCAGCCAAAGGAGAAACTCTTCTGAGCATTTAGGCAGAGCATCTAATCACTCGTAATCACCCTCGTGATTGAAAGTGAAAAGATTCAAACCACTATTCACAGATCTTTAGCTGCTCCAACTGGACTGTTGGTTTCACAGCTATCTACAGGAGCAGCCAGGAAAGAGAACGTTCGCATGAGTCAATATGGTATTCAGTGGTGCATATCATCAGATGAAGGAAATCGAACGATTGAAGTTGCCACTGGACGGTTGGCTGTGAATGCTGTCTATGCTGCTACCCCACTTTAGAGATGCCCGCTAGACACTGGCAAGAGGAAGCTAGTGCAGTTAATGGTAAAAATGGCCCCTCTCTAAAAACAGAGTTAGAGTGAACATATGCCTTCAACCCTCTTAGGAAAACGAGCCAAAATCAGCCAGTAAAATGTAGCTACACAGGCTGCCTGGCAGAGAATTTTCATACATTGCTAAGCAGCAAAATGCATAGGACATAACGGTGCTGTGGCTGGAAAGGACCTTCCCGATCCTCTTGCTCAACTCCTTTCATTGTACAACTGAAGAAACTGAGGCTCAGAGAGGAAACATGATCACTTCTGTTGCACAGCTGGATAATTGCTTATAAACATTCCCTGTGTCAAATTTTTGGTGTGAAGGCAAGTTTGATTTAGTGAGATGTCAGACTTACAGGCCAGTTTTCAAAACAAATTTCTCTTAAGAATTCTACAAAGTTTATAGAATAAATAAGTCCCGGAGAGGTTCATTGGCTTACCTAGCATTACTCAAAAGTTCAGAGGCTGATCTGAGATGTGATACTTGTCTTCTCAAATAGTGTCACGTTAAGGTGCCAATCCCATGTTCCAAAGAGATCTAGAGGGGAAATTGTGACAATCTCTCTCTCTTCATGTCAGTGAATGTATATTCAAGTAAATCCAGAAGCGATTTACTTGAATAATCCAGTTATGCACAGGCTATTTAATAATTGACTAGCAAAGGTCAGATAACCATTTGACCACTTTATTCACTTCGTTAATTTTTCCCCTTTACCTAAATCTCTGGTGGCTCTCTGTTGTCTCCAATCAAGGCCAGCCTCCCAACTTTGGCATTAAAAACTCTGCATCATCTGTTTTCACATAGCTCTGTGCCCTTTTCTCCCCAGTCTCCCAAATATGCTCTGTACAGATCGGTCTCCTCAGTGACCCCCACTACTCTCTGTAGCGATCTCCCTGCCTCTGTTGTTCTCCACACCTTCAGTTCTCTTCCCTCTCCTCTTTCCTGGGCCTATACAAATACTTACTGTCTTCAAGGGGCCACGTAGAGGACTGCTTCCATGGAGCCTCCCCTCCTCAGCCTTTATAGATCCTTCCTTTCTTATGACTTTTAAAGGCTACCCACACACTCTGTTGTTTTGTTATAGTCTTTACTGCACTGTTCTACCTCTTAGGGCTGCATGTAGTTTTTCCTTGTTTCCCCTAAGCAGGGAGTAAGTATCTTAGGGGTATACTAGGTTGAGGATTGGGGCAGAATCTGAGTACAAAGAAGTATTTAAAGCAAATTTAAAAAAAAAAAAAGAAAGAAGATTCTGTTATATACACACATACACTTTCTTCCTTCCTGTTCTTATATCTCCCTTCAGGCCAGCTCTTGATCTATTATACCAGCAAAAGCTGTCCATCATCCACTCATATAGGCCCAACTAGACGTTCCTCTATTAGCTTTCAATAAAGGGGTAAGTGATAGTGCTTTAGATACACTTGCATCAGAACTGGTGCCATTAACACGTATAGCCCTTTAAATGTAAGGGAACCGTCAACACTAACTCTGGGCCAAGTGCTATGATAGGTGCTAAGCATGCAGAATTTCATTTAGTCCTCACTACAACACCAAAATGTAGACACCGCTGTCGCTGTTTTCTAGATAAAACTACAGCTGAAAATACCGAAGTCCCATAGCTCAATTCAGATTATCTGACCTCGAAGTTTTTCACTTAACCGCTCTGTTCCACTGTCCAGGAAGGCCCCTGCAGACTCTCCAGCTCTTCACCAGTCTCCTCACTGATCCTCAAAATAAATCTGTTTTCACTCCAGTCCTTGCTTTCAAAATGTATCAAACAAATGATTATCTGAATTCATTGCCTTTCAAAGAATAAAGGCCTTTTTTCATGACTAATAGTCTTTCAAACATAGTTTTCGTCTTTTATGATCTGGCTTTAGAAAGGAGGCACCGTATAAGCCTTCTTTTTTATTGACGTAATATTTGTGTACATTTATGGGGTATGTGTGATATTTTGATACATGCATAGAATGTGTAATGATCAAGTCAAGATATTGAAGATATTCATCACCTAGAGCATATATCACATCTAGGTGTTGTGAACAATTCAAGTTCTCTCTTCTAGCTAAATTTTTTTTTTTTATTAAATCATAGCTGTGTGCAACAATGCAATCAGGGGGTACAGTGTGGTATTTTGCTATACAATTTGAGATATTTTCATCAAACTGGTTAACATAGCCTTCATGTCATTTTCTTAGTTGTTATGTCAAGACATCTATATTCTACTTTTAGAGAGATTCACTTGTACCCTTGTAAGATGTTCTAGCTATTTTTAAAAATATAATACATTGTTGATAACTACAGTTACCCTACTCTGCTATGGGACATTAGAACTTACGCTTTCTAACTAACTGTATCTTTGTACCTGTTAACCAATCTGTCTTCATTCCTCCTGCACACACACATGCACACACACACACAGCCCAGCTTCTAGTATCTATCATTCTACTCTCTACCTCCATGAGATCAAACATTTTAGCTCATCTATATGAGTGACAACCTGCAATATTGGTGTTCCTGTGCCTGGACTGATTGCACCTAACGTAATGACCTTCAGTTCCATCCATGTTGCTGAAAATGACAGGATTTCATTCCTTTTTATACCCAAGTAGTAGTTCATACACAATGAAATATGTATACCACATACTCTTTGTCCATTCATCTTGTTGACGGAGACTTAGGCTTATGCTAGGTCTTTCCTATTGTAAATAGTGCTGCAATAAACTTGCAAGACAAGTCTCTTGATAAACTGATTTCTTTTCCTTTGGGTAAATACTCAGTAGGGGGATTGGTAGATTGTATGGTAGTTCTATGTTTAATTTTTAAGAAAGCTCCATATTGTTTTCCATCACAGACATACTAATTTATGTTCCCGCCCACAGTGTATAGGAGTTCCCTTTTCTCTGCATCCTCACCAGCATCTGTTATTTTTTTCTCTTTTTGATAGTAGCCATTCTAACTAGGTAAGATGACATGTCACTGTGATTTTGATTTACATTTCCCTGATGATTAGTGATATTGAACATTTTTTTTCATGTACCTGCTAGCCATTTGTATGTCTCCTTTTGAGAAATGCCTATTCAGAGTGCCCACTTTTTAATGGGATTATTAGGGATTTTTGTTGTTGAGTTTTTTGAGTTCTTTGTATATTCTGGTTATTAGTCACTTGTTAGATGAATCGTGTGCAAATATTTCCTCCCATTCAGAACGGGTTATCTATTCACTCTGCCACTGTTTCCTTTTGCTACATGGAAGCTTTTTAGTTTAATATATTCCCATTTGACAACTTTTGTTTTTCTTGCCTGTATGTGATCTTAGCCATAAAATCTTTACCTGTGCCAATGTCCTGGAATATACCCTTCATTTTCATCTAGCCATTTTATAATTTATGTTCTTACATTTAAGACTTTAATCCATTTTGAGTTGATTTTTGTATATGATGAGAGATGACGGGTCCAGTTTCATTGTTTTATAGATGGATATCTCATTTCCCCAACATCATTTATTGAAGAGGATGTCATTTCCCCAATGTATGGTTTTGGCAACTTTGCCAAAGATCAGTTCATTGTAGATACATGGATTTATTTCTGTTCTATTCCACTGGTCTGTGTGTCTCTTTTTATACCACAACTAAGCCGTTTTGGGTTACTTGTAATATATTGTAAAGGCAGGTAGTGTGATGCCTCCAGTTTTGTTCTTTTTGCTCAGAATTGCTTTGCACATATGCCTTCATTCTGCAAGAAAATGTATGTCAAGTTCTCAAAGTTCCCAGACCAAGTTAAATCTCACCTTCTTGAATCTGAACTGTTTAAGGATTTTTCAATGTGAGTGAGCTCCTTTTCAAAAGTGTGTCCAGTTAACAGCTCTGGTTAACCTGTTTTCTTCTTGAGTGTACTACTGCTGATGTTGTTATTAGTTGATAGGTTTTCTTCACATTCTAGATATTTCCATATGATTCCTCTCCTGGCTCTGTTACCCCACCCCTAAAACTCTATACCTTAGTGGGTGAGTAAATCACCACTATACTGAAAAAATATATATTTACAACTCTCCATAAAAGATTCCCTGGCACATAAAGGCAGACATAGAGACCAATAAGATAGAATGAAGATCCCAGTAAAACCCTCATATATATAGTCAAATGGTGTTCAATGAGGGTGCCGAGAACATTTAATGGGGAAAGAACAAATGGACTTGGGAAAAATGAATAACCATATGCAAAAAAATAAAGTTGGAGCCTTACCTTATACCATACACAAAACTGAACTCAAAAGGAATCAAGAACCTAAATATAAAAGCTAAACTATAAAACAGGAGAAAACAGGCAGAAAGCTTACTGACAACAGATTTGACAATGATTTCTTAGATATGACAGCAAAACCACAGATAACCAAAAGTAAAAATAGATAAAATGGAGTACATAAAAATGTAAAACATTTGTGTGTCAAAGGACACAACTAACAGAGTAAAAAAGGAACCTGTGGAATGGAAAAAATATTTGTAAATGTCATATCTGCTAAAGGGTTAATATATCAAGAACTCTTATGGCTCGGCGCCTATAGCTCAACTGGCTAAGGCGCCAGCCATGTACACCTAAGGTGGTGGGTTCGAATCCAGCCCAGACCCGCCAAACAACAATGATGGCTGCAACCAAAAAATAGCCGGGCGTTGTGG
>NW_003852596.1:524501-528176 GCF_000181295.1 Otolemur garnettii | reverse complement strand
AAAAAAAAAAAAAAAAAAAAAAAGATCTCACAAAGATATTTGTCCATCTGTGTTCATAGCAGCCTTATTCACAAGAGCCAAAAGGTAGAAACAACTCAGATGTTCATTGACAAATGAACAATAACCAAAATATGGTATATGCATAAAATATAATATTATTTTTCTGACACATACTACAATGTCGATGAATCTTGATGAAATTATGCTAAGTGAAATAAGCCAGCCAGAATAAAAAAGCCAAATACAGTATGATTCCACTCATAAAAGGTACCCCGAGTAGCCAACTTCATAGAGACAGTAGTATGGTGGTTGTCAGGGGCTGGGGGTGGTGAAATGGAGAGTTGTTTAATGGGATAGAGTTTCAGTTTGGCCATATGGAAATAGTTGTAGAGTCCAGTTGCACAATAATGTCAGTGTACACTACGGAACTATGCACTACTGTACTATTAAGATGGTAAATCTTGGCTCGGTGCCCACAGCATCGGTTACAGTGCCAGCCACATACACCGAAGTTGGTGAGTTCAATCCCGGCCCGGGCCAGCTAAACAACAGCCTAAGAGTTTGAGGTTGCTGTGAGCTGTGAATCTGTGATGTCATGGCACTCTACCAAGGGTGACATAATAAAACTCTGTCTAAAAAAGAAAAAAAGACGGTAAATTTTATGTTACACCTATTTTACCACAATTTTTACGCAAAGTTCCCTGCCAAAACTGACTTCGAGATCAGATGGAACAATGCAGAAGACATTTTTTTCTTCTCACGAGTGTTAGGTTTTTCTGTTCACTTCGATTAACTTTTGAACAGATGAACATTGCTTTGGAAAGCACCCCTGATTCCTGCTCCCACATTATTGAGGCAGATGGTAGAGGGGGAAAGCAGTGGATGTTGAGTTGAGAAGACACAGTGTAACAATCAGGGTCTCAGCAGGAAACCGAATTCACCCAGACATCCAAAGAAATTCGGATAAAGGGAATAGAGGAAGAAATGGTGAGGGACCCCGTGACTTGCCACAGCAGAGGACTCCACTGTCATCCCTGGAGGAAATAATAAGAACTGGAACCTTGAGAAAATATTCTTCTTAGCAAAGTATCTCAAGAATGGAAGAAAAAAGTATCCAATGTATGCAGCCCTACTAGGAAACTATAGCTTTCATAGGAAAGCTATAACCCAATTATAGCCCCAGAATATGAAGGAAGGGGAGAGGGAGAAGAAAGGAGGGGGGAGGATAGGTGGAAGGAGGGTGATTGGTGGGATCACATCTATGGATTATCTTTTAAGGGTACATGTGAATCTTTCTAAATGAAGAGTATAAATGTCTTAACACAGTAAGTAAGAAAATGACATGAAGGCTATGTTAACCAGTTGGATGAGAATATTTCAAATTGTATATAAAAATAGCACACTGTACCCCCATGACAGTATCGATGTACACAGCTATGATCTAATAATAAAAAAAAAGAACTGGAACCTTTAAGGCTGCATAATATTCCATGGTATACATGTACACAGCTATGATTTAATAAAAAAGAAAGAAAGAAAGAACTGGAATCTTGAAGGGGGAGCTATCTAGTGGAAACTGGAGTCATGGCACCAAGGAAATAGCATCAAAGCAGAAAAGAAATATCCTAACCTCTATCTCTTCCCATCCTTCCATCTTGTGTGGGAATCATTGGCTGTACCCAACTGGAATCCAGGCAGCAAAAACCCTGAGTTGTATGTTCTGCTGGAGTTAGGCTCTTAAGGTACAGAGCAGAGCGGAGAGGGGCAGAGAATAGATATGCAGAATATGTGTTGGGGTGTGACAAACAGAAAAAGCAGCACACTTGAGTACTAGTCCAGGACTCAAGTTATTAACCATGGGGACTCAGGCACGTCAGTTAACCTATTCTGATTTTTTGGTCCACTTCCGAATTGGTACATAGTAACCCCTGTCTTGCTCACTGACAAAAGCTCTATAAGTTTCAAATAAAATAATGGCTAGCAAATTCCTTTTACCGGACAAAGTGCTGTTGAACATGGAAAATTTCTTTCCCCTTTTTCTGGGTCCCTCTCTCCTCTTCCATGCATGGTCATCAAACACAGTGGCCTAATAGGATAAGCTAAATTGGTAGGCGGGACAACTTTGATCTCAAGCAAGTGACTTTTCCACTCGGAGCCTCAGTTTCCACATGCCTAAATATCTGAACCAGCGGTTCTCAACAATGCCCCTTCTGATTCCACAGATTTCCTAACTGAAGAGTAGGTCAGCAAGATGTACACATACACACACACAACACAGAGTCCTTTTTGCTTTGCCTTAAGTTACACACATGTTTTTGTCCAACCGAGTTTTTGTTTCTGTTTTTGTTGAACCAGCGTTGCCATCCATGCAAGCAGGAACTGGGGAATTCATTATTATTTTGTCTTTTACATAATACCACGAGGGAGTCCTTCCCTCAGACAATCACCTCCGGCAGTATTGCTTGACCTGTGTTCCTCTAGAATGTTAATAAGTGTTGCAAGCGGGGAAAGTCAATTCGGTCTGGAAAATGCTGGGATGAACAAAGCGCAACAGACGCCTTTATTGTAGGACTTCCCATAGCTTTTAACATGCTAATGTACATCATACATCTCTGAGAGGGCAGTAAAGTACATAGTGGGTTTTTTTTTATTGACCAGGTTTAATTGACTATGGAACCCTCCCCCCACCCTACCCACAGCCCCTCAAACTCTTTGCAGTGATCTCAATTGTGGAACCCAGTCCTGTGTTCAGACAGCCTTTCTGTACAGCCATACTTCTGCCCCAAATATGCTATATTTATATCCTAAAAGTATGTTTTATCCCATCACGCGTTTCATCTCTCAGTTCCTGCCCTGCAATTGGTGGTCCTTCCAGATGGATGGGGGGGGGCAGTGTAAGAAGGTATCATTTCTTACCAAAATAATAAAAAAAAAAAAGCACTCCAGAGACCTTTAAGACCAGTCCGTCTCTTGGTACTTGGCATTATTTAGTCAAGATGAAATGGGGCTGGGAGAATAACAATTTGAAGAGCAGTTTACAGGGCAAGGAAGGTTCACATGAACCATTTCCTTTCTAAGCATTAGGGTCAGTAGGACTCTCCTCACTGATGAAAACCAACGAGATGACTTATCTCTGCCAAGATTACTCAGCAAAGCCAGGACTCAAAAGCAGGTCCAGACGTTCTGATCTTAATGTTCCCTTTAATGCACCAAGACTGAAGGCCAAAAGCTTCCCTTAACTTTGTAATGCCCCACGGTCACTGGACTTGTAGTGGTTAAGTTTTCTGCTGCCAAACAGGAGGCAATGGTGGGGGTATCTTCTTGCCCGTGATTAAGCTCCAGGGAGGGAGACACAAGCAGAGTCTGTTTTTTGTTTATTATTTTTCTTACTTTATACATGTGTATATTAAGTTTCCACTTTTGCCTTCACAGAATTAAAAAGGCTAAATTTAATGACAATAACAATATTGAACATAAGGACTGAGAACAAAAACCTCATAACGAACGAATGAAGATAAATACATTCAGAAAAGAAATCAGACGATTGCTGCAATGAAATATTAAGCAATAATAATAGTAATAATACAAAGAAAGTAACATTCACATTGTCAGATAGGAGTATGTCTATTTTTTTTGCTATTTTTTTATTAAATCATAGCTGTGTACATTAATGCA
>NW_003852596.1:519181-523799 GCF_000181295.1 Otolemur garnettii | reverse complement strand
CTGGAGTTAGGTGATATCTCAAAGTAGTTTTGATTTGCATTTCTCTGATGATTAAGGATGGTGAGCATTTTTTCATATATCTGTAGGCCGTGCACCTGTCTTCTTTAGAGAAATTTCTTTTCAAGTCCCTTGTCCACCCTGAGATAGGATCACTTGTTTTTTTCTTGTTAACATGTTTGAGTTCTCTATGGATTCTGGTTATTAAACCTTTGTCGGAGACATAACCTGCAAATATCTTTTCCCATTCTGAGAGCTTTCTACCCGCTTTATTTACTGTGTTCTTGGCTGTGCAGAAGCTTTTTAGTTTGATCAGGTCCTAATAGTGTAAAAGTATGTCTATTAACTTTGTTCAGTTAACTTCTTATTATTTTGTCTTTTCCAAAGTCTCAAAAAAAATAGATAACTAATATTTATAAATATAAAAGTAAACAATAATTTCCAAAAAAAAAGATCATCCCAAATCTTATAGACAATAGAAAAAGAAATACTTCAAAATCATTCTACTTAATCTGGATACACCTGACATTAAAATCGGAGAAAATATATTATTATAAAGGAAAAATTACAAACATATTTCACTTATAAATGAGGATGCGATATGATAAACAACATATTAACATGTTGAATTAAAAATTGTTTAAGTAATGTACTTTGGTCAAAATTAAATATAATTTATATGAGAATTAGTCACTATTTTCTTTCTTTTTTTTCCTTGCCCACACCCCCTCCCTCCTTCTCTGTCTGGTTTCCCCTTACCCCATGCCCTACCATGCAATTAATTGTCATTAATTGTCTTCATATCAAAGTTGAATACATAGGATTCTTACTTCTCCATTCCTGTGATGCTCAGCTAAGAATAATGTGTTCCACCTCCATCCAGGTTAGTACAAATGCTGTAAAATCTCCATTATTTTGATGGCTGAATAATATTCCATGGCATACATATACCACAGCTTACCAATCCATTCCTGGGTTGAAGGACATTTAGGCTGTTTCCATGTTTTAGCGATTGTAAATTGGGCTGCAATAAACAGCCTAGTACAAGTGTCTTTATAATAAAAGGTTTTTTTTTTTTTTCCTTCTGGATAGATGCCCAGTAATGGGATTGCAGGATCGAATGGGAGGTCTAGGTTGAATTCTTTAAGGTTTCTCCATACTTCCTTCCAAAAAGGTTGTATTAGCTTGCAGTCCCACCAGCAGTGCAAAAACGTTCCTTTCTCTCCACATCTGTGCCAGCATCTGCAGTTTTGAGATTTTGTGACATAGCCCATTCTTGCTGTGGTTAGATGATATTTCAAGATGGTTTTAATTTGCATTTCTCTGATAATTGGGGATGATGAACATTTTTTTCATATGTTTAGTAGCCATTCGTCTATCGGCTTTAGAGAAGATTCTATTCAGGTCTCCTCCCCATTGATGTATGGGGTTGTTGGTTTTTTTCTTGTAGATTAATTGAAGTTCTGCATAGATCCTGGTTATTAGACTTTTGTCTGATTCAAACTATGCAAATATCCTTTCCCATTGAGTAGGTTGTCTATTTGCTTTGGTTGTTGTCTCCTTGGCTGTACAGAAGCTCTTCAGTTTCATTAAATCCCATTTGTTTATTATTGGTATTGTTGCTATTGCCATGGCAGTCTTCCTCATAAAGCCTTTCCCCAGGCCAATATCTTCCAGTGTTTTTCCTATTCTTTCTTTGAGGATTTTTATCATTTCATGCCTTAAATTTAAGTCCTTTATCCATCTTGAATCAATTTTTATGAGTGGAGAAAGGTGCGGGTCCAGTTTCAGACTTTTATATGTAGATATCCAGTTCTCCCAGCACCATTTATTAAATAGGGAGTCTTTCCCCCAGTGAATGCTCTTGTTTGGTTTATCAAAGATTAGGTGGCTATAAGTTGTTGGTTTCATTTCCAGGTTTTCTATTTGATTCCAAATATCTATGTCTCTACTTTTGTGCCAGTGCCATGCTGTCTTGACCACTATGGCCTTGTAGTATACCGTAAAATCTGGTATAGTGATACCCCCAGCTTTGTTTTTGTTACTAAGAACTGCCTTAGCTATACGAGGTTTTTTCTGGTTCCATACAAAACACAGAATCATTTTTTCCAAGTCTTGAAAGTAGGATGTTGGTATCAGAGTCATTTTGTTTACGGTTTCCTTTTAATGATTGTTTTTCTTATCCCAAAGTTTAACCATGCTCACTATAGAAAGGTCTAAAACTACAAATAAGCAAAAAAGAAGAAAAAATTAAAATACCAATAAACACTCATCACTACCTATCCCAAAACAACTACTATTGACCCCTTGGTGGCTAATGTTCCAGACCTTTTTCTCTGCATGTTAGATTTTATGATACGTTTTCTCTTATATTATAGTGTTTCTGGAATTGGGCTCTGTCTTCCGTTTGATGTTCACAGTTGATGTGATAATGCTCTCTTCACAAATATGGTTAGAGTTATCATACTGATGATGTGTCTTAGCATCTTAGAGTCAATGAGAGATCTTATATTTTCCCCCAAATTATGCCAGGTTGCTATTTTGAAACCTGCTTTTTATCAGTCTCCCCGTTAGGTGTATTTCTTGGCATGATTCCATGTCAACAGGTATTTGTCTACAAATAACCTATTTAGTGGATGCAAAACCAGTCCACTAATCGGATGCCCTGTATTTTTTTAATCAAACACCCATTACTGGGCATTTAAATTGTTTACAACTTTTCCCAACTGCAAACGACACTACCCAACAGCTATTAACTAAGGAATTGAGATTTTACTAGATGCCACACATAGTACTGGGTGCTAAAGATAGAGCAATGAACACAATACACATGGCCCCAACCCGCCAGAAGTTGATAGTCTACTAGGAACAGCAGGAATTAATGAACATCTTACTATATATTTACAGAGTGTTTGATAAAATATCAAAGACTATAAAATAACAATCTTCATTTAGATTAGACAATCAGGGAAGACCTCTCTAAGCAAGGGGTAAAGTTCTAAGGGATGAGAAAGAAACAGCCAATATGGAAACTTTTGCGCCCAACTAGACCCCCCACTATTACAGTAGAAAATACCCACTCTCTTCCCCATATGGAATAGTTTCCTTTTTCTTCACCAGTCTGGTAGAGGATAGGGGGATCTCATTATTGTTTTAATTAGCATTTTAAAAGTTACTTGTGGATGGAGGCTGGAAAATATTCTTCTTAGCAAAGTATCTCAAGAATGGAAGAAAAAGTATCCAATGTATTCAGCCCTACTATGAAACTAATTTATAGCATTCATAGGAAAGCTACAACCCAATTTTAGCCCAAGAACATGGAGAGAGGGGAGGGGAGAGGAGGGAGGAGGGTGGGTGGAGGGAGGGTGATTGGTGGGATCACGCCTATGGTTCATCCCATAAGGGTACATGTGAATCTCTCTAAATGTAGAATATAAATGTCATAACACAATAACTAAGAAAAAGACATGAAGGCTATGTTAACCAGTTGGATGAAAGTGTTTCAAATTGTGTATAGAAACAGTACACTGTACCCCATGATAGTATTAATGTACACTGCTATGATTTAATAAAAAATAAATAAATAAAATAAAAAATTAAAAAAATAAAAAGTTACTTGTAAGGTTGAACATTTATTTTTACCTCATGCTGTCTCCCCTCCAGCAGAAGAGGTCATCAATAGCACTATATTCTCAGCTATGACTAGACCATGCCTACCACCTATAACCACAGCATGAAGTTCAGGCAGTAGTTTTCAAAGTGTGCTCCCTCTGAAAACTTGAGAGTACATTGGCATCACGTGGGAACTTGTTAGAAATGCAAATCCTCAGGCCTCACCCTCTATCAGCAGACACTCCAGGGGTGGGGGTCTAAGAGTGTGTTTTAACAAGCCCACCACATGATTCTCAGCCCCTTTCAAGAGGATATTCAACAGAAATTTCTGGACAAATGTGGATCATCTGACAACGTCACCAAATACACAAATCACAGATTTGAGGCCTTAGTTGAAGCAAAACAATAAAAACGATGAAAAGAGTTCACGCATCCTTTATCCAACAAGTATTTGTTGAGCACCTAATGTGCTTTAGACATAGGCATGTGCTAGTACTAAAGATTAGATAAGGACATGAGACCACAGTCCCTGCCTTCACAAGGCTGATTGTCTAGGGAGGTGATTCCTTATCAAAGTGGGTTAGATAGCCAAGGTTACATGCACTAACATGCGGAACTCTTGAAGAGGAAGAACAATGGAAGCATGAGAATATAAATACCTTTTTGTTAAAATAGGGGAGGAAGTGGAAGGAGTGAAGTGGACAGAGATGGTCCTTTCAACTTGGTCCTGCTGAGTCTTTTCCACACTCTGCTCTAAGAACAGAGAAATGACAGATGAAAGAAATGCCAAGTTTCTACCCAGTTCTCATTATCCACGTGAGTCCTCTAAATTGTATGCATCTTGGGTGGTGCCTGTGGCTCAGTGAGTAGGGCGCCGGCCCCATATATGGAGGGTGGCGGGTTCAAACCCGGTCCTGGCCGAACTGCAACCAAAAAATAGCTGGGTGTTGTGGTGGGTGCCTATAGTCCCAGCTACTTGGGAGGCTGAGGCAAGAGAATCGCTTAAGCC
>NW_003852596.1:512997-518900 GCF_000181295.1 Otolemur garnettii | reverse complement strand
GGGTGAAAAAGTTGAGAAGCCGGTTTCTAAAGAGAAGAAACTGGTTTCTAAAGAGAATAAATCTGTTAATAAAAAGAAGAGGCCTAAGGCCAAGAAGGGGATGCCCCACTGCAGCCGAAATCCTGTTCTGGTCAGAGGAATAGGCAGATATTCCCGATCTGCCATGTATTCCAGAAAGGCCATGTATAAGGGGAAATACACAGCAGCTAAATCCAAGATTGAAAAGAAAAGGAAGGCAAAGGTCCTTGCCACTGTTACAAAGCCAGTTGGTGGGGACAAGAATGGTGGTACTCAGGTGGTTAAACTTCGCAAAATGCCTAGATACTATCCCACTGAAGATGTGCCTCGAAAGCTATTGAGCCAGGGCAAAAAACCATGTAGTCAGCATGTGAGAAAACTGCGATCTAGCATGACACCTGGGACCGTTCTGATTATCCTCACTGGGCCCCACAGAGGCAAGAGAGTGGTTTTCCTAAAGCAACCGGGCGGTGGCTTGCTACTTGTGACTGGACCTCTGTCCCTCAATTGAGTTCCTTTACGAAGGGCACACCAGAAATGTGTCATCGCCACCACCACAAAAATTGACATCAGTAATATTAAAATCCCAAAGCATCTTACTGATGCTTATTTCAAGAAAAAGAAGCTCCAGAAGCTCAGACACCAGGAAGGTGAGATCTTCACCACAGAAAAAGAGAAATACGAGATAACAGAACAGCGCAAGGTTGATCAAAAAGCTGTGGACTCACAAATTTTACCGAAAATCAAGGCTATTCCTCAGCTCCAAGGCTACCTGCGATCTGTGTTTGCTCTGACAAATGGAGCTTACCCTCATAAAATGGTGTTTTAAATTTCTTAAAAAGAACCTAATTAAATGGCTAATAGAAAAAAAAAATTGTATGCATCTTTTCCCTTTTGTAGGCAGCATAGTTGTGGCTTCCTTGGATTCCTGAAGTGTCCCGAAGGACTTGCAGTTCTATGTTAAATAGTTCTACATAAAATAGAGTCACCCTGACTTCACATTTATCTGGCTTATGTAAGCTCTAGCCTTTTACTGCAGTGCAACAGAAATGCCAGACCCATTTTGTCTAAGCACATAAACAAACGCTCTGATTCTAAATAATATATTGGGGGCCCTGATGACTGTCAGAACAACCTTCAGGGAGTTGGGAATTAAGCTACTGATCCAAGCTCTGGTATGAAGGGACACACCAGGGCTCGGGCTCTGCTTCTCTTCCCAAGAAAACTGCTTATTGCAGTAAAAGTTTTGCAAAGAGCTCCAGAACTTTTCCTTCTACTGGCGATAAGCCAAAGACGCTATCTAAAGTGGGGGTTGATGAGCTTATGGTCCCACCCAGTCCCATGGCCTTGAATAAACTCTTTACAATCCTTTCTTCTAATCCAAAAGAAATAAAGATAAAAGAGGGTAGTTAGGCACCTCTAGTTTTCTCTCCCTCTGGAGTAGAGGTTCTCAACTTCTGCACTCTCAACATTTCAAGCGGGATAATAATTTGTCATGGGACTGTCCTGTGCATTGTAAGATGTTTATCGGCATCCCCGGCTTCTACCCACTGAATGCCAGTGACTCTTCCCCTACTTGTGACAACCCAAAACAGGTATCACCAATATCCCCTGGGAGAGGGGCAGTGAAAATCTCAAGTTGAGAAACACTGCTCTAGAAATAATGACAGGTAACAATCTGAAAATTAACCCCCTAGAAAACTATATCAGCTACATTTTCCAAGCCTGATGGATCAAATCCGCCTAAATGCAGAACCACTCCAGGGTTCACATAAATAATTTGGGTAGTGACTCCCTCTGACCTATAAGAAACCTTTCATTGCCTCTATTGACTTTAAACAAACCAACGTTATCAGAGCAATATTTTCCATCGCTAAAGATGAATTCCTAAGAGCCAGCCATGGGAGAACCCAACTTCTAGCTGTGATGATTACTCCTTACAAATGTATGCCACTTCATGTTTCCCATATCGGTCCCTTTGAATTCAGTTTAACATTCATTGGTTATTTTCTATGTCCCAGGGGCCTTTAATCCCCACACTCTATGAATGAGTTTCCTGTGGCTGCTGTCACAAACGCCTATAGACTTAGCACTTTAAAAAACCAGAACGTTATTCTTTCTCAGTTCTGATGGCCAAGAAGTTCAAAATCAGTCTCACTGGGCTAAAATCAAAATGTCCTCAAGGCTACACTGCCTTGAGAAGTTCTGGAGGGGAAACCTTTCCTTACCTATTCTAGCTTCTGATAGCTGTAACTTATTTTTTTTTTTTAATCTTGGGACCACATCATTCCAATCTCTGCCTCCATAGTACCTGTTCCTCTTCTGTGTGTCATGAAGCCGCCCCTCTGCTTCCTCTTACCAAGATACCTGTGATTGCATGATTACCTGATGATCCAGGATAATCTTCCCATCTCAAAATCCTTAATTTCATTATATCTGCAAAGACTGACCTCTCTTTTTTTTCTATAGAAGCTAACATGTACATGTTCTAGAGACATGGACATTTGGCTGAAGGGCTATTATACCATATCATCCTTGTGAAGCAGGTAAAGCAAAGATGATTATTTTCATTTTATAGACCAAAAAACAGTAGCACAGGGAAGTTAGATGACTTATAAAAAGGTTGCATGCTGGTGGTGCCTGTAGCTCAAAGGAATCGAGTGCAAGCTCCATATGCCAGAGGTGGCAGGTTCAAACCCAGCCCTGGCCAAAAACTACAAAAAAAAAAAAAAAAAAGAGGTTGCATGCTGAGAGATTGGTACAGATGGGGCAAGAATCCAGGGTTTCAGATTCCACTTTTTAATTAACTACAGTCCAGAAGGACAGAGACTTACTCCCCCTCCTCCAGGAAACATACTTTTGAACCTCCATGGCTGACCACCACCCTACATCGACCACCCCCTTAAGTTGACCTCATTTTCATAGACTGGACATGCATCTCCATATGTTGACCAGTTTGTTACAGTCCTTGGGGTGGTCAACTTACAGAGGTTCTACTGTAGTGACAAGGCACTGTGGAGTTAGTATAATCATGACAAATTAGAAGATTGAATTTTTAGGCTAGAGAAGATTCTGGAAAGCCTCACGATGAGAGGCTTAGGGGAGGGTGATCAACAGAATTTCCCAAGACATTACAATAGCACACGGAAAATGAAAGGTGATTTAATATGGAATGAGAAGAAAACGAACGATGGTTTTGAATACTCATTCAGTCCATGACAGCATGCAGCTTCACCTGCTATTCAACACTTCACGTTGGCAACACTGAGCAGGCATATGCTATGTATAGTTTTACAAAGCTCTTTCACAAAATAGCCTCTAGTTGGGGTCTTGTATCTTTGTATGTAAGGGCATTCGTTATCATCTCTCTATTTTATAGGTGAGGAAACTGAAATTTGGGGTGTTAAGACGTTTTCCCAAGATGGAATAAAATCCAAATCTCCTTCCTTTTATGATAATGGTCTCTTCTAATTATTATCTATCATTTAAGAATGTCACAGACAGATGTCTCACATAGTTATGAACCATAGCTACTGAGATGTCAGTATAGATGCCAAATGTTACTTTGTATGTTTATATAAATGATATAGTTCAGCCCTCAAGAGACTCAAATACCCTTTCAGACACTTTGCATGTAATTCAGGTACATGAACAACAGGTGGCAGTTCAGGTCCTTGGCTAATGAACAAATTTAAACTAAGCATGCTTACCACAGACGACGACAAAAATTACAGATGTCCAGGACTTTACACTTTTATAAAGAGTATTACACTTTGCTAGTCTATATTATGTTCAATAATATATTCAGATGCATTGAAAGTCCAGGCACATAAAATAATTTCAAGAATACAAAAGTATATAATTTGTTATATTTCAAAAAATAATCTCTGTTAACTACAGTTTAGCTGAAGCTTGGTGTCATCCTCAGCCTATATTTAGAATGCTCCTTTATATTTCACTCTAAATATTTTAAAATGAAATTCCTTCCTGACACATGGTTTCAAGATTTCTATTTGACTTACCAACAAAAGAGCTCTTTTTCCTCAAGTGGAAAAGCTTTTATTCTTCCCCCATTTTTTTTTTTTTTTTTTGTCTAAGCTTTCAGGGCGAGGACTTCAAGAATGAGAAAAGCATGGGCAAGACCATTTCTCCTTTTGAGTTCCCTATCTCTAGCTTTTCTGCCTCATCTCAACAGAGAGACTATCGCGCCGAAATGCGTTACCACTGACAGCACAGAGTCCTATAATGTTTTTTGCTATTAGAATGAAGTAAGTTTTCATTCTACATCCTCAAATGATAGAAACATCCCTCCTTCTAATAGGCATTTTCAAAGGTAGCTGCTGGGTTAGTGTAACTTGAAACTTACATGTGATGAATTTCCCAAGCAAATCCAGAGGCCTGCAACATCCACACAGTTCCTCTGCCATGGATGGGCTCCCTTTTCCCTGAGCCAACAGATACAAACCTACATGATAGGTTTTGAAAGTTGCTCAATTGGTGCTGAGCACAGGATGAGAAAAGAAATTCTCTAGACAAAGATGAGGATAGAAAGAAGAGATTTATTTACTTTTTCTGGGCAAAAAAGAGCCAACACCAAGAAGGAAAGGAAGGGTATGCGGGCCTAGAAGGCCAGTTATTCAGACTTTTTATTTGGGAAATGAAAAATGGGGATGAAAGATGTCTGATGGCTGCAGTCAAACTAACAGGGTGTGGTGACTTGTCATATCTGCTCCTTCTAGTTGGTGCTGGGCAGATAATAGAATGGGCTGTGTGAAGCTGTTGTGTCCATTTCTCCTCTTTAGCAGAGATGGCTGTTAAGTGATCTTGCCTTAAAGATAGGATATTTTTTGGTAGGTTTGAGGCTTAGAGTCCATTCTCTCGATTGTTTATCCAGGAGCTTTTCAGGAATCACTTGGGGCTACTGGGACATGTTCTAATAGACAAAGGAGCTGGGGAAATGTAAAGAGAAATTTAGATTTCATTTTGCTCTGTAGATCTCCCCAGTGGTGTGTGAAAATAGAAATCTGCGGGGGGGGGCGGCAAGAGGCAGAGAGAGATTTTATTATTTTATTTTATTTATTTGTTTGTCTATTTGTTTTGAGTCAGAATCTCACTTTGCTGCCCTTGGTAGAGTGCTGTGGCGTCAGAGCTCACAGCAACCTCAAACTCCTGGGCTCAAGTGATCCTCTTGCCTCAGCCTCCTGAGTAGCTGGGACTACAGGCAGCCACCGCGACACCCGGCTATTTTTTAGAGACAGGGTCTCGCTCTTGCTAGGGCTGGTCTCGAACCCGTGAGCTCAGGCACTCTACCCACCTCAGCCTCCCAGAATGCTAGGTTTACAGGTGTGAGCCACTGCACCCGGCCTGCGAGAGATTTTAGATTGTATTGAAAAACTCTGAGTTAATAATATTTTATTTTTGCTTTAAATACGACTATTCTTACACTAAACTCACACCAAAACAGCAAGTCAAAAGAACCTACATATTTAAGCACTTTTATACCAACATATTCAATTGTTATATTACAGATATGCTGATATATTGTAGTAAACAACGTCTACATTGTCAGTCAACTAAAGGCGACACTGTCTAGGTTTGGCACAGTGCTAAGGTCTGTGAGAACTCGGGAGAAATGTAAACCACGGTTCCTGCCTCAAGAGGTTCACTATCCAGTTGAGGAGACAAGATTCTTAAGTGAAACATTTCTATATTAGTATAATATGTACATAAGTACATATTCAAAAGAGTGATTGCAGATACAATGAAGTACAGTGGATTGTAGCAGACAGGAAAGTTTCATGGAGGAGAACTTAAAGGGTGGATATATTTTATATAAATCTATACAAGAGGTGGGCAGTGCCTGTGGCTCAAAGGAGTAGGACACC
>NW_003852596.1:463416-512893 GCF_000181295.1 Otolemur garnettii | reverse complement strand
ACACACACACAAGAGGTGAGAATTGGGGCTGTGCCTGTGGCGCAGTGGGTAGGGCACTGGCCCCATATTCCAAGGGTGGCAGGTTCAAACCCGGCCCTGGCCAAACTGCAACAAAAAAATAGCTGTAGCAAGTGCCTGTATTCCCAGTTACTTGGGAGGCTGAGGCAAGAGAATCGCCTAAGCCTGGGAGTTGGAGGTTGCTGTGAGCTGTGATGCCATGGCACTCTACCGAGGGCAATAAAGTGAGACTCTGTCTCTAAGGAAAAAAAGAAAGAAAAAAAGAGGTGAGAATAGTTGAGGAGGAGAGAATAAGACTCACAAACGCAGAGTGGGGAAAAATGAACCTGGTGGGACTGCAGGTCAGATAGGGACTTGCCTGAAAGAAGCAGAAAAGAGTGTGGAGAAATAGAGCCAAGTTACCAAGTATATTATACACTGTCTTAAAGGCAGAGAGTTTGGAAAAGATGATCACCTTATAATACTTTTCATCTTCCCCTGTGTGGAGACTGGACTCTTCGTAGTTAAAAATGAAGATGTGAGCAACAGAAGGTCTGTCGTTAGGATTCGTGACAGAAGAGAATTCAGGTGTGGGGAGGTGAAGAGGGCCAATCCAGGAGATGGGAAGGAAAGAAACGGACCATGACCTTGAGAACGTAAACCAAGGAGAAGGCGCAGAAAGCCATTAGCTCTAATAGAAGCCAAAAAGAATTGAAAAAGGATGATGGGTTCTGTTTGGCATGGTGAGTCTTGAAGGGTACAGAAGAGACCCCAGAAGATGCGGTCCCAGACAGAGGAAGAGAATTAAAGGAAGAGATATTCCTGCCTCTTGTAGCAACTGAACACAGCTCATCAATAACATCAACGTCCCCAGGTCCAGTGTGGCACCTTTTATTTTTCCTCCAAATGTTCAGCACCATTTATCTTCCCTTTTCACAGATCCTGCATTTAATGACTGT
This sequence comes from Otolemur garnettii, assembly GCF_000181295.1. NCBI lineage: Eukaryota > Metazoa > Chordata > Mammalia > Primates > Galagidae > Otolemur > Otolemur garnettii. The sequence continues at coordinate 511,937 of NW_003852596.1, read as the reverse complement.
CACATTCCCCAGGAAACTTGATTGCAACAGTGTCCTTTCATGGGCACCAGTCAGAGGCTTATATCAAAGTCCTTGTCCTTGCAGAAGACAATTTTCAGATAAGATATGCACTTGTCATATCTGCAGCAAGCATCTGGCAGCCTCATCGTAGTCTGCATATAGAGAATTAGTTTCTAATCCTTAACACTCCAGCTTCCTCATGCTGCTCCTCTTAAGTGGATGGAGACGTGAAAATTAAGCTTAGTTTACTTGATTTGCATTGGAGTGATCACCTGACTCCCCCATAAAGTAACAGATAAAAAATGTTTTCCAGATTGACCAGCTTACCTAAGACCATTGAGGACGAGAAAGAGAGGAAAGCTATAAAGTGCCTTTCAACAATAAGAAGAGCCACGTTCATAAAACATGTTGGTTTCTTTCCCACTACAGAGTTATATGCAATATAACCTATAAAAAAAAAAAATAGATCAGAGAGTTCTGTCATTTTCAAGGCACTGGTCTGGAAGTCAGCAAACAAAAGCTCAGCAAGATATCCTAAATCCTCTTTACCAGCTGAGGCAGTGAGTTGTAAATGAAAAATTAAAGAGATAGGATCTTCAAGGTCATCAGAGAGCCTATGTCAGCTCCTTAGCCCAGGGTTGTCAGTCAGTCCAACATCACGGGTTTAAAATTGTAGACTGGAAATTCTGACTCCAAGGGTTCAAATCCTGGGTTTGCCAACTATTAGCTGTGTGACCTGGAGCAAGTTATTTAAGCTGTCTCTGAGATGGAGATAATAATATTTAGCTTACAAGAAGGATTAAATGAGTCAATGTATTTAAAATACATACATAAGTATCTGACACATAGTAAGTGTTCCACAGATGTTAAGATTATAATTTCAAAAGACCATATGATTCTCTCAATTGATGCCAAAAAAGCTTTTGATAATATCCAGCATCCTTTCATGATCAAAACACTAAGGAAAATCGGTATAGAAGGGACATTTCTTAAACTGATAGAGGCCATCTACAGCAAACCTACAGCCAATATCATATTGAATGGAGTTAAACTGAAATCATTTCTACTCAGATCAGGAACCAAGCAAGGTTGCCCATTGTCTCCACTGCTTTTTAACATTGTAATGGAAGTCTTAGCCATCACAATTAGGGAAGAAAAGGCAATTAAGGACATCCATATAGGGTCAGAAGAGATCAAACTTTCACTTTTCACGATGATATGATTGTATATCTGGAAAACACCAGGGATTCTACTACAAAACTCTTAGAAGTGATCAAGGAATACAGCAGCATCTCAGGTTACAAACTCAACACTCATAAATCTGTAGCCTTCATATATACCAACAATAGTCAAGCTGAAAAAACAGTCAAGGACTCTATTCCATTAACAATTAGTGCCAAAAGATGAAATATTTGGGAGTTTACCTAACAAAGGATATGAAAGATCTCTATAAAGAGAACTATGAAACTCTAAGAAAAGAAATAGCTGAAGATGTTAACAATGGAAAAACATACCATGCTCATGGCTGGGAAGATTCAACATTGTTAAAATGTCCATATTACCCAAAGCAATATACAATTTTAATGCAATCCCTATTAAAGCTCCACTATCATACTTCAAAGATCTCGAAAAAATAAAACTTCGTTTTATATGGAATCAGAAAAAACCTCGAATAGCCAAGACATTACTCAGAAATAAAAACAAAGCAGGAGGAATCACACTACCAGACTTCAGACTATACTATAAATCAATAGTGATCAAAACAGCATGGTACTGGCACAAAAACAGAGAGGTAGATGTATGGAACAGAATCGAGAACCAAGAGATGAACCCCACTACTTAACTGTTATTTGATCTTTGACAAGCCAATTAAAAACATTCAGTGGGGAAAAGATTCCCTATTTAACAAATGGTGCTGGGTGAACTGGCTGGCGACCTGTAAAAGACTGAAACTGGACTCACACCTTTCACCATTAACTAAGATAGACTCTCACTGGATTAAAGATTTAAACTTAAGACATGAAACTATAAAAATACTAGAAGACAGTGCAGGGAAAACACTTGAAGAAATTTCCCTGGGTGAATATTTTATGAGGAGGACACCATCACTCCCCGCCCGTCCCGGGCAATTGAAGCAGCACCAAAAATACATTACTGGGATCTGCTCAAACTAAAAAGCTTCTGCCCAGCCAAGAACACAGTAAATAAAGCAAGCAGACAGCCCTCAGAATGGGAGAAGATATTTGCAGGTTATGTCTCCGACAAAGGTTTAATAACCAGAATCCCTAGAGAACTCAAATCTATTAGCAAGAAAAGAACAAGTGATCCAATCTCAGGGTGGGCAAGGGACTTGAAGAGAAACTTCTCTGAAGACAGGCGCATGGCCTACAGACACATGAAAAAATGCTCATCATCCTTAATCATCAGAGAAATGCAAATCAAAACTACTTTGTGATATCATCTAACTCCAGTAAGATTAGCCCACATCACAAAATCCCAAAACCAGAGACATTGGCATAGATGTAGAGAAAAGGGAACACTTCTGCACTGTTGGTGGGAATGTAAACTAATACATTCCTTTTGGAAAAATGTTTGGAGAACACTTAGGGATCTAAAAATCGACCCGCCATTTGATCCTACAATTCCTCTACTAGGTATATATCCAGAAGACCAAAAATCACTTTATAATAAAGATATTTGTACCAGAATGTTTATTTCAGCCCAATTCATAATTGCTAAGTCATGGAAGCAGCCCAAGTGCCCATCGACCCATGAATGGATTAATAAATTGTGGTGTATGTACATCATGGAATATTATGCAGCCTTTAAAAAGATGGAGACTTTACCTCTTTCGTGTTTACATGGATGGAGCTGGAACAAATCCTTCTTAGCAAAGTCTCTCAAGAATGGAAGAGAAAGTATCCAATGTACTCAGCCCTACTATGAAACTAATTTATAGCTTTCTTATGAAAGCTATAACCGTATTATAGCCCAATACTCTGGTTTCTCTTCAGATTGCATAAATCTTTCACCTTTTACCCTATTATAGCCCAAGAATAAGGAGAAAGGGGAGAGGGAGGGGAAGGGAGGGGGGAGGGTGGGTGCAGGCAGAGTAATTGGTGGGACCACACCTACAGTGCATCTTACATGTGAAATTTACTAAATGTAGAATAGAAATGTCTTAACAGAATAACTAAAAAAATGCCGTGAAGGCTATGTTAACCAGTTTGATGAAAATATTTCCAATTGTATGTAAAACCAGCCCATTGTACCCCATGATTGCATTGATGTAATAAACACTATAATGTAATAAAAAAAGCGTATACAGCTATGATGTAATAAAAAAAGATTATAATTTCAATTTCTTTCCAGCCATATTGCTGCCCTCAATTTCATAGCTATTAGCAGATAACTATAATTCTGATGCTTACAATTAACAATTTCTATTTATACAAAATATAGTCACTTATACCTTTGTGTCAAATATAGCAGATGCGGTTATACCAATACTTCTTCACCCCTATCACTTCAGTGTGTGGCACCCCAACTTCATACGGCCAGCACTACATTTCCTTCACTGAGGTCTTTCCCTGGGTGCCAGTGCCCAGTTTGCCAACCTGTGTGGCAGGTTGGACGTGCTGAGAAATTAACGGCTCTCAACCAAAGAATGATAGGAGTTCAGGTGAGATAACTCTGAAGCATACATCCTACATTGCCTTCCAGACTTTCCTAGGAAGCCTTAAGCCCAGCCCCTCTCTGAGGTTAGATAATTCTCTCTTTAATACCTGCCACTTCCTTCCCCGTTCCACTGCCCCGTTCTTCTACCAGCATTTCCTTTAACTCTCAAACTACTTACCCTTGAATCCTTGCCTCAGAGTCTATTTCTAGTGGAGCCCAAACTAAGATCTTCTCACTTGCCTGTAAGATAGGCAAAGACAGACATCATAATTTTGCCATAGAGAAACTAAGTCGTGGGTTAATGAAAGAGCTGGGCCTACAACCCACGTTTCTTGACTACTGAAGTTCTTTCTCTGTTAAACAGAGTATGTATTAGAGCTTGTTCCATCTCATAGAGACTAATAATATCGGTAATTCCCCTTTCTCCTCCTCCTCGCTACCTATCAGTTGGTTCCCAAGTCTCTCTGCATCAAACAGGAGAGGGTCTTACTCCAGCTGATTCATGTCAGTTGAACTTCCCCGTGCATGACGTGCATAGTTATCAGTCTGTTAACTGTACGATCTTAACTAGCCATCTACCTAATGAATACTGAATTATCTGTCAGGGTCCAGAAGTGGATTGTTCTAGAAAAGATCATCAAGAGTCTAGCTGATAGAGAAGTTCTCAATTAGCCAGAATTGATTTTTTTTTAAAGTAACACTTAGTATAGTGGTTACACTGAACACAAATTCAGGTTCCTTTTATGAGTCAGTCTCGGGGTCTTGGGTGTACACATCAATTCTCACTAGATCGGAAGGCCTGCAAAAGAGCTGCATGCCAATGGTTCCTTGATTGATAACTCCTGTGAAGCATCGCCTTTTCACGGCCTTCTCTATGTTCCAAACCTCCCATCCAAAAAAGGAGGCACCCCATAACTCTGGGTACCATAACAGAAAGGCTAGTTGAATTAAGTATCTGTCAGATATAGAATACAAGATTATTTGGCCCATGGAGGCCTCTTGTTTGAGAGCCTCCTTAATTAATGGCCATCTGGTCCCCCGTGAAGGACTGTAATTAGGGAAGCAATGTAGGAACAGATATGTATGCTTGCCTTCCCTCCAAGATATTTAGTACGCAGGTGAATGGCAAGGTCATACTGGGCTATTTATATTTTTCATAAAAAAAAAAATATATTTGGGCCCAGAGGTAGGGATAAAATAAATCACTGATTGAATCAAGTGGCAGACACAAAACGTCCTAACATCTGAATACCCCTCACTGAATCTCTGAATCCGATTCCAGGATAGATCTGCTGTTTTCATCGTCCTTGTTTTTTTCCAGGTGGTTTTAGCCTCTGCGTGAGAGTAATAGAGGATCCCTGCAGCTTCAGGACAGATAAAGACCTGAGCAAAACCTTCAGCTTTGGCAAAACAATCTGCACATGTGTTTTTTACCACAAACCTGAGGGGAAACTCCTACTGTGGTTGTTTGTTAAGATAATAATCAAAGAAAGAAGTGTTCTTCACCCAAGCTCCCAAAGAGCATCTGCTGAGTTAGAGATTGTAGCAGTTGCAATGCTCAAACCTCGGGATGTGACCAACCCATACACTTGTGAATACACATGCAAAACAATAAAAAAAAGGAACTGTACCTTCCTCCCCCCCACCTTGCTGTCTACCTTATCACCTTCATCTGCAAGACCTCTAAGAGAAAGCCTTAAGAGTCCTGGGAATTAGATACTGGATACTCCTGAAATTGGAAATGAGGGTTGCAGGAAAGGGGTATCCAAGCCACTGATAAAGTTAAATCATAGCCTACACCTATGGCTTTTGTATATTTCTCTAAAAGAAAAAAAAAGGTAAAATAATAAGAGCATCATTTTAGAACCGTGGAGGGCAACATGAAGCACACTGTCCGCTACATTCTGGCTTTACAGTGACTCGAATGTTACAGTACAGAGTGACCTTTCACCTTTCCCAACTCACCTTCCCACAGCAGCAGCAGGACTCAGCTGCAACATAGCTAAGCATCAGGCGCTAATAAGCACAGAGGGTGTCTGAGCACCAAGTCTGTGCGTTTTAACTCATGTGCTTCCTTTAAGGGGAGGCCTGATAGGACCTGCTTTGGAGTTGATACCCTTACATTTTATGTATAATTCTAATCAAGTTTTCATGTCTTGTTTCCAATCTCACCAAAGATTAGAGACATCGTGTTGAAAGCTAGACAGTGGATGTTAAAACAAGGATGACAGAACACTTACAGCAAGAGGGGCGAGAGAAAAACTAGGGAAAAGACGACAAAATAACTCTCTGCAGACTGAGAACATTTAGCGTTGGAGAAAACATTCTTATAGCCTGGAATAGGCCCTGAGCACATCCCTGGATATAGCACGTCGAGCTGAAAAATCATAGGATGGACCCTGAGTCATCCATCAAGAAAAGATAAAATTTGGCTGGGTGTGGTGGCTCATACTTATAATCCTACCATTCTGGAAAGCCAAGGCAGGAGAATCACATAAGCTCAGGAGTTTGGGACCAGCAAGAGCAAGACCCCATCTCTACGAAAAATAGAAAAACTGGCTGGGCATTGTGGTGGGTACCTATAGTCCCAGCTACTTGGGAAGCTGAGCAGGAGGATCAGTTGAGCCTCAGGAGGATAAGAAGAGTTTGAGGTTTGAGGTTGCTGTAACCTATGATGCCATGGCACACTACCCAGGGTGACAGAGTGAGACTCTGTTTCAAAAAAAAAAAAAAAAAGAGGAAATGATATTCCATGTATTCTAACTAAAGAAGTATGCCATACATGGGGCGGCACCTGTGGCTCAAAGAAGTGGGGTGCTGGCCCCATATACTAGAGGTGGTGAGTTCAAAGTCCGCCCTGGCCAAAAACTACAAAAAAAAAAAAAAAGAAGAAGAAGTGTGCCATACATGTTAAAGAATGTTCTGACCAAAGTGGTTCAATTAAAAATTGTTTAAATGCAAAGATAAATTTATGCTCCAGAAAACTTTGCTATCCAGAAAGATTCCTTTCTTAGGAGTCCCATCTATCGGTGAGGTTTCACTCATCAGCTGACCTCATCATTCACATCCTCTTGGTAGAAGAAGGTGATAATTTTGCATCTGTTACTCCCGTTTGGAAGTGGAAAATACATGTGGATGGTTTTGCCAAGTTTTTCGACTCTTGGAAACAAGGAGGATCTTTATTTTTGATTAAGTATTTATATGCTTCTAGGGGGTCGTAAAGTGTCCTCATTCTTATGTTAGCAGTGGATTTCCAATAAACATCTAACGCAAATTTAGACACCTAAAAAAGGGAAGGGAAATTATCCACAATGCATCCTTGAAGTACAATGTCGGTCCCAATAGATTATGTGGCAATTAGTGTGATTCCTCATCTGTACATTTGGTACTTAATTTCCACGTCACCTGCAGCAACAGCACCGTTGACAATTTGTCTGACAAGTCGATAACTTACATTTTCTGAAATGCTAAAAAAAAAAAAAAAAAAAAAAAAACAGAAGCTACCTGTGGTTGTAAGGTATAACTCAGAAACTTTGGAAAAGAGTAGAAACAGTGGACCCAGAGCATGAGAAAAGATAATTAAGATAAAGAGAGAATTGGATAGCTCAGTTCTAAGAGTTAAGGGCTTAAAAGGTACCTTTAAGGAAGGGCAATGCCGCCAGAAATATTGAGGAGGGAAAAAATAAAATCAAGATGGCAGAAGAAATTTGGCATGGATTTCCCAAAAAGTGAAAAGGTCAGATTCCATAGGGAATAACCAGTGCGAGCCAGATAAAGGATGATTAACTCTTTCTGTCTGTTCTTTGGTAGTGGTGGTGGATATAGGGATTAGAGAAGCAAAAGCAGTAACCTTTTTTTAAAATTATTTTTTTTATTTTTACATATACATGTGACTAATAGGTTTCCACTTTTTGCCTTCACAGAATTAAAAAAGCTTAAAATTTACCGACAGTAACAATGTTAAAGACAAGGACTAGAAACCAAAACCTTGTAAAGAATGAATGAAGATAAAGACATTCAGAAAAGAAATCAGACGATTGCTGCAACAAAGTGTTAAGCAATAATAATAATAGTGATGCAAAGAAAGTAACATTCACATTGTCAAATAAGAGTATGACTCTTTTTTTTTTTATTAAATGGTAGCTGTATACATTAATGCAAACACGGGGTACAGTGTAGTGTTTTCATATACAATTTGAAATACTTTCATCAAGCTGGTTAACATAGACTTCATGTCATTTGCTTAGTCATTGTGTCAAAACATTTATATTCTAGTTCTAGAAAAGTTCACTTGACTCTTATAGAATGCTTTGACTCTGAGGTTCAGTATAGAGTCATCAATTAACTTCTTATTTTTTCCCAAAGTCTCAAAAAATAGACAACTAATATTTATAAATTAAAAATAAAAAGTAATTTCAAAAAACAGATCATGCCAAATCTTATAGACAATAGAAAAAGAAGAAATACCTCAAAATCATTCTGCTGAATCCAGATACACCTGATAAAAGAGGTAACCTCTTAAGGGGTATGAGGTTTTAGTGTTAAGGAGTTCAGACCAGGAAAAGTAGGGGAGCTACAAAAAGGGATAAGTATAGACTGACAGAAAAAGAACCATCAGGTAAACCTAGATATAAGGAGAACTACCTAGGATAGTGGGAATGTAATAATATTTCAGAGCTGTGCTTAGCCAGGAAGTATAGCTTCCATTGCACAAAGAAGTGATGGAGAAAGAAGGAAGAAGGAAGAAAGAACCATTCAAGGAGAGGACAAATGCATCAGTGAAAGCCACTTTGGGGTATACATTTTGAGGGAAGAGCACAGTTTGGTCACCAGACTTTGAAACATTGCTTGATTCCCTTCCCGTTGCCTTCATCATTAATGGAATCTTTCCCATCACCCATGAGTATCCTGTAGGCCTAAGTCTATGCAAGTATTTCTGTGTGAGGAAGACATATGGGGACCAGGGTTCCTTTTAAGGGCCTCTGTGGAGAGTAGGATCTGTTTTCCATAATGGCTGTACTAATTTACACCAGAGTAGACCTTATCAAAGAATTACTGTGTTTAGCTGTTCTAACTCATCTAAGAGCTCCCCAAAGGACTGACCTAAGGCACTCATCTCCACTTCACCTAACTCAGAAACCACTCAGGGTACAAAAGTTATGGATGTTGCTCAAAAACATTGCAAGGCAAATTATAATTCCTTACCCTACTGGGGGCACTATTCGCAATTGTTGAGATATGGAATCAACCACAATTTGTTTATTCATAAATCTACTGATGAGCAATTGGGCTGTTTCCACCTTTTGGGTATTGTAAATAGGGCTGCTATGAATATGCATGTGCATATACTTGCTTGATTACCTATTTTCAATTCCTTGGGTTATATGCCTAGGGGGAAATGGGTGGAATTGTGAGTTCATTTGGCAAATCTATGTTAAATTTTTGAGAAACCACCAAACCGCTTTCCACAGCAGCTGACCCATTTTACATTCCCAACTGCAATATTTAAGAGTTCCAGTTTCTCCATATTTTTTCATGCAAGACTGCAAATATCACTTCAACATACTGATTTTATCTCCTTTGGTTATATAGTCAGTAGTGGAATTGCTAGGTCATATAGTGGTTCTAATTTTATTTTTTTTGAGGAACCTCCCTACTGTTTTCTCTAATGGTTATACTAATTTACATTCCTACCAGCAATATGTAAGAATTCCCTTTGCCCCACACCCCTGCCAACATTTATCTTTTAGATATTTTCGGTAGTAGCCATCCCAGCTAAAGTAAGGTGATACTGTAGTTCTGACTTCCATTTCCCTAAGGATTATTAATATTGAACATTTTTTTTCATATGCCTGTTGGACATTTATATGTCTTCTTTTTTTATATATCATACTTTTTCATGTGTTATACAGTCTTGGTAACTATAACTTGTATGTCTTCTTTTGAGATATGTCTGTTCAGGTCGTTTGCCCATTTTTTAATCAGGTTGTTTATTTTTTGTTGACTTGAGAGTTAGTTGAGTTCCTTATGTATTTTGGATATTAATTATTTAGCAGAAATACAGTTTACAAATACATTCTCCCATTCTGTAAGTTGTCTCTTTGCCCTGTTGATTATTTTCTTTTCTGTGTATATGTGTGTGTATGTATACATATTTAAAACTCAAGCTTAAAATGGAATACATGCTACAACATAGATGAACTCTGAAAATGTTAAGCTAAATGAAAGAAACCAGACACGAAAAGTCATAGTGTATGATTGACTTCATTCATGTGAAATATTCAGAATAGATAAATCTACAGAGCTATAAGGCAGATTGGTGGTTGTCGAGGTCTGATGTAGAAGGACTAGGAGAATGAAGAGAAATGGTTTAACTGGTTAAGGGTTTTGCCCTGTAGTGAGGGGAATGTTTTATAACCAGAGAGAGCTGATGGTTGCACAACATTGTGAATGTACGAAATGCCACGGAACTCTTTGCTTGAAAATGGTTAATTTCATGGCACATGAATTTCACCTCAAAAATTATTTTTTAAAACTTTGCTGGTGCTGGGGACGTGTTCTAAATGTTAATTTTTTAAATAGCTTGCTCCTATTAGCATAATTAAGAATACACAGCTTCAGCTAACTGAAAACAAAATTAGCCAATTAGCAGGTGCAGGAATTGAAAACAGTAAGGTTGGAAGGAATGCTGACAGTTAAAATTACAATCAAAACACTGTGTCACTTTCATAGCCAAGAAGCCATTCACAGCTGCCTGTCCTTGGTTTGAGGCGGGGGAGATATTACTTCAGTCAAGGCAGGACAAGGAGGAAATAATTCTTTAATTGCATGTCTCCCCAAAATCCCCCTCCCTTCATGCCTATGATCTATCCTATAAGGGTACATGTGAATCTTTCTAAATGTGGAATATAAATGTCTTAACACAACAACTATGAGAATGACATGAAGGCTATGTTGGCCAATTGGATGAGAATATTTCAAATTGTATATGGAAACAACACACTGTACCCCCGATAGCATTAATGTGCACAACTATGATTTAATAAAAAAGAAAAAAAATTGCATGTCTCAAGGAGCTTTTAGCCCCCTTTTTTTTTCTGGAGAAGATAGTTGACTATGTTCATTCTGCCATAGGGGAACCTCCAGAGAGGCAGCAGTAAGGTTTAGAGTAAGGTGACCAGATTTTAACATTGGTAAAGCGGGACACCATTGATGGGGGGGGGGCCGCAGGGGCAGGGCCTGACAACAGTGCAAACTTTGATAAGCAGTTCTCGATAATCACTTCTCAACAATTAATTTGTTATTATTACAGTTTAACATTATAAAATTAACAAAAATAATATAAAACTCGTATCCTGGTGAAATAGCCACATGGCAGCTGAAAACCGTATATTCCCTTACTATTCTCCCTCCCGTTCGTGCATTCTTTCCAAAAATTGGGACTTTTTTAAACCCCGCAGGACGTGGGACAAATTGTTAAAAATCAGGACTGTCCCACCAAAAGCAGGACGTCTCGTCACCCTAGTGTAGAGGCAACTGAGAAAGACTGAGATGTCCCTGCTTGGGAGGACTCCTATAGAAGGCAATAAGTAAGAATGTGTTTTTAAGGAGTAGTATAGTGAAAGAGATGGTAAGTTTTGGAATTCAAAAGACCTGAGTTCAAATCCCAACTCTTCCCCTTAATAGTCATGTGACCTCATGCTATTTACCGAGCCTTCTCAAACTTCAGTTTCCTCTTCTGTTGAATGTCAATATATAACTCTGCAAGATGGTTATAAGGATTAAGAGGAATAGGTATAAAAGGCCCAGCACAATGCCTGGCACATACTAGGTACCCACCAGTAGTTATTTTTGTTTAGTCATGTAATAGATGCTCTCTCCCTCTCACATCACCTTCCTTCCAAAAACAGTAATTAGAATTGGTTGATGAGGAAGGATAGCAAACCAAAACGTCAATTACAAAAGCTACCAAAGTAATGACATGGATAATAAAGTACCCCAAACAAGGCTTTCTCAACTGGTAAAACATTCTGTGTAAGGAGAGATAAAAGCTGATTCCTCCTGGAAAGACCAGCGGAATGAGAGAAAAATGAGGCTGGTGGGAAAATCTACCCCAGAAGCTTGGTCTTTTCTGTTGGCCCAAAAGAAACCCAAAGGGGGTATCTATATTCAAAGGAAGCTCAGATCATGGGTGAATCACAATGAAATCATTCGGGCAGGAAGAGTTTTGTTTTTTTTTTTGTTTTTTTTTTTTTCATCCTCCTCAGAAAGCTCCAGGATTCAGAAAGCTGTAGTGACTAATCAGAATGTGTGTGTAGATCCAGACAAACATTGGTTCAAATTCCAACTTTCCCACTTAACTAGTTTTCAACTTTTGGCAAGTTCTTTTTTTTTTTTTTCTTCTCTAAGGTTTACAGGTCTCATTTATAAGTACTATTACCTACTTTGAGGATGGTTGTGTGTATTACACAAGATGTAAAGTACTTAGCACAATGCCAAGCACACAGTCAATGACGGGTAAATGTTCTAGTCCTACTCTCTTTGTAGCACATCAAATTCTACCCTAGCTTATAGAAAGAAACTCCTTTTCAAAGATGAGGCTGTCATGAATATGAATTATTGTCTACCTTTCTTCTCATTGGAATTTCCACTTAAGGGTCCCCTGCATTAGGTTATGTGGTCCCTATTGTTTTCTTTCCATTTAAAAGTAGAGAGACAAGAAGCTTCTGCCAGCAGAAAATACAACAAACTAAAAGTTAGAAGACTGAGATCAGTGCTGGCTTTTCCACTAATTATCATACCATATTTCTGGGTCTATGTTTACATACAGTGAATAAGGAGTTGAGCAGAAGCATCTGGTTTTAAGCTCACATGAAACTAAATATTCAGGCTAACAGTGAAGGACAAGTCACAACTTTGCTAGCAGGAAGAACAGAACCACGGACACAGGGGATATTTGAGGGAGCTTGAGAGGTCAACCAGTTTGCTTAATCCAAAAAGAGTCAAGCCCAGCAGCTGGGATGGAGATCCCACACATTCCTTATTAGCTTTTTCTAAGATTGATTCTCTCTAATAGTAAACCTCTGTAATTTACATGCATAGAATAAATAGAACATGCAAATGTCATAAATGTATAATGGTCACCATGTTAATGCAGTCAATCAGCCTATATTTTGAAACCTGATAATGGGTTCTATGTTATGGAATGGTTTGGGGGTGTTCCTAAAGGGGGACCTAGGAAAGAGAATTTGAATTTGTTATTTGGTTTGAAACTTAGTCAGCTTTCAGGGCTGAGGGTATTTTCTCCTATTATCAAACCTATGTAGTTAAAGGTGTATCACAACTAAAATTACAAATATTCCTAAACATGTACACACGCATGCATAGACACACCTGTGCGCACACACACACACACACCCCCCTTTCCTCCTAGAGGGCATAGGGTGTATTTCTCAAATTAACCAATAAAATTTGATTTCAAGAATACTTTTGTTTGAGACAGAGTCTCACTCTGTTGCCCCAGGCTAGAATTCATTGACCTTAGCCTAGCTCACAGCAACCTCAAACTTCTAGATCAGGTGTCCTCAAACTATGGCCCGCAGGCCACATGCGGCCCACCTAGGACATTTATCTGGCCCCCGGGGTGTTTTTGCCACTGCTGCCTATCCTGCTTTAGCAGCAGACTAGTTCCAGGGCCTGCAGTCTGGCCCTCCAATGGTCTGAGGGACAGTGAACTGGGCCCCTGTTTAAAAAGTTTGAGGACCCCTGTTCTAGACTCAAGCAATCCTCCTGCCTCAGCCTCCTGAGTAGCTAGGACTACAGGCCTGTGCCACAACACCTGGCTAACTTTTCTATTTTCAGTAGAGTTGGAGTCTTACTCTTGCTCAGCCTGGTCTTGAACTCCTGAGCTCCAGGGATCCTCCCGCCTTAGCCTACCAGAGTGCTAGGATTATAGGCATGACACACTGCACCCAGGCTAATTCCAAGAATACTTTAGTCATCTTTATCCTATAAGTCAAGAAATCTACCAATAGTACCAAGAATAGACCCTCTAAAAGGTTAAAACTTAGAGAAGGTCACTAAGGGGCAAATTCAGTCTCAAGATCAAGGTCACTAAGGGGTAAATTCAGAAAGCGGGTAGCTGTTGCTTCTATGTCCCTAGTTTATGAAGAAAGCAAAAACCTCTTTAGACTATTGAATAAAATAATAAATTCTTCTGAGGGAGTTTGCCCTCCTCTTTGGCCCACGTGTATTACTATAGCACCTTCTCTACACCAGGCAATATGTATCTAGAAACTCAATGTCATACATAATCACCACCCATAAGAAACTTGCAATACTGCTAAGACTCTATACCTACATGTGAAAGCATGGACTACAGGAGTTAAAAGGGGTCTTTAGAGATCATCTAAGTCCAAGATTTTTTTTTCTTTTTTCTTTCTTTTTTGAGACAGAGTCTCACTATGTCACCCTTGATAGAGTAGTACGGCGTCATAGCTCACAGCAACCTCAAACTCTTGGGCTTAAACGATCTCTTGCCTCAGCCTCCAAGTAGCTGGGACTACAGGTACCCACCACAACGCCCAGCTACTTTTTGTTGCAGTTGTCATTGTCGTTGAGCTGGCCCAGGCCGGGTTCAAACCTGCCAGCCTTGGTGTATGTGGCTGGCGCCATAACCATTGTGCTACAGGCACCGAGCCTAAGTCCAACATTTTTTTTTACACTCTTTCATAGAGCTCTTAGGGTTCCACAGGAGGGCTTCAAACTGCCATTGGAAAGAAGTATAGGGGAGTTCTTTGCATGCAGGAGACTCTAGGACCATGTTCTTGAGTTAAAGAAACGTTCTAATCCTACTTAGGTCACTACGAAAATTTTGAGACAGACTGTGTTATGGTCCTTTATTTCACTTCTAAGAAACACAGTTGACAGCATCCTTTCTGATTCACCCATGCAAGTTTCAACTTGCTTGGCTTATCAGTGTTATAGGAAGGTCTTCATTTCTTTCTGTCCACACAGGTTTTGTTTCTTGATTTGTGTGTATCAAAACTTTCATACTAGCCCACGTATTAGAGTTCCACATATATTGTTAGTGGAAAGGATTCCATCACTAAAACATAAAGCCTGAAAACTGCAGCTCTCATTCAAATTCTTCACTTCAAAGATAAAGAAATGGAGATGCTGAAGTGTCTACCAGTTCGTCCAAAGTTTTGCTATGTTTAACCAAGCAATGAAGTGTTGAAGAGAATACATATTTCCTTGTGACATCTCTGCTACTTTCCAGTGCCAAATACATGTAAGTGCTTAGAGGCAAATCATGCATGTGGGTACAATCACAGGGGGACATTGGTGGATAAGGACTGCTTCCTAGGAGAGATTGGACTTGAACTGTGCTGTGGCTTATGGAGAGGATTTCAAAAAAGTGAAGGAGAGTACTCTGGCAGAGGTACAGTCTGAGTAGAGATGCAGAGACACTGATATATCTGGGAATGATCTTCTAGCTGTTCCTCATGGAAATGGTGCGTTATGTGTTAAAGATGTTAAATAGTATCAAGACGAACACTATGGTAAATTTGTGTAAGATGAGACACAATAAGGAGATGAAACCAAAATGCATGAAATGAAAGAAGTTGATTACTCACAGGTCCCAGAGAGGTTTAGCGTGCAAACAGGAGGCTGGTAGGGAGTCTGGAGGTGGCAGGGCACTCAGCCAGTGAGTGGGGGGTGAGGAAAGTGCTTGTGAGGCTATGCCTTTATTAAGTTCCCTGAACATTATTCTTTAGGCTTTCTTATGAGAGTTGTGGAATGGCTAAAGAAAACACACACTTTGGTGTTGACCTTTAGATTTTATTGTAGTCAGCAACTGGGTGATGTCAGGTCTGGGGTTGAAGATATGAGAAATTAGAGGGGCAATATTGTAAACAACCATACAGGGAGAGGATGTTTTAACTAGGCCAAAAGCAATGGTACACGGCTAGGTTACAAACATTTATGTCAAGAAAAAATGGATGGTGAAGCAGCAACTACATTAACAAATTTATAGCTTGGTACGGGCCATGTACACCCAGGCTGCCGGGTTTGAACCCAGCCAAGGCCAGCTAAACAACAATGACAACTGCAACCAAAAAATAGCCAGACATTGTGGCAGGCCCCTGTAGTCCCACCTACTTGGGAAGCTGAGGTAAGAGAATCCCTTAAGCCCAAGAGCTGGAGGTTGCTGAGAGCTATGACACAAGGGCACTCTACTGAGGTCGACATAGTGAGACTCTGTCTCAAAAAAAAAAAAAAAATTATGACACGGTGCTGATTACCTGTTTCCTGCTCACCAAACTTTTTGATTCCCATTCTGACAAAATTCATTCCTCTTGATTTTTCACGATGGTGCCTATATTAGAGGATTCTAGTAAATTAGCTTCAGTATGGGCCCTAATAAGCTGCAGTTTCTGTAATTGGTATAATTAGCTAATTTTTGTGTTTCTCTCCAATGGCACATTTGGAGATAAAAAACCAAATTTTATCCCATATACCTAATTACCACAATTTGTAGGGTTTTCTGATTATCTGGCTAGAGTGGCTACAGTTTTCTCATATGATCTGGGTACCCACTCCCCACATATAATTCTGTTGAACTGTCATGATCCCAAAGACCATTCATTCTGGAAGACATGGTAGTCCCATTTCTATTTAAAAGATACCAAAGAAATCAAAATATTTATGTTGCTTTTGGTATGAATAGTGTCAAGGAAGACTATAATAAAATGGGTCTAAATAAATTGGTTAAAAGAAAATAAATGTTGGGAGTTGATATTATTGCCTAATAATAATGATAGAGTTGCTTTACTTTTTTTTAACCATACCTATGACATAGGTATAGACTCTATAGTATAGAGTGAGAGGTCTATTACAACAATTTCTGTCTAAATGAAATGGGAGTAATATAGGGAAGGTGATTTATCCAAAGTCATGCTATAAATAAATTATTGAGTCAATGCTAAAAGTTTGATCTCTTCATCCTTTTTT
Organism: Otolemur garnettii; assembly: GCF_000181295.1. Classification (NCBI taxonomy): domain Eukaryota; kingdom Metazoa; phylum Chordata; class Mammalia; order Primates; family Galagidae; genus Otolemur; species Otolemur garnettii. The sequence goes on along the minus strand of NW_003852596.1, from coordinate 495,242 downwards.
TTTTTGGGGACAGACTCTCACTATATCACCCTAGGTAGAGTGCCGTTGTGTCACAGCTCACAGCAACCTCAAACTCTTGGACTTAAGTGATTCTCTTGCCTCAGCCTCCCAAGTAGCTGGGACTACAAGTGCCTGCCACAATGCCCAGCTGGTCTCTTAATTCTTAACAAAGATTCCTTTCTCCAAAATCATCCTAATGTAAAACATTTTACCAAGTCTAATAAAACTGCTAAAGACTTTCTTCCATCTTCTCTCCTGCTCTTCATGGAGTAACCAGGATTTGCTATGGAAGGCAAAGTTTATCTTCAAAGATAATTATTATAAGAAATTAACTCATAGGATTATGGGGGCTGAACAGTCTGAAGGCCTATAAGCTAGAGACCTAGGAGAGGTGATTATATAGTTCTATTTTAAGTCTGAAATCAGGAGAACTGCTGGGCAAGTTCCAGTTCAAAAGCCGCAGTCTTGACAGCCAAGAGAGCAAGTGTTTCAGTTTGAATCTGAAGGTATGAAAAGACTGATGTCCCAGCTCAAGTAGTCAAGTAGGAGGAGTCTCATTTTATGTGCAGGAGAGTCAGCCTTTGTCTTATTCAGGCCTTCAACTGATTGGATGAGGGCCATCCTCATTAGACAGAATAATCTGCCTTATGCAGTCAGTTCAGATATTAACGTCATCAAAAAACACTCTCACAAGCACACCAAAATAATGTTTGACGAAATATCTGGGAACCTCATGGCCCAGTCAAGTTGACAGATAAAATTAACCATCACAGCAGGGATGGAGGAAACTCTTCTCCTTGTCAAGGGAAGATAGGACTTAGGGAATCATTAGTTCTCTATACTTCCATTCAGAGATAGACCCACATCTCTAAGAAGGCAGAGTTTATTTGTTTCAATAGATTTATAGAGTACAACTGCTTTTTTGTTACATAGATGAATTGTATAATGGTAAAGTCAGGGCTCTTAGTGAATACTGCATGTTGTACCCAATAGGAAATTTTTGATCCCTCATTCCCCTACCACCATCACACCTTCTTAGTTTCCAATGTCCATAATACCCATTTGTGTGACTATATACATATAGATATATAGATGTACCCTATATATACCCATCATTTAGTTCCCCTTAGGAGTGAGAACATCTGGTATTAGTTTTTCCATTCCTGAGGTACTGCACTTAGGATAATGTCCTCCAGTTCATTTTTAAGATGGTCTAGACTTGGATGAAACTCCTAAGATGAGACTTCCTATAGAAGAGAATTTTAGAGATTATGAACATCATTTCCCTAACTCTATAAATGAGGGAAGGCCATAAAATTACTGGTTGGAACTGCCCTTACTCCTTTTATAAATTTTCTTTTACTTGGACTGGTCCCACCTCTCATTTTTCCCTCTGTTGGAGCTTGGGAAGGATTAGGAGCAGCGAAGATATGAGGATATCCAGCAAAAGGAGCTATGAGCCACAGAAAAATGTAGAAACATAGCTGTAAATGAAGGCAGATTCTAGAACCAGAATACAGGACATGTCAGGAAAAGAGTTCAGACACAGCTAGTTCATGGGAACTACAGATAATAATAACATAAGAGATGAGATCCAGACAATTAATCCATAGAAGACTCAAGATGTTAGATGGCAAGCAACATCCAAGGAAAGATTCAGGATAGTAGAGACTGACACAAGGTGCCAGAGATAAGAAGACTTATAAACCAGAAAACTTCTGTCTCTGACAGGAAGCCTTTCAGACTTTTTCACAGGCGTCTGAGACCCGCTTGCCAGGATTTGGCCAGTTCAGGACCAATATACTTCAAGTCACAGAATCAGGATTTTTGTCAGAAACCCATAAGAGGCTGGCAGTTGGAACCAGATTTCAGGGACAGGTGGTAGAAGTACAAAGAGAAAGCCAAGAAGAAAGTAGACAGAAGAAGATTTTAAAGTAACTAAGTCCTATTTGCAGAAAATGTTCTGCAATCCCCAATGATGGGTCTAATGGAGAGCGTCACTGTATTGGAATCAGACTACACCGATGCTAAACAATAAAAAGGTAGAAAACAGTAGTCTCGCTGTCAGAATCCACAGCAGTTAAGCTTATCCCAGTAAAATGTTTTTTATATTAAATCCTATGGTGATCAACAGATTTGTTTTTTCTTTTCCTGACCTTGAGGCACGATGGAAGGCCTTGCCAATCTTATTTTCTTTTGTGGCTGTGATTTTTCAACTACTGTGAACTTCTCTTCCCCTCACAGCCATTCCTTTTCTAAATTCCAGAATCCTGCCCTATGATCATTATATTACAAAGCAATATACAGATATTAGTTATGATGTCCTACCTGGAATGATAAATGCGAGTACTTATTCATCTACTCAACATATGTACTGAGGTCCTACTAAGTCTCGGGCATTGTTCTAGGCACTAGAGATATAGCACTGGGAAAACTGTATAAAACTTTCCCCTCTGGCTCAGTGCCCGTAGCACAGTGGTTAGGGTGCCAACCACATATACCAAGGCTGGCAGGTTCGAACTTAGCCCAGGCCAGCTGAGCAGCAGTGACAACAGAAAAATAGCCAGGTGCTATGACAGACGCCTGTGATCCCAGCTACTTACAAGAGAATCACTTAGGCCCAAGAGTGGGAGGTTGCTGTGAGCTGTGACACCATAGCACTCTATGGAGGTTGACATAGTAAGACTCTGTCTCAAAAAAAAAAAAAAAAAAACTTTCCCCTGTAATGAAGCTTTTGTTCTTGTGAGCTTTCTAATGTGCTATTTGGAAGACTTGATAACTAGAACTTTTGGCATATTTTTGGTATACATGTGAAGAATCAGCCTTTCATTTCAACCAGAAGTTCTTTCCTCTCTGCCTATACTTTAATGGTTTAATGGACTGAGTCCTAGAAAAGTACTCCAATTAGCCAGCAAAAATCACAGAAGGGTGGGATAAGTAGAAATCTGACTGTGACTTAGAACATCTACTTACAGTATAAATACAATATCTTCTTCCCCCACCAATCCCTGGAGATTGTATCCACTCTAAAACATATACCTAGGCTTGACTGTCAAGCTCCTGAGGCTGTTGAAGGCAGACCCTTCATGGTCCTCATTCAGAAGCTACAGACATAATTGGATAGACACAGTCCCAGTCCCATTATTATTCCTTCATTCTTCACACTAACTCTGTAAGAGATGGGGAACAGATACTCTTAGCCTCCCTAGGCTTTGAGTTTCTCAGCAAGATGTGTCAATGACTTACCCAAGGCCAATAAATTAGTAAGCAGTGCACTGGAATATGAAAATTATCTAGTGAAGATGACACTTGCCTCCTACTGTCAGAGAAGATATTTTATTTCTACCATAAGTAATACTCAGATTTCCATTATCCCAATCTTCTGTGATTTTTTTGCTGGCGAACAAGAGTACTTTTCTAGTATTCTTTTTTTTTTTTTTTTTTGAGACAGAGCCTCAAGCTATCCCCCTGGGTAGAGTGCTGTGGCATCACAGCTCACAGCAACCTCCAACTCCTGGGCTCAAGCGAGTCTCTTGCCTCAGCCTCCCAAGTAGCTGGGACTACAGGTGCCCGCCACAACGCCCGGCCATTTTTTTTTTTTTTTTGGTTGCAGCCATCATTGTTGTTTGGCAGGCCCAGGCTGGGGATTCGAATCTGCCACCTTAGGTGTATGTGGCTGGCGCCTTAGCCGCTAGTATTCTTATGGGGTGATCTTTTCCCCTCCTGATCCTCTAAATACATAAAACACACATGCCATCATAGCAGACACAGTAGCCTTCATCTTTGGAGCAACTATAGTCAACCACCGTCACTGTTCAGTGGCCATTATTCCATTTAGATTACACATGGGCATAGAAACGCCAAGAGACAGGAGGGCGGCAGTGGTAGTGAAAGGATCGTTCACCAGTGTGTTGACTGAGGCTCTGAACTTCTACCCCTGCTCAGTTTAGGGTTGGGAAATCTGAAGTCTGGGTGGTTTCTCAATGGAGATTAATGCAAAAACAGAGGAACAGTACCAGGCGTCTATACGAATGGTGACATTTGTATATTCTTCTGTACGGCTAATTGAGAAAAGCCTTCCGTTTTGACTCAACTCGAGAAGTTAGATAGAAGGACATACACTAATCGTGCAGAGGCTTTTCCGTTTGCTGCTCTTTTGTTTTGTTTTCTTCTTTTTGTTTACCTGCCTTCCACATGTACTGTGTAAGTTGGCCCCGTGGACCTCATTTGATATTGTCAATCCAGAGAGTTTCCTGGACCACCAAGTTAGTTCTCGATTATATGTAAGAATGGGGCAGACAGGAGAAAAAGAAAAGGGGAAAGGTGACAGGTGGCTGAGCAGAATCCATTGTTTGTTTCTACCCCCAGCCCCCCACCAGACCTTCAAAGCATCTAACAACAAGAAAGTAAACTGATTTTCTGCCACTTTCTTCCATCCCCTTGCCCTGCCGTGGGGGTGGTAATGAGAAAGATAAAGACTCCAAACGCCAGCAGCAAATGGAAGTCATCAAATGGCCTGAAGCATCAGGCAACTAGATAAACATCCCCAGAAGAGTTGAAAATTGACTGCTGTCAGGAGTGGGAAAAGTCAGCTACAGTCAGGTTATTGATCATTTTGTAGTAGGAAAATCATCCTCAGTACCTGCGCCCCTGGAAACATGAACAATGAAAAGATTTTCAATAAGAAACCTAAGCTAATTTGACAGGGAGCTGAATCGGGCCCCAGCCCAACTGTAAAGGTTAAAAAAACCACATGAGGCAGCTATACCTTTAAATGCAGTTCCTGACAAAGTCAAATGCGATCATTGCCAGTCCGCCCCAGAGATTCCATTTTTACTTTTTTCTGCCTCTGCAAAAATAATACTTGCTCATCTCATCACATTGATAATATACCGTCAGCACTGTTGGAACAAGCTGTGTGTGTTTTTTAAATTTAGGCCCAAGACGGTCACTCAGGTAATGTTTCTTTGAGACCTCGGGGTATTACATTCCCTTCTGTACTCCTTCACCAGATCCTTTTCAAGGGTGCTTACTAGAGGACTTGGAGGATCCAAGGTTATTTCCGAAGCTTTCAAGAGGCCAGGCCCTCATTGACCCAGAACCTCTGAGTCCCTGTCCTTCAAAGGCTGTTCTCAAAGAATTCCATCACTATATGTCCTGAAGGAGAAATAGAGCCGCTCTTCGCCCACATTCCTCAGTGCTTAAATAATTGGCTTAAAAATCTATCTATCTAGCTATCTATCTGAAAAATGACAAATTTGGCCCAATTCATTTAAACACCATATTCCGCGTTAGATACGAATGAGGGGAGGAATCCAATGTCACATACGAAGTATGTTTGTTCTCCTAAAATTTAAAGAATGAAAGCGGTTTTAGGCTGCAAGTCATTTCACAATGCAGGTAGTCAGGGCAAAGGTGAGAAAGGAAGTCTGATGAGAGATTTTAAACTTACCAGATTTCAGAGGTTCTCTCTGCCAGACTTGCCAACCATTGGTAGAGTCTACTGGACAGGGTAGGACATGGCTGCAATGACAATTCTCAGACGGCTTCCACTCTATAGACCTTCTTTCCTCATCTGAAAAATGGAAGGATTGTTTTATATCATCTTTAGCATGTACCAGCATTTCCTTAATTCAGAGCCCCTTTCATTGTTCCTGTAGCTACTTCCTTAATGGGCATTGTCCAGCTCCGAACCTCTAAGCTCCTGCTGTAGATTCTAAGTTTCTGCTCGTTATTTTCTTCTTACTGAAATGATGGAGGACCTTGTCTGAGTTGGTAGGCGAAGCTCTAAGATGGCCTACTAAGTTTCCCTGTCCCTGGGATATGCATATATTCTTCCAGTTACTCAATCAGTGGCTATTATTCCATTTAGATTACACATGTACATAGAAACGCCAGGAGGAGACAGGCAGGGGCATTGCTGTGAGGATACGTGCGCAGGTAAGTTCCCAAATCAGTTGACTTTAAGACAGTGCAATGATCTGGGTGGGACTAACCTAGACGCAGGAGCCCTTTAAAAACAGGAAGTTTTCTCTGGCTGGTGAGAAAGAGGAAGCCAGAAAAACATGCTCCAGCTGGCTTAGAAGAAAGCAAAAATTCGTCTGGTGACTGCTTTGGGGGGCGCCACATGGCAAGAAACTGTGGACAGTTCCTAAGAGCTGAGAGTGGTCCCCAGTCAACAGTTTTTTTTTTATAAAGATCTTAGTAACTTCTGTGCATCAATAAAAAACCAATAGAGGCTTGGCACCTGTAGCACAGTGGTTATGGTGCCAGCCACATACCCCGAGAGTGGCAGGTTCGAACCCAGCCCAGGCCAGCTAAACAATAATCACAACTGCAATGAAAAGATAGCCAGGTGTTGTGGCGGGCGCCAATAGTCCCAACTACTTGGGAGGCTGAGGCTAGAGAATCACTTAAGCCCAAGAGTTGGAGGTTGCTGTGAGCTGTGATGGCACAGCACTCTACCAAGGGTGACATAGTGAGAGTATTTCAAAAAAAAAAAAAAAAAAAGAGAGAGGTCATTGTAGCGACCAAGTCCTGGCTCCTGTTGGCCTTTTCAGTTTCCCTCAGCCTGGAGATTACTAATATTTCCTCTTCTTCACATCACTTCTTTAAACAGACATGAGAAGGATTTACAGATAATAAATTTATAAGTGAAACAGCATTAAATCACTTAGCCACAGCTACATCTTCCTGTCATCAGTGAAATTAAAGACATGAAATACGGTAATGTGAATTAAATACCTAGTCACCCAGAGGAGTGGAAAAATAAGTCCAAAATGATTCCATGTACCTTCTTGCCAGACTTCCAGGGTTCGATACAAACCCAGATACCATGTCAATTTCTTCATCTGATTATTTATAGGAACACTTTGGGAACATTAAGTCAGGCAGCAGGGACATCGTGGTGAGAACAGAACAGACAAGGATTCTGCTCTCATGGGGCTGATAGTCTAATATGACGTGTCCAGTGGGAAGTGAATGCAAGCCACATTTGTCATTTTCAGTTTTCTGGTATTCACCTTTTAAAAAGTAAATAAAGGCTCGGCACCTGTAGCACAGTGCTTACAGCATCAGCCACATGCACCGAGGTTGGCGAGTTCAAACCTGGCCCGGCCTGCTAAACAACAATGACAACTGCAACAAAAAAAAAGCCAGGTCTTGTGGGAGGCTACTTGGGAGGCTGAGGCAAGAGAATTGCTTGAGCCCAGGAGTTGGAGGTTGCTGTGAGCAGTGACGCCACAGCACTCTACGGAGGGTGACATAGTAAAACTCTGTCTCAAAAATAAAAAATAAATAAAATAAAAAGTGAAGGAAGTTATTTTAGTATACTTTATTTAATTCAATGTGTCCCACATATCATTTCAATACGTAATCAATATATACGATTCTCTTTGAGGTATTCCACTTCCTTGTTTTTTCATACTAAGTCTTCAAAATCTGGTCTGTATTTTATACTGACAAAGCATTTCCTTTCAGTCTAGCCACATTTCAGGTGTTCAGGAGCTACTTTTGGCTCATGGCTACTGCACTCAATGGCACAAGTCTACTTGATGCTATCACACACTGTGAAAATTTGTTATGCTATGGGGATTACCGAGGGCTATGAGACTGTGAAGACAAGGCATTGAACTCAAACCGGGAAACAGGAAAGCAAGGAAGGTTTAATAACTGTTAGCTGGGTAAATGGTAGGTAAAAGGATATTCCAGAATGAAGAAATAGCATAAGCAAAGAACTGGTGGTACAAGATACAAAAGCATACTCATGTTCAAGGCCAGAGGAAAGAAGCAGAGCACTGGCAGAGAACAGCAGCTATTTCAGACACTGCTGGCCATGCACGGGGAGGGAAGGAGAGAGCCCCAATGCTCCGCTGTGGAATTAGCCTCACTGCCTGCTGATCCACTGTTAGCTCTGCCTCTTTCTACTTTAGGTCCCTCATAAGCAAATTCTGCCCAGTCCTTCCTCTTCTTGGAAATTTTACTCTCTAAAACCCTTCTCCCAAGAGTATGTTACACATCAGACCCTGTGAAATACTAGGCTTAATTTTCTCTATGTTGTTAGTGGTCATCACCCAAGGAAAACATTATCAGTGAGACCCCCAAATAGCCCTTTTGTAGTGCCCCAGATGTTTACTTTATATTGCTACCACTCTGTGCTTTTCTGCCTGCCCCAACAGTCTCGATAAATGTAATAATAATACAGATAAATGCAAATCAGACCCACCCTAAGATATCACCTAACCCTAGCGAGAATGGTCCACATCACAAAGTCTTGAAGCTGCAGATGCTGGCGTGGATGTGGAGAGAGGGGAACACTTTTACACTGCTGGTGGGACTGCAAACTAATACAACCTTTTTGGAAGGAAGCATGGAGAACTCTCAAAGAACTCAAACTAGATCTCCCATTTGATCCTGCAATCCCATTACTGGGCATCTACCCAAAAGAAAATAAAATCAGTTTACCATAAGGACATTTGCCTTAGACAGTTTCTCGCAGCCCAATTTACAATTGCCAAACTGTGGAAACAACCTAAATGGCCACCAATCCAGGATTGGATCAACAAGCTATGGTATATGTATACCATGGAATACTCTTCAGCCATTAAAAAAGATGGAGACTTTTCATCTTTTGTATGAGATGAAACACATTCTTCTTAGTAAAGAATGGAGAAGCAAGAATCCAACGTACTCAATTCTGATAGGAGGACAATTGGTAACCTAGTACATGGTAGGGGGTGGGGGGATGGGGAAGTAGAGAGAGAGGAGGGAGGGGGGTGGAGGATTATGGTGTGTGACAATTAAAAAAATAATGATAACAATTACCATGTATTTAGTACTTACAACATGCCAAGCTAAGTGCTGGATTATCTCTTTTAACCCTCACCACAGCCTTTCTAGGATCCTAGGCTCTTTAGCTATCCTTTGCTTACAGAAAAAAATGGCTATAGAGGCTTAGAGTGGTGAAGTGATTTGTTTTAAGCAATGCAGCAAATAGGAGGGCAATGGGCCTTCAAACCCAAGGAGTCTGGATTTGGATAGTTCACATTAAGCTATCCTGCATTTTCATCCCTCTTTACACACACATGCACACAGAAAAAGCTAAAACCCTGAGAAGTACATAGGTCGTTCAACAAACCTCTCAAGAAAGCTGATGATCATTCCAAGAGAGGGGAATTGAGAAGATGATGTTAAGGTACCAGGATGTGACCAGATGTGGTGACTCACGCCATTAATCCTAGCGCTCTGGGAGGCCGAGGTGGGTGGATCATTTGAGCTCATGAGTTCCAGACCAACCTGAGCAAGAGTGAGACCACCACCTCCTACCCCTATCTCCACTAAAAATAGAAAAACTAGCTGGGCACCTATAATCCCAGCTACTTGGGAGGCTGAGGCAAGAGGATCACTTGAGCCCAAGAGTTTGATGTTGCTGTGAGCTATGAAGCCATGGCACTCTACCCAGGGACAACAGAGTGAGATTCTGTCAAAAAAAAAAAAAAAAGGTGCCAGGATGTGCAGCCAGGAAGTGAAAAGGTCTCAGGATTGACCTGCCAGCCTGCTTTCTGAGTACCCCTAGATAGGCCAGAGTTTATGCCAATTCATCCCTACCCTGGACGGGGGAAAGGGTAGGGATGAAAAGAGGAACACAGCAAAGAAAGAATGAATAACTACCATGTTTCCCCAAAAATAAGACACTGTCTTATACTTATTTTTTCTCAAGAAGACAGACTAGGGCTTATTTTCAGGGGATGTCTTATTTTTAGTAAGTATAATACAACAATCTACATTTATTCAAATACAGTTGAGTCATCTTCTTCTGGAATCTGACGGGGAGCCAACCTTGTTGGTGGGGCTGGCGCTAGTGATGCGTGAACTCCTTTCCCCTAGCCGTTCGCACGTGCGCAATAGGATGCCTGAGATCACAGTTACCACACTCACACTCGCGCAAGTGTGAATGGCTGGGAGAAAGGAGCTATTCCAGTCTTCCTTACCGCTCTGCACTGAAATGCAGGGTGTGGCTATGCAGATATGCTGCATAGCCACGCCCATCACTAGGTCTTATTATCAGGGTAGGGCTTATATTTAACAAATACATAGAAATCCTGCTAGGGCTTATTTGGGGGGTAGGTCTTATTTTCGGGGAAACATGGTACTAAACTTGGTGTTGTTGGGCTTGTTTCTCCCTGGGTCTCTCTCTCTCTCTCCCCCCAACTTCCCAGAGATGCTTCCCTTCCTGTTGTAAAGTAATTGGTGTCTCAGGCCACTGGACTCATTTACCCCTCCTCTGTTCTTACCTTTGACCTGCTAGAAAAGAGGAAATGGATGGCAAATGCAGGAGCTGCATTGCCAGTCATTCTGAGCAAAGAGAATGACTAACCAATTTCCTCCCTGTCTCATCATCCCTGTCTAGCTGTTCCCCACCCCCATCTTTGTGGAGAATAATTAAGCTTGCAAGCACTGGGCAGTGTTACCTAAAGCTGACTGTGATATTCTAAAACAACCCAAAACATTCTTCTTCCTAGTCTGCTGACCTGGATTAGGGAGGGATTTGATTTGTTTTGTTCTGTTTTCTTGGTGCCTGTGATCTCTAATTTGCCCTTGTGCTTTAACAATAAACCTCTTTAAATAGTAGGAGACAGTTCTAACCATGGCAGGTGGTGATGGAGGCAAAAACGTCCAAGCCCTCCGGAGACTGAATCATAAAAAACAACCTAATTATTTAACTCTTTCCTCAGCTGCTGGCTTCCCGCTATTACCCAGGAGAACATTTGCTTAGTTCTCCTAATGGACTCCATTTGTCTTTCACTCGTCTTTGCAAATAGACACTTGGTAACTTTAGGACAGTGCTCCCCAACACAGCTGCGTGAGTGCGTGCACCCTTATGGTGCTTGAACATTGTCATAGAGATTAGGGTTTAAAAATCACCCATCACAGCTATCTTTTAAGGGGTATTGAATAAAGAAAATTATGCCCCTTCCCTCACAACAGTGGTGTACAAAGTGCAGTCCCTGAACCAGCTGCATCCACACCACTTGGGAACGTACTAGAAATCCTGATTTGTGGCTCATACCTGTCATCCTAGCACTCAGGGAGACCAAGGTGGTGGATTCCTTGAGCTCAGGAGTTTAAGACCAGCCTGAGCAAGAGTGAGACCCCATCTCTACTAAAAATAGGAAAACTAGCTGGGCACCGTGGCAGGAGCCAGTAGTCCCAGCTACTTGGGAGGGTGAGGCAAGAAAATCTCTTGAGCCCAAGAGTCTGAGGTTGCTGTGAGCTATGATGACACCATGGCACTCTCTACCCAGGGCGACAGTGAGACTCTGTCTCAATAAAGAAAGAAAGAAAGAAAGAAAAAAGAAAAGAAAAAAGAAAAGAAAAGAAAAGAAAAGAAAAGAAAAGAAAAGAAAAGAAAAGAAAAGAAAAGAAATCCAGCACTTGTCTCCACCCCAATACTACTCAATCAGAAGCTCTCAGGGTGGGAAAACCTTCACGATTCAGGTGATTCTGATGCACGCAAAAATTTCCGTTATCCCCGCCTTACTGAATCCCTTCTGGAATACAGCCTAAAGTTACAGAAACTGTGGTTAAAAGACAAGAAGGCGGCTCGGCGCCTATAGCTCAACCGGCTAAGGCGTCAGCCACGTACACCTAAGGTGGCGGGTTGGAATCCCCAGCCCGGACCCGCCAAACAACAATGACGGCTGCAACCAAAAAAAAAAAAAATAGCCGGGCGTTGTGGCGGGCGTCTGTGGTCCCAGCTACTTGGGAGGTGGAGGCAGGAGACTCGCTTGAGCCCAGGAGTTGGAGGTTGCTGTGAGCTGTAATGCCACAGCACTCTACCCAGGGGGACAGCTTGAGGCTCTGTCTCAAAAAAAAAAAAAAAAAAAAAAAAGACAAGAAGGCAGAGTAAAGGAAAAAGTGGCTTTGCTTTTAACAGTGGTTCTCAACCTTGGGTGCATATTAGAATCACCTAGAAGGTGCTAAAAATACTGATGTCTGGGCCCTACCCCCAGAGATTCTGATTCAGTTGGTCTTCCATGGGGCCTAAGCATTAGTACCCAGGTGATTAAAAGCTACCCAGGTGATTCTAATGTACAACCAGGACAGAGAATGATTATCTCTAGAAATTACAGGTAGGATGTGGTTCAGAGGCCTGTGCATGCCCCATCTTGGGTCAGGTGAATGGTAGGATGGCTCATAAGTAATAAGGGGGCATCCAGTTTGAGAAGGGGAAGGAAAGGACACTAACATGCCTCGAGCTCCTGCTGTGGGGCGAGTGCTGTGCTAGGAACTATGCCTGCACATCTCTGAGCAGATAGGTTTTGGGGGAGCAGTGCTTGTGGAGCATACAAGGGGAGGAATTAGAATAAGGAGATGATTAATTCACATGAGCACACACACGGAGAAGGTGCCCTTCATAATCACACAAAGGTGGGAAGAGTCGAGCTTGTATTTGGAATGGGTTAGGTACATCCCAGCTTAGATGCATGAGGCTGGACTAAAAGACTTAATATTTGTTTTGAATTTCTTCTAGAAATGCTATGAGAAAGCATAATGGCAGATATGATCTGGAAGCTATTTCTGCACATTCAAAATGATGGAGAAAATTGAGGTATAGTCTCTGAAACCATTCTCCTCAACAACTTTGAGGTGGCTCAGGCAACCTTAGGGAGGAATGAGGTCAGGTATTATCATACCCATTTTACAGATTATAATGGTGGTTCTCAATGCGTGGATCCTGGGCCAGCAGCACCTGGGAACTTGTTAGAAATGCAAGTTCTTGGGCTCCAACTCATTCCTATTGAATGCGAAACCCTGAAGATGGGGCCCTGCGATCTGTGTTTTAACTTTAACTTTAGGTAACCTTGATGTATGTCAAGTTTGAGAACCACAGCTTAAGCGAGTTCATTCAGCTGATCCTCAAAGGAGGAGCCAGTCTTTCCATTTTTCACATCAGTATTTACTAAGTATCCAGGACCCAGGCATCCTCAAACTATGGCCTGCAGGCCACATGCAGCCTACCTAGGACATTTATCCGGCCCACCGGGTGTTTTTGCCGCCCCTGCCTGTCCTGCTTAGCAGCTGACTCGTCCCAGGGCCCACAGTTAGGACCTCCAATGGTCTGAGGGACAGTGAATTGGCCCCCTGTTTAAAAAGTTTGAGGACCCCTGATCCAGACCCGAATGATATTCTCCTCCAAATTGTACTAGAAAACACTGCGAGATGCAGGCTGCAGTGAAGACTAACAACGTGGCTGGTAGGAAGCACAGGAGAATGGAAGGCTAAACCCAGTTCCAGGCTTGTAGTGTGACCCTTAGGAAGGTCATGTAGCATCTCTGAGCCAAATGTGGCACACAGCAGGTGCTCAATAAATATCTGGTATATAAGGTACCTATAAGACAAGGATAATAATGCTGTAGAAGGCAGGGTATATTGTAGGAAGCAGGAGTCAGACATATCTGAGTTTGCCTTCTGGCTCTGCCTTCGAACTAGCCTTCTGACCTTGAACAAGGCATTGCCTATTTCAGCCTCAGTGTTCTCAGCAATCAAATGAGGGAGAGAGATTCTGATTCCATGATCTTTAAGGGCTCCATTGACATCTAACTTGTTTTGTTGTTAAATCTACACCATGACACTGAGAGAGTTTAATGACTCAAATAATTTCTTTAAAGACAGGGCCATATAGGGCAGCGCCTGGGGCTCAAAGGAGCCATATGCTGCAGGTGGCGGGTTCAAACCCAGCCCCGGCCAAAAAGTGAAAAAAAAAAAAAAAAGACAGAGCCATCTAAACACTACTGAAGCCTCAGAGCACGTTCTATATACATGATCAACTTCCAGTGCCTGGAAAACAACTACACTAATACTATAGAAAGTGGTTTAATCAGTAATATATGGCAAGGAACTGCCTGATTAAACACCGTCATAACTCACTTAATAGAGCTTTCTATGGAGCAGGACACAGGAGTCTTTCTTCATGGTAGGAAGCTGTTTGGAGTAGCTGGGAAACACTATACACAAATGACTGGGGCAAGCCACATGTGCTCATTGGGATCATAGAGCCCCGAGAACCCCTCCATAAACTTTAAACATTAGAAAGGGAAAGTATAGGGCGGCGCCTGTGGCTCAAAGGAGTAGGGCACCGGCCCTATATGCCAGAGGCGGCAGGTTCAAACCCAGCCCTGGCCAAAAACCACAAAGAAAAAAAAAGAAAGAAAGTATAACAAAGGGTCAAGGAAAACTCTAAACACAGTGATCTGGAAGAACAATGCAAATAGGGAAACGAGCTAGAGCGATGGAAAGAGACCTGGGTTCAAACTCCCCTGTTCCCTAGTAGCTGTGTGAACTTAAGACATACCATTTAGCATCCCTGAGCCACAGATTCATCTGTGGAGGAGACAATCACCCCTGCCTCATGTGGCTGTTCTGATCATTAAATAGAACAATGGACTATGTCAAGGGCCCAGTATAGACAGCTGCCCAAACACATAATCTTAAGTGTTCCATCAATGAAAGATGGCATCCTTATCCTGAATTGCAAGCGAAGGGGACTGTAAGCTCCTGGTTGCCTTCAACTTACACAGAAAAAGCTTGACAAAAACTTGCTACATACTGAACTAGTAGGTGGAACTGCACAGAATTGTAGTATTTGACCATTTCACCGACAAACCCACCGATGTTACGTGGTTCGACCTTAGATATGAGTTTGGGCCTCATTTCCCATAAAGACTGACCCTGTCAAAAAAATGATTGATGCCCAGGAAAACAATAGCAATCCCCAAATGTTTAACCAAGTGCTAAAGGGAACATACAGGAGTCCCAAACCCCTAGCTCTTGATTTCGCTGTTTGTAGTTTCAGTTACCTGTGGTCAACCAAGGTCTGAAAATATGTGCGTACAGTACGGTAAGATTCTGAGACAGAGAGTGCACTTTTCCATCATTTTTATTATGGTGTATTGTTATAACTGTTTTCTTATTTTTTTTGTTGCTGTGCCTAATTTTTAAACTTTATCATAGATTTGTATGTATAGGAAAAAACATAGTACTGTACATATAAAGTTCGGTACCAACCACAGTTTCAGGCATTCACTGGGGGTTCTGGAACATATTCCCTGCAGATGAAAGTGGGCAGTACCATAACGGAAAACCCGCAGTGCAGGGAGGCAGTTGGTGGCTCCAGAGGCAGCCAATGCTTTGTCCACTTGAACTGAGTGACCGACCAACTGAGTTCACCATCTTTCTCAATTGCTTCTTCAAAATAACTTCCTTTTGGCCACCCACCTAGCCCCACTCCCTTCCTTCCCCACCAGCTCCCAGATACGAGGGCATTGGAACACTCAGCCCCCGGTGTAGAAGCCCTAGCTTGCTGAAGTCGCCATCAAGGAGGTCCCCTGTGCCCAGCAAAGAGTCAGCACAGCCAATGCAAGGCCGAGGTGGGTAACAGGCTCCTTGAGACTGCCAAACCTCCAACGGGAACAAGCTGTTTTATAAACTCAGTCTCTGCCGAGAAGAGGCAGATGACGCTTTCCACGTCACAGGCATTATGATGCCTGTGACCTTTTCATTATAAAAATATATGCATATCCCGCAGAGCCCTGCTTACTTCCACTTTCCTTGGGTGGCTGCGGGGTTTCACACCCACCAGATTAGCTGCGTTCTGACTTGTTCAGGCGCCGTCAATTTCTGTCCCTCCACCCTGGAAGCAAGGAAACTAGGCAAGGGGATCAAGGCCTACCAGATCTAAGGAGAAACTGGGGACACTTTCCCAGGCCGATGTTTCCCAAAGACAGCCCCATCCCAGGCTGATGAGCCAGTCTACCATGTACATGGAGTCTGGCCCATCCTCTTTACCCCCGACGTGGCCTCCTCAGACACAGCCTGGGGAGGGCAGCATGTCACTGCTGCAGGGGATTAAGACCACTCAATTTCCAACCTGGACACGGCTCACGCTCTCCTGTAAGGAAAGTGGTGGCTTTCTGGCTGGCCCGCTCACCGGCAGGAAGTTTGGCTACCAGACATCGCTAGTTCCACGTTTATTTAACAAACATTTACATAACCCTTATTCCATGCCAGGCACTGTTCTACACGCTCTACTCATTTATTATCCTCCTCACGACCCTATGCAGTACAGCCATGCGCTGCATAATTATGTTTGGTCAAATTAGACCTCCTATCCAATGGCGGTCCCAGAAGATTATAATGGAGCTGCCTTATCCGGATATACCATTTTTATCTTTTATCCTGTATTGTCACTGTATCTTTTCCGTGTGTAGATACACAAATACTTAGCACTGTGTTGCAGTGGCCTACAGCATTCGGTATGGTCACATGTGCACAGGTTTGCAGCCCAGGTGTGTAATGGGTACACCGTCTAGGTTCGTGTAAGCACACTCTGTGATGGTCACACACTGATGACATCGCCAAATGACTCATTTCCCAGAACCTATCCCCATTGTTCAGCAAAGCATGACTCTACATTTTACAGATGATGACCCTGAAACAGGACAAGATGAAGTAACTTGCCTAAGGTCACAGAGCTGGGAAGTGGCAGAACTGGGATTTGACCAGGCAGTCTGGCACCAGAGCTTGTTCTCTGACCTATTAGAATATCCTGCCTTTTAAAGGAAGACCTTTCTAAGGGGCAGGTGGAGGCAGAGGTGAGACCAGAGGCCTTACGGAAAGGTATAGCCACTTCACCAGGGTTTGAAGTGAGAGGTACTAAACCCTTCTGCTTTAGAATGCCTCCCGCTTGCCTTGCTGAGTCAGAGTTCACATTCTGCTCCCTCTTCCAAGGCATCTGAGGCCCTTACTAACTTGTGAATAAAACTTGGCAAGGAGTAGTACAATTGTCATTGATCAGTAACATCCAGGCCCCAATCATTTTATCCTATTCAAAGGTATGCGGAGTCCTGAGAGTTGGGGTCCCTGAACAGGCAAGTTGTGAAGATGGGGAGCAGAGTTGAGGAAAGGTCTACAGGATGGAAGGGCTTGAGGACGATCATGACAAGGATTTCTACATTGCTGGTGATTTGGGGAAAATATTGGGTACCTGAGGGGCAAGGCCTCCTAGGGAGAAAGGAGACAGCTCTGAAGACAGACGTCTTGCTGGCTTGGCTTCCAGGCTCCCTTCATCAACTAGCTCCAAGCCAAACCTGATAGGCAGCAGCAAGGTCCTCTGACAGAGGCTCCCAGATTAATGAACAAGGCCCTTGGTGCGTGGCTGTCCAAATTAGTATTGCCCCCTTCTTGGCTGTGGCAAAGAAACACTCCTCAGTGAAGCCTACCCCTAGCTTACCCATGTGGGGCAGCATTTGAGAAAACCAGGTGACAGCAAAATGTCCAAATCAGAAGGCATGAGAAAACCCTTTCACGTTCTGGATAAGCCAGGGTTGCTGCCCGTGCCAATGTGAGCCCCTAGGATGGCTTACAGCCCAGATGCCCAGCTGCTGGTTGTTACGCAGCCCACACACCCGAACCACTCGGCTCCTCTCATTGTGATTAACATTATGATTAATCTTCCATATAGCAAACATTTGATACATGCCAGACACAGTTATAAGGGTTTGACGTGTATTAAATCATTTAATCTTCACAATAACTTTATGAAGGAGTTATTATTGTGCATAAGAAAACTGAGGTTCTGACAAGTTAAGAAACTGGCCAGAAGTCACATAGCTAGCAGGTGGCAAACTGGGGGATTTATGTCTATCTCCAAAGCTGTTTTCTCTATTTCTAAACTACAACAGGGCTGATGCCAAAAGAGGTGCATTCTGCATGAGGATCAATCGATCTTTTATCCCTTTTTCTGAGGTCAATGGCAGACCAAGGACCCAGCAATTTGAGGATCACAGACTAGGTGAGCCAATGCCACTCACATCATCCACCACAGCACCCATCTCCTCACTTATGTCTGCCCCTGGCCCTTCTCACCAGGGAGACTAACCTATGAGCATGTGTTGGGTGGGTTTCACCTTAGATGGAGTATAGCGCCTATTTGCCTTGTAGGGTGCCATTGGGAATAGAGTTGGACACTTCACAAGACAGGAGACAATCAGGGAATGAATAGCAGGACATAAGATGGCTATTTGATGAAATTCTTTTCCCCTTAGGACCCCCTACCACCCAGATGGTTAGGCTGTGATAGGTGGACTCTTCCATGTTGGTCCTTTTTTTTTTTTTTTTTTGAGACAGAGTCTCGCTTTGTCACCCTTGGTAGAGTGCTGTGACATCATAGCTCACAGCAACTTCAAACTCTTAGGCTCAAGTGATTCTCTTGCCTCGGCCTTCCGAATAGCTGTTACTACAGGCACCTGCCACAACACCAGGCTATTGTTTTTTAGAGACAAGGTCTTGCTCTGGCTCAGACTGATCTCAAACCCATGAGCTCAGGCAATCCACCCACCTTGGCCTCCCAAGTGCTAGGATTATAGGCGTGAGCCACAGTGCCTGACCCATTCTGATCCTTTAATATATAGAGTTACCTAGCACTGGGCGAGAAGCAGATCTGCCAGCTGTGCTGGGACTGAAAGCTCTCTGAGTCCCCTGTGTCTAGACCATCCCTTTATCAGAGTGACTTGGATGGAGAGTAAAGGCATCTGCTTTGGAAGCATTTGAAGCAGCAGTTCTCAACCTGTGGGTCGCAACCCACAGGACCTGTATTAAAGGGCGGCGGCATTAGGAAGGTTGAGAACCACTGATTCAAAGGCTTTCAGAGTGTCTCTGCATCCATAGGAGCAGATTAGGGGGAACAGGCAGAAGGAAGGGCTGAGAATATTAGGGGAGATCGGAAGTCAAGGCAACAGATCTCTTATGCCACCTAGACCCCCGTACATAGAATGATCTTCAGGATCTGCACAAACTCTTAGGCTTGGAGGGAAGGAGAAGTGATTGCTATGTACTGTCTAACTCCAGCCCAAGTAGCAGCTCTATTTCTAGTCCAAAGAAAGCAGATTGGAGGGGAGTTTACTTGGCCTGCGTCTAGCTCTCTGGAACGAACTAAATAAATCTTTCTTCTCACAGGGAAGAAACAAAACACAGCTTCACAGCAAAGCAAGAGACCAAATCACTTAAGGGACGGTATCTAGTGTAAATTGATAACATTCATACTCCTCTCAACACCAGGTATGCAGGCGGGACTGAGTAGGTTTCCAAAGCAAATTTATCAATTTCTCTCTCAAATTAGCTCCCCTTCCTAATCCTTCCATTCAGTCGTCCAGATTTGATCTCAAGAGTTGTCACTGAACCTGGGAAGTGAAAGAGAGAAGAGCATTCACGAAACCCTATTGATTCCGCTTTTCCATCTTTTTCTTTCTGCCCCTTTCCCCCAGTCCCTGACCTCACCCACCCACCTCACCTCCCTGTGTTAGATGCCTTCTTGACCACCTTCCTTCCTCTCTGCAGGACTGGCTCCTTGGGCATGCTATCTGAGCAGTCTCACAGGTACTCACATTTGATTTAATGCTCTGCTGTTACCCGTCTTGAAAATCTTAATAATTTTTGACATGGGACCCCGCATTTTCATTTTGGAGCAGGCCCTGCAAATTATATAGCAAGTTCTGCATATCGCTTCCCATCTGGACACATCTTACACATCACGTTTATTGCCAAAATTTGTTTGCTAATGCCAGTAACAAGACCATTATGTATCTAATGGCTGTCTAGTGCCTCTAGAATCAAACCCAAACCCCTCAGCCTGGCCATCAAGGCCCTCTATTACCTGGCTTGTGTCTAATCTTGCACACATCCCACACAAATTCTACCCATTCCAGAACTGAGGGTGATTTTGCCATTAGCCAACAGAAGCAGAATGTTTAACAGCTCAAACTTTGGAATTAAACAGACCCAATTTAAGGTCCTGGTTCTATACTTACTAGCTGTGGGGCTTTGAGCAAATTCCTTAACCTCTCTGAACTTCAGTTTCCTCACTTGTAAAAGGAAGATATGAAGGGCTGGGCACGGTGGCTCACACCTGTAATCCTAGCACTCTGGGAGGCCAAGGCGGGTGGATTGCTTGAGCTCATGGGTTTGAGATGAGCCTGAACAGGAGCAAGACTCCCATCTCTAAAAATAGCCGGGCATTGTGGCAGGCACCTGTAGTCCCCACTACTGGGGAGGCTGAGGCAAGAGGATCACTTGAGCCCAAGAGTTTGAGGTTGCTGTGAGGTATGATGCCACGGCACTCTACTGAGGATGACAAAGTGAAACTCTGTCTCAAAACAAAATAAATAAATAAATAAACAGAGGATACCTGGATGAGCACAATGGCTCATGCCTGTAATCCTAACACTCTGGGAGGCTGAGGTGGGTGGATTGCCTGAGCTCACAGGTTTGAGACCAGCCTGAACAAGAGCAAGACCCCAGTCTCTAAAAATAGCCGGGCATTGTGGCAGGCGCCATGGCACTCTACCAAGGGCAACAAAGTGAGACTCTGTCTCTAAAAAAAAAAAAGATACCAACCGTGCCTTTCTCATAAGGTTAGTATAAGAATTAAATAAGATATTGATAGAAACAGCTCTCTAAGCACCTTATCTGGCCTCTAATAAACACTCGATAAATATTAGCTACTAATATTTGTGTTTCTTGTAATTTTTATAGGGCTGAGTGGTTCTAGAAGTCACCACACCTTTATTTCAGTCAAACTGGCCACATTGCCGGCTCGGATTCAGGGATCTCACAGTAACCCACCATGTTCCTCTCCTCCCCTCTCATGTACACCTCAACCACCCTGGTTGGAGATGATCCTGATCTTCTCCCTTTCGCCCTTTGCTAGTGGAGGAGCAGGCTGATGGGTGGACAGAAAATGCAGAGGCAGACATGGAAAGGAAGCAGATCTTGGAACCAGCGTTCAGGGTTTGAGCTCCACTCTGTTCCCCCTGCCAAGGCCTATCCATTCTCCTAGTGAACCCCATGCTAGGCTTGAGGGATACCCAAAGATTTCAGATCAGCCTGTCCAGACATCTGTGTAAAATGGTTCTGCAAAAGCCCCTCTAGCATATCAGATAAGCTTCAGTTTTGCAGTTAAGGTTCACCTTGAGCTGCTGGAGTCATTTACAAAGGAAGAGCCCCAGTTCAGGCTGGCTGTGTGGGCCCCTGGCCACACTCCAGCAGTGGCGAAGGGAATCGCCCCCAGCAGAATCATGCCTGTTCTTTCCCATCCACTCCCAGATGTGCTTTATCCTTTTCTTAGAACAGGGATCCTCCACCCTGGCTGCACTTTAGAATCACCTGTCAGACTTCTGAAACATAGCAATAGTGGGGCCCCCTCAAGGCCTATTAAATCTGAATGTCTGGGAGAGTTGCCCTTGAAGTTGGTAATACAGTAGAACCTCTGTAAGTTGACCACCTAAGAGACTGTACCACACTGGTCAACACAAGGAACTAGGCCTACTGTAATGCTATGGACATGTGGTACATGTCTGGTCTATGAAAACTAGGTCAACTTAAAGAGATGGTCAGTGTAGGAAGTGGTCAACTATGGAGTTTCTATTATATTGACAAGCTTCCCAGGTAGTTCTTACCGTGTTTCCCGGAAAATAAGACATTGTCTTATATTTATTTTTTCTCAAAAAGACACACTAGGGCTTATTTTCGGGGGATGTCTTATTTTTATTAAGTATAATACAACAATCTACATTTATTCAAATACAGTTAAGTCATCTTCTTCTGTAACCTTACAGGGCAAGCCGAGCTTGTTGGAGGGGCTGGCGCTAGTGATGCGTGAACACCTTTCCCCTAGCCATTTGCACATGCGCAACAGGATGTCCGCGACCACAGTTATCACACATGCACCCGCACAAGTGCAAATGGCTCAGAGAAAGGAGCTATGGCAGATAAAAGGTGTTCCAGTCTTCCTTACCGCTCCGCACTGAAATGCAGGGCATGGCTATGCAGATATGCTGCATAGTCACGCCCATCACTAGGTCTTATTATGGGGTAGGGCTTATATTTAACAAATGCATAGAAATTCTGCTAGGGCTTATTTTGGGGATAGGTCTTATTTTTAGGGAAACATGGTATGTGCAGCCAGGGCAGAGAACCATGGGACTAAAGGAGAAACGTAGCCTCTTAAGTAATCTCCTGGTCTCCATGTTGTTCTCCTCTTTGAACACCTACATGGCACCTATTAACTTGAAATAGAAAGTTCAAGAGCCCCCCCCCCATATGATATGTTCATTTTCTTGCCACCGCCCATATTCTCTACCCTCTAGCTACTCCTGGTGCTACCAGTCCACAGACAGCCAGCACCTGTATTAATCTCACCGAAATGTTGCTCACACTGTTTTCTTGACCTAGAATATCCCCGCTTCTTTGTTGAATTGAACAGTGAGGATGTGTCAGAATCCCCCAGAGGGCTTGTTAAAACACGGCTTGCTGGGCTCCACCCCAGAGTTTCTGATCAGTAGAACTAAGGGGGACCTGAGAATGAAGTTACTAACAAATTCCCAAGTGATGCTGATACTGCTGGTCAAAGGCCACATTTTAAGAATATCTGGCCTTGAAAAATCTTACCCTTTAAGGCCTGGCTACCACACATGCTGCCTTCGCTACAAAACCTTCCATTACCCCCTACCTCCCTTTCCCAAGTGGAAATGAGCATGACTGCTCTGAACTCCCATCGTGTTTTCTTTAAGCCTCTGTTGATTATACTTGATTGTACTATGTGTGTCTGTCTCCTCCATTGGACTATAAAGCCATGGAAAGTGGGCTTATGTTACTGGCATTTGTGTAGCCCCTACAATGCTTAATGGCGCATTTCAGACTGAGAGAGCCCTACAAGTATGGCTTCCATGAAGCTGTTTACTCTCACATCTGGAGGAAGCCCAGGTGTGTGGGCAGCTTCTGCAAACTGAAACTGAGTTTGATAGAATACCACTGTTCTTCTTTGAATGCAGAGTGTAAACAAGCCCAGCTTTGGCTTATGACTCAGTAGAAGCTTTTCTCTCTCCCTTTTGAATCTCCAAAAGACCTTTATCAAATTGATAGCACGGTTCCAGGAAGAAACGACTCTGGTGGGATCTGCTCTTGGCAAACTTCAGGGAAGACTGGGTTCGTCTTCAGCATCCTTCCCTCTCTCTTCACTGTCTTGTAATTCCCACCCTCCTAGTTCCAAGCACTGAATATTTACATACTGGCTTAATAGCTGTTCAAAATGCTCCAATGGCAAAAGTTCTTGTGCTCCAGCTAGACTCTTCTGCCCTCCTCACATGCCCTCTGGGCTCTGTACTCTGCTAAGATGCTCTGTTGATAATATAACAGCTAGATACAGTGCTGTGCTTAATTAAGAGCGTGAACTCTGAAGTCAAACAGGGCTGATGGACTCCCAGATCCACCACTCATCTGCCGTGTAACAGTGGGAAATCACTAAGCTTCTCTGAGGCCACATTTCCTCGTCTGTAATATAGGGATACCATGTATGCTTTCCAGGGTAATTACAAAGAATAAAATAAAATAGTGTGTGTCAAGCACACACCACACACCTGATATATATGAAGCGCTCAGTGAAGAGTTGCTATTACAAATGCATTAAAATTTTACTGTTAATAACTGGTGAGAGCCTGCCTGGTTCTCCCCGCCACCCTTGCCCCCCGGAAGCCTTTGCATTTTAACAACAACCTTATCAGGGAGACTCTCTAGGGAAACCCTATTTTTTGTACTGTCGCCAGAATATAAATTAGATCATTTTCTTCCTCTGCTGAAATAGTTTCCCATTGCTTCTCCCTTGCTTTGTAGGACAAAACCCTGAATCCTTAAATAGCCTACATGGCCCTGAATTCAGCTGTGCTTCACTGGGGGGGTTGGAAATTCAGGGACTCTTTGGTTGTCATAAATACCAAGGTGGGGGGCACTATTGGCATTTACCAAGCAGGGGCCAGGGGCATTAAATTTCCTACAACCTAGAATATGCAAACCCCTAAGAAGAACTGTCACATCCCAAAGCCAATGACACTCCCATTAAGAAACACCCTGTCAAACACTAACCGCATCTCCCATCACACCCCTGCTTTCTGCCTTTCTGCACTCCAGCCACCCTGGCCTTGCTTCTAGTCCTCTGCAGCCCCTTGGTCCTGCTGTTCTTTCTTCATGCATGCAGTTCTGTTATCATGGGTCACTTAATTCCTACTCACCCCTCCGATCTCAGTTCAGCAATATTTCTTCCTAGAGGCCTTCATTCTATAGGGTGTGCCAAAAGTTGCCCCTAGAGTCACCATGCGTAGGGAAAATGGAAAATTGTAACTCAGTGGACCTTTATTTGCAAAAATATTCATCACAACATTTTACAAAGAGGTGGCCAACGCATAGAGAATATTTTGTAAATAATTTATAATAAAATTTCATAAGGAATATTTTTATTTTATTTTATTTTTTGCAGTTTGTGGCTGGGGCTGGGTTTGAACCCACCACCCCAGGTATATGGGGCCAGCGCCCTACTCCTTGAGCCACAGGTACCACACAGGAATATTTTGTAAATAAAGGTCCATTTAGCTACAATTTCCCATTTTCCCTATGTATGGCAGCTTTGGTGAGACTTTTGGGACACCCTATCGTGTAAGTATACACTTCCTTAGAACTCTGTTCCTTTCCTTCGAATGATTTATCTCAGTTTGTAATCTTGTACTAATTTGTATAATTCTTTGATTAATGTCTGTCCCACCCATGAGATCACAAGATTCAAGAAAGCAGGCATCACATCTGGTTTTGCTCACTGTTCTATACCCAATACCTGGCCTAGCTTCTCTCTCCCCCTCTCTCTCTCAATCTCTGTCTCTCTCTGAAATGAAGGCTCCACATAAATAGCCCCTAATCTTACTCATGTCCCCAGGGAGAAGGGGTAACTATAAACATGCTTTGCTTTTAGGGACCTTAGAATAACTGGCTCCCACTAAACTCTTTACTGTGGGATGGGGAACTGGATAGAGCAGTGTGGCGCTTCCCTTCTGCTTGCATTCAGGCTTTTCTAGAGAGCAGTGGTTGGTCACAAGACTTACATTTCCAATTTCTTCCTGATTCCAAAATGCTACGCACAGACATTCTGATTGATTTCCTGCTCCCAGTTCTACTTACATTAAAACAAGTGAAGGATTGTTCAAATTATGTTGTCTACTCACTTCTTGAAGCTTCCAAGACATGCAGGGTAGCTGTCTAATTTCGTGGAAATGTGAAAGACATCCTATCAAGAGTCTAACAGTGGTACTCTGTATGGTGGAGGTTCTTATGCCATAACTCTCTAGCAAGCCCTGCACTGAAAATCAAGACAACAGGCTGCGGCTGGGCAGGGTGGCTCACCTCTGTAATCCTAGCACTCCAGGAGGCTAAGGACGGTGGATTGCTTGAGCTCAGGAGTTTGAGACCAACCTGAGCAAGAGCAAGACCCCATTTTTAAAACAAATAGCCAGGTGGCATGGCAGGTGCCTGTACTCCCGGCTACTCAGGAGGCTGATGCAACAGGATCACTTGAGCCCAAGACATTTAGGTTGCTGCAAGCTATGATGATGCCACGGCACTCTATACAGGATGGCAAAGTGAGACTTTGTCTCAAAAAAAAAAAAAAAAAAGACAACAGGCTGCTACAGTTCTAAGGGTTTGGAGTTGATTTGTTTCTCCTTTTTTTTTTTTTTTAAGACACAGTGAGACTGTCACCCTGGGTAGAGTGCCTGAGTCACAGCTCACAACAAGCTCAAACTCTTGGGCTTAAGTGATCTTCCTGCCTCAGCCTCCTTATTTGTTTGTCTTTGATAGTGGGCAATCAGAAAGAATGAGAAAAAGAAAGAGCAGGAGGTATGAACAGGAGCTGCTGAGAAAAGCAGCAGCACTTCACAGTTACTAGACTCAGGAGACGGTAGTGCCAATCACTGTCGAAAGTGCTGACTCACAGCACAGAAGATCTCACCTTGACGGTCTACCGTGTTTCCCCGAAAATAAGACCTACCCAAAAAATAAGCCCTAGCAGGTTTTCTATGCATTTGTTAAATATAAGCCCTACCCAGATAATAAGACCTAGTGATGGGCGTGGCTATGCAGATGGGCGTGGCCTTGCATTTCCGCCAGAGCAGTAAGGAAGACTAGAATACCTTTTATCTGCCACAGCTCCTTTCTCCGAGCCCTTTGCACTTGTGCAGGTGCGCATGTGGTAACTGCAGTTGCAGGCATCCTATTGTGAATGGCTACGGAAAAGGAGTTCATGCATCACTAGCGCCAGCCCCTCTAACAAGGCCGGCTCCCCTTGTCAGATTCCAGAAGAAGATGACTTAACTATATTTGAATAAATGTAGATGGTTGTATTATACTTCAGAAAAATGACATCCCCTGAAAATAAGCCCTAGTGTATCTTCTTGAGAAAAAATAAATATAAAACCGTGTCTTATTTTCAGGGAAACACAGTATTAGGTCAGATGAGGGGGTAGGCTATATCTGCATCGTGGCATCACCATTGGGATATCCGCTATTTGAGGGCATTTCCTGGGAGTGTGGGAGGTACCACTGAGCTGAGTTTAGGGTTAGAGAAACACCCAACCCTCTCGTGCTTCCCCCACACTCATCTCTAAACTTGAGCTCTGGGTGACTACCTTTCCCCTCCTCCCTAGTGCTTAGGTTAAGATTTTGGCTGCAACCAGAGTCTTGGAGCCTCCATCCTGAATACACTATTTCACTCAGGCAGTTTAGCACTGCTCCTAGACTCTTAGCCAGTATGTGGAAAACTATAAGAGACCACACAGCAAGTTCTGCTGGACCTGTGTTTTGTCAACACAGAGAACTTTATCTCCCCCCAAAAGCTGATTGTGATTCAGCTGATTACAGTAGAACCTCTGTCAGTTGACCACCCGAGAGACTGTAACAAACGGGTCAACATACGGAGGTGGTCAACATAAGGAACGAGGCCTTAGTATAAGCACTGACAAGTTCATGAACTCATCCAAGAAAAGGTGGTACATACCTCACTGCTGAATGTTGCTAAGGTCACCATATGGCCAAAGGAATACCTGCACTTTTCCTAGGAAGACTTCGTGAACTTAATTGTCAGACCTCATACGAATGACAGCTCTGATGCCATTCCAGAAAAAGAGTTCCTAAATTGCTTTGAAGGGTAGACTAGGCCCTGGCATGGGCATACCTGGAAGGTGACTATAGTACTATTCAGCAATGAAGTATGTACCACTTTTTCTAAGATGAGTTCGTGAATTTAATTGTCCAACCTTATACATGTGGTGCATGTATAATCTATGAAAATTGGGTCAACTTACGGAGGTGGTCAACTATGGACATTCTACTGTCTATGAATTTAACACAGATGGGAAAGCCAGAGACTTGCTAATTTTCAAATCCCCTCCACTCCAAAGCACACACATCCATTTGATTTGATGGTACAGGTTCACAAATTTAAATAATCCAAAGTTCCAAAAGCCTTGCCAATAGCTCTTAGGTTTTTTTTTTTTTTAATCTTCCTACCATTTACCCACTGTAAAGTTTTTGAAAAGTTAGAATGATACAGGTTTGAAAAAGAGGAAGAGTTGACATCAATTGTTATTATCCAAGGTTTCCCCACAAAAGGAAGAAAAATCAGAATAGTGAAAGTACTTTTATTTTAAAAGCTAATTCTTGGGTGGCGCCTATGGCTCAGTGAGTAGGGCACTAGCCCCATATACCAAGGGTGGTGGGTTTGAACCCGGCCCTGGCAACAAAAAAAGAGCCGGGCATTGTGGCGGGTGCCTGTAGCCCCAGCTACTCGGGAGGCTGAGGCCAGAGACTCACCTAAGCCCAAGAACTAGAGGTTGCTATGAGCTGTGTGATGCTGCACTCTACCGAGGGCAACAAAGTGAGACTCTGTCTCTAAAAAAAAGCTAATTCTTGCTCCATATAAATACAAATTAATAATACTGAATCACATTTAAAAAGTCTACTTAGGCCATGCACGGTGGCTCACCCCTGTAATCCTAGCTCTCTGGGAGGCTGAGGCAGGTGGATTGCTTGAGCTCAGGAGTTTGAGACCAGCCTGAGCAAGAGTGAGACCCTGTCTCTACTATTAATGAAAAACTGAGGTGAGAGGATCACTTGAGCCCAAGAGTTTGAGGCTGCTGTGAGCTATGACATCACACCTGTCTACCAAGGACCAAGGGCAACAAAGTGAGATCATCTAAAAAAAAAAAAGAAAATCTACTTTTTTTCCTTGCTCCCATTACCCGTCCTCATGCAAAAAAAAAAAAAATACATATATATATATATATATATTATTTTCTAAAAATAATGGAAAGGACTCTTGGAATAATTTTTCAATGCATCCAGGAAGCAGTGACTCTTAATACCCACAAGCCCAGGCTGGCAAGGTTTTGACCAGACCAGCAACATGGAGGAACAATGCTCCCCAGTGAAGCTGATGTCCCTCTGAATTTTCACCTCCAAAGAGGGGATGAGAATTTTGTTAAAAATTTCTCTCCTAAGCCCTTTATTTTCCTGAGTTTTGCCTATCGGACTGATTGCATCGTAGAAAAATACCTTTTCTCCAGCCTCCAGTAATCAAAGTCAAATACAACTGGCTGGAGTGAAGAGACTTTAGAAAACACACTGTCATAAGAAGATGCTAGTGAGGGACATCGCTTTTTTTAAAAAAACCGTTCTTTCATTGATTCATTCATTCCACAAATAATTATCAAGACATCGAAAAATTCTAGACACTATTTTAAGTGCCTAGGATACAGCAGTGAACAAAATAGAGATGACGTTTTGGTGAGGTGAGACAGACGACAATTCATCAGCAGATGTCAAAAGTGTAAGGTGGTGATAAATGCTCTGGAGAAAAGTAAAGCCAAGGGAGGTGGCTAGGGAATGCCAGGGTGTGGGATGCTGGTTTTATTCAGGATGGCCAGGAATGTTCTCGATATCTGAGCAGAGATTTGAAGGAAGTACAGAAGTAAGCTAAGGGGGGACTTGGCAGGGGGAGCACTTTTGGCATGTGGAGCAGTAAGTGCCAGGACCCTGAGGCAGGAGTGTGTGTGTGATGTGTTAAATGCTGGTCCTATTCCCATGCGACTAGAACACAACGAGCAAAGAGAAACGTAATAGAAGATGAGATCAGAGAGGTAGCTGAGAGCCAATCGGGTAAAATGGTTGCCCATTTCTGTGCATGGGAGACAGGGAAGGGGTTTGAACAGAGTAAAAGCATGATCTAACTTATGTTTTCAAAGGATCGCTTTTGAATGCTGTTGGAAGAAAAACAGCAATGGGGAAGAGGGCAGAGTGTGGGCAGGTTTCAGGGTATAAAAAAATAAACCGAAGCAGCCAGGCCAGTTAGGAGGCTGGTACAATAATGCAAGTGAAAGTGAATAGAAATTGCTGACCAGAAGGTAGCAGTAAAGACTGGTAAGATGCTAGATAGTTTTTGAAAGTAGAATGTGAGATGTGAGAGAAAGAATAATTAAAGATCTATTTGTTTATATTTATGGAGCGCCTACTATGTGGCAGGTACTGTTCTATGTGCTTGGGATATAGCGGTGAACAAAGCAAACAAAAATCTCTACCTTGGTGGAGCTCGCTTTCCAACATATAATAAGAGCTAACATTTTTTGAATACTTCCTATGGTCTAAGCCAGCAGTTCCCAACCTGTGGGTCGCGACCCCTTTGCAACAATGAAAATACCTCCTGCATATCAGATATTTACATTACGAATTCATAACAGTAGCAAAATTACAGTTATGAAGGAGCAACGAAAATAATGTTATGGTTGGGGGTCACCACAACTTGAGGAACTGTATTAAAGGGTCGCGGCATTAGGAGGCATTAGGAAGGTGGAGAACCACTGTCTAAGCCCTTTCCTTTCTTAGCTAATGAATTTGCTTTCACCGCAATTCAGTAAAGTATTATATGTATGGTATTATTCCCATTTCACAGATGAGGAAACTAAGGCACAGACAGCATAATTAAGTTCTCTGAGGTCTCCTAGCTTCTATGTAGCAAATCTGTGTTTCAAAACCAGTAGTTCTGCTCAGGAGTCTGAGTTCAAACCATTCTACTCCACTGCCTCTTTACCAGGCCAGTATTCCCAGACCAGGAGCAAAGCTGGACCCCTTGGGTGCAAACTAGGAATCCTTACTGCTAGACGACTCAAAGCCTTTTGGCCTGAAAAACTGCAAGAATGTATGTAACATTTACAAGAGCTTGATTCTGAATCTATATTGGTAGCTCAGGCACAGAAAATTTTGGGCGAATACGTAAGTACTCTCTAAAATGTCCTATATTGTTTGACACAAAATGTTGTGTCGTAGTACCATGTTAAGTGTTAGCTCTAATTATCCACTAGAATGGTTAAGAGATACTCAAAAGGACAGACGTTATTAGGCCAGCTGAGACCCTGATACCATGTAAGTGCCAGACAAATCAGGAGGCTTTGCTTAGTGCAATCACCCTAGGATTCTTCTGTGGAAATCTCCCATCAAATGTGATGTAAAGAAACATGTGGGGGGCAGCACCCGTAGCTCAGTGGGTAGGGCGCCAGCCACCAACACTGAGGCTGGTGGGTTCGAACCCAGCCCGGGGCAGCTAAAACAATAACAACTGCAACAACAAAAAGAAAAAGAAAAGAAAAATAGCCAGGCACTGTGGCAAGCACCTGTGCTCCCAGCTACTTGGGAGGCTGAGGCAAGAGAATCACTTAAACCCAAGAGTTTGAGGTTGCTGGGAGCTGTGATGCCACGGCACTCTACCCAGGGAGACAGCTTGAGACTCTATCTCAAAAAAAAAAAGAAAGAAACATATGGGAATAAGAGTAAAGAATTCTGTGATTTGGAGATAAATGATAAAAATTGCTTCCACGTTTGTTGACTATTCACTATGTTGCAGGCTCTATGCTAAGTGGTAGCAGTGCATTACCTCATCTAATCTTTACAACAGCCCTAGTAGGTTTGTTTGTTTGTTTGTTTGTTTTTGAGACAGAGTCTCACTCTGTTGCCCTGGGTAGAGTGCTGTGGTATCACAATAACTCACAGCAACCTCACAGTCTTGGGCTCAAGAGATCCTCTTTCCTCAACCTCCCAAGTAGCTGGGACTACAGGCGCCCGCCACAACGCTCAGCTAGTTTTCCTATTTTTAGTAGAGATGGGGGTCTCGCTCTTGTTCAAGCTGGTCTTGAACTTCTAAGTGCAAGCAATCCACCAACCTTGGCCTGTGAGAGAGCTAGGATTATAGGCATGAGCCACCAGGCCTGGCTTAGGAGGATTGTTAAAACTAGGGTGCAGAAAGGACTAGTGGCATGTCCAGACTCTCCCAATTAATAAGCAGGACTCAGACCCACATTTGCTTGACACCAAAGCCCATGCTGTTCCCCAATAGCATAAACTCTTCCCCTGTTCTCCCCAGTGAGCCCTGTCCAGGTCATCTACTCACCATTGTTTGTGTTGTTTCTACTACTTAAATCAGTACTTCTTTGTATACCTCTACATATGCTTTCGTATGTCATTCAAACATGTACCCCATCTCTCCCATTCATTCTGTAAGCTCACGGAGGTCAGAGGCCCTGAGTTGCTCACCTTTTTACTTCTCAGCAGTTTCCGTTATAGCAATCTGCCCACAAGTGAGTGTATAATAAAGGTAGCTGATTGACTGCAGACAATAAGCTGCTTTAGAAATCTGCTGGTGATTCAGTATGCTTTCATCCAAGGCAAGATTAATATCAGAGTGGTGGGGGAAATAATTGCTGCCATTTCTCTAAGACTTAATTTGTTGGCTCGGCGCCTGTGGCTCAAGCGGCTAAGGTGCCAACCACATACACCTGAGCTGGCAGATTCGAATCCAGCCTGGGCCCGCCAAACAATGATGACGGCTGCAACCAAAAAATAGCCAGGCA
>NW_003852596.1:453099-463303 GCF_000181295.1 Otolemur garnettii | reverse complement strand
CTGTCTCAAAAAAAAAAAAAAAAAGACTTAATTTGTACTCAGTACTTGTGCTGTGCAAAGTCCTTTCCATGCATTATATAATTTAACCCTACAAAGGTGAATTAAGTACTCATTATAATTCCCACTTTTCAGATGGGAGAATGAGATTTAAAGAGGTTAAAAAACCTTCCCAAAGTCACTGTGCTAGTAAATAACAGAGCCACTGGTCTGTCCAACTCCATGGCTAGTTTTTTTTTTCTTTTTTTTTAGACAGAGTCTCAAGCTGTCGCCCTAGATTGAGTACTGTGGCGTCATAGCTCCCAGCAATCTCCAACTTGGGCTCAAGCGATCCTCTTGCCTCAGTTTTTCTATTTTTAGTAGAGATGAGGTCTTACTTTTACTCAGGCTGGTCTCGAACTCATGAGCTCAAGCCATCCACCCGCCTCGGCCTCCTAGAATGCTAGGATTACAGACATGAGCCACACCGCACCTGGCCACCCATAGCCAGTTTTCTTAACCTTCAGGGTTGATGTGAACATTCTAGATTGTATATAGAGTCAGCACATTGTACCCCATAAATGCAGTAATGTACAGAGTTATGATCTAATAAAAAAAGAAAGTCTGCTCTACAGGGGTTTCTCTCAATGAGTAAATGTGATTTAAAAATGCCTATCTTCAAATTCTTTTTAAAGCAGCTTTACTAAGGTATAATTTAAATACAATAAACTTTAAATATTTAAAGCATACGACTTGATAAGTTTTGACATGTGCTCACACCTATAAAACCATCATCATAGTCAAGATAAAAGGAAATATCCATCACCTCCAAAAGTTTTCATGGCTTTTTGTAAGCCCTCCCTCCCACCATTCTCTGTCCCCCACCCTGTTCCTGAGCACAGATTAGTTTTTGAATGCGCAAGGATGTAACTTGAAAGAGTCTCTGCTTGCCAAATGATCATATTAGCTCTATCCCTAATATACTGGGTTCATTTGATTAATGTCCCAGTTTGCTGATTGATGATTTGGGATTCTCAATGCTGAACTTCAACTGCAGGCTGACATCCGCGCTAAGTATAGTCACAAAAGTGATGATAAATTCTTTCTCAGTGAGAAAGGGAATCTAAGAAGTCAGCTGTACTGATTGATTTCTTCTTTATTGAAAAAAAAATGGAGATTATTTATTAGGTAGACTGAAACTCCAGGGATCCTTTTGGGCTCCTGGGTATTAGGAGAGATGGGCTCGGTATTCGTAAGCTTTAGAAAAATCACTATATTATACAGTAGAGTGATTTCCAGGATATAACAAAGGTAGCAAAGCCAGTCCGCGGCTAAATTGCTTTTTTAAAAAGAAACTTACCCAACTCTTTATTTGATGAATAGACCTAGAAGTGATAGATTGCCACCAGGTTCTTAGAAAATGATGCACAGGAGCCTCACAGGGCTTTTCTTTATCAAATTGATTTATCTATCTATCAGCTTCACTCATTTGCTCACGGTATCCTCCACCCGCACATTAACCTAACAATTTCACTCTCAATGGGGAAAAGAAATAATGGAAGGGAAGAAGGATTGCATGAACATCTGGGCCCTGACGGGCCACTGTCATCTATCCATCTGATTCCCAGCCCTGTTTTCGACATAGGATGATGGAGAAAGCAAATTAACAGCATTGAAATGGTGACAGAATTAAAAGCAGTGTAACGTAAAGATTCATCTATGTGGTGTATCTGATGTCATATGAGTACGGAGAAAAGAGTGGCCCCTGTGTACTGAGGTGGTCGGGTAAGCAGATTGAAGGAGGGGCTCGAGGTAGGCCCAGAGGAGAAAGGAGACGTATATAGCTACTGGCATGATCACTGATTAGAGGCAGGAACGAGTATAGCAAATGCAATGGGTCTAGAGAGGAAAAGAAGCGTCCCCAGCCCTGAAGCTCTCCATCAGCCCTGCATTGCTGACCTGGAAAAGACAGATACACAAGGAAAGAAAGGGGAAAGACACAGACAACTGGTGGGGCTGAGAGAGTAGTTTCCAATTCGTTTTTCTGTCTCTTTTACCGCCGTCACCGGCAATGAGATGCCTGGGTCTTTGAATTTCAGACAAGCCCTTTTCTACCCATCATAGATAAAGCAGTTCTGCTGAGAGCAGTTTCTATTAGCAGCAGCAGTTAGAATAATAGAAAAAGTAAGCAAAGGGAGGAAATTCTACAGAGAAAACATTTTCCCTTGATTTTCTTATCAAAGAATGGAAGTGTTCAGTGGCGGGAAATACCAAAGACAATTTAGCCTCTCAGTAGTAGGGCCACATGGTAGCCAGCCCTTCTGATCCCTAATTCCACTGAAGGTAGGACATAGTTTATGCACGAGCCCAGAAATCAATCAATCACATAAGAGAACTGTAGGGAACCATCTTTGTTAGTTTTCATAGATACTCAAGGTTGAAATAGATCTTAAGGATGCTCTGCTCTGACTTCCCAAGGGAAAATTTACCCTAAGTGAGCTATGAAGGTTGTCTTCTTCAATTCTCTGTCTCTGTGACCATGTTGATCTAAGCTGTTCATTCCAGAAAAAACATGTGCAATGTTCTCCCGAGAGCATTTTAAGGGACTGTTGAAACCATTCATGGCTGAATTATTTCTTCATAGACCCATAGATCCATTAGATCATCATAGATCCATAGAATTTTAGAATTCAAAGGGTCCCTGGAGACTACTTAGTCTACCTGTCTCCCTTTTTTTGAAGAATTTTTTTTTATTTTAGAAAATTAGAAAAATTGTATTTTTAATTTATAACAGAACATTGCAGATAAAGCTAGTGCTAAGGCGCCAGTCACAATGCCTGGCTATTTTTAGAGACAAGGTCCTGCTCTGGTTCAGGCTGGTCTCCAATTCCTGAGCTTAGGCATTCTATCCACTTTGGCCTCCCAGAGTGCTGGGATTACAGGCCTGAGCCACTGCACCTGGCTATTACTATGTGGCTTTTTTTTTTTTTTTTTTTTTAGAGAGAGAGATAGAGTCTCAGTTTGTCGCTCTCAGAAGAGTGCCGTTGCATCACAGCTCACAACAACCTCAGCTCTTGGGCTTAGGCGATTCTCTTGCCTCAGCCTCCCAAGTAGCTGGAACTACAGGCACCCGCCACAACGCCCGGCTATTTTTCTGTTGCAGTTTGGCTGGGGCTGGGTTCGAACCTGCCACCCTTGGTATATGGGGCCAGCGCCCTACCCACTGAGCCACAGGCACCGCCCACTATGTGTTTTAATTTGTTTCAAAGGTATCATAGAGTATCCATCTGGTTTTCTACACTCAACACTGTTGAGATGGAGATCATTCCTTGTAACTATAGTTCAGTATTCCCTTGTATGAAGGGACATTTTCTTAGCCACTTCTCTCTTGATGGACATTTACAAATCTGCTTTACAGAGAGAGAACTGAGGCTGAGAGAAGTGACAGGATAGCCCCAAGGTAGGTTTTGGCACAACTGGAACTTGAATCTACATCTAAGATGATAGGCTGATACATTTTTTAAAAGTTAGCTGTCCAGGCTCATTCACGAAAATCTTACTTAGACCAGTATGAAGTTAGAGCCTTGTCTGAAGAGTGAAAGTTCTGAACATTCATACTTCCCAGAGCTGTGAGCTAAAGAGCCCCTAACCCATGGTCTTGTGTCCTAATGAGCTTCAGTGCTCACCCCTAGGAAAAAAATAGCTATGACAGACTTACATTTCTAAACAAGTAAAAACATGCTGGAACATTGTAGTCCCTGAGGAACCCAAAATAGTTCCTCTGCCTTTGCCCATGGGGTGTGAAAAGCCTTCCTTTTCAACTTATAGCTTTGTATCTTGAAGATTTTCCCATCTATAAAATTCCCCGAGAATTAAATTAAGGTCATATTAGCCATTAACAGACACTTGATAGCTTGGTTTACCAGTGCAATTTGCTAGAATAAAGTGATTATGGAAAATGGAGACATGACGCACATCCAGACCCACGGTCAGAATGAAACGAAGGGGAGGGGAAAGGAAGAACAGGGACGTGTGTTGATTGCTTGCTACGTCACAAGCAGCCTTTTCGGTACTTTACATGTTCCTTAGCACAATGGCATTAATAACACTGCTTTCTACATTAGGAAGCAAGAGCTCAGAGAGATTCAATAACTTAGTCAAAGTTTATTTGTTCATCCATTCATTTCCTTAACAAACTTTTTCCAAGCTGCCTTTGTTATATGCCACAGGAGATATAGGTGAGGAAATATATTGGTGAATATGGCACACAGGTTTTTGTCCTCCAGGACTGAAAATCATGAGACTTTATATGCCACGGACAAGCCAGGATACGCCTGGTAAAGCACATCGGGTTGGGTGCTGGGAATATAGATGCGTGGGTCACTATAAAAACTGTGAGACAGGGGCAGCACCTGTGGCTCAAAGGAGTAGGGTTCCAGCCACATATGACGGAGGTGGCGGGTTCAAACCCAGCCCCGGCCAAAAACTGCAAAAAAAAAAAAAATTGTGAGACAGACCATGTTACAGTCCATTATTTTACTTCAAAGAAACACAGTCGACAGCGTCCTTTCTGATTCACCCATACAAGTTTCAACTTGCTCAGCTTACTGATACTGATAAGAGGGCTTCATTTGATTCCATCCATGCAGATTTTATGTTTCTTGATTTTTGTGTGTCTCAAAAGTTTTGTAATGACCCACACATCTGAGTCAAATCATACGCACCTTGAGGTGTCATTTATTCATGCAGTGACTGTATCTTGAATACTTATTAAATGCAGGCAATGAGCTAGAGACTTTGGGGTAATATAAGGATGAATAAGGTAGTCTACACTCCTGAAAGTGCTCAGGGAATAACAGGTGTTCACTCAATACTTGAACACCAGCCTAAAACCTTTAAGTTCAAGTTCAAATTACAACCTCACATTGCCGCACTATTTTTTTGTGTGTGTCAGTTTCAGGGGAATATGTGTGTCAAATTGAAGAAGGAGGAAGGGAGGGTGAAATGTGTACAAAATGACAAAGTATCAGTTGCCATCTTCATTGAATGCTGTAATCAATAGAGTTAGGAACAGCAAGACAGGTTTTTCGCCAGCTGATTACCAGGAAGATGGCACCTTACTGACACAAAGGATCAGCAGGTTCTTGTTCTCTGACTAGAAGCCATGACAAAGGGGTCGCCAACGTGTGTAGATGTGCGCTATCTTTTTTTTTTTTTCCAAGAACAAGAGCAAAGAGAAACATCTGCCTTGCAGGGAGAAACCCTGCCCACCACCAGAAGAAACTTACCAGAAGCCAAATATTTACTCTCCATCCAGTGGTGTACTGGTAAATGTTTAACAACTAGATTTCTAGGGAGGGCAGTATGCTGCTTTATATTTATATGCTATATGTAAGTTGTGGTGGTTAATTTCATGTGTCAACTTGATTGGGCTCTGGGGTGCAAAGATCAAACATTATTTTGAGTATTTCTGTAAGGGTGTTTTTGGATGACATTAACATTTAAATTGGCAGACTGAGTAAAGCAGATTGCCTTCCTTAATATGGGTGGGCCTCATTCAATCACTTGAAGGCCTGTAGGGAACAAAAAGGTTGACCTTCCCATGAGTAAGAAGGGACTCCTCCTGCCAAACTATTTGAGCTGAAATATCAGCCTTTCATGCCTTCCAACTCGAATTGTTGACAGAAATGGATAAAGAAATTAGGGGATATGTACAGAAGGTGCAAAAAAAAATGTATACACATTTTGAGAAAGGAAAAAGCTGGATTAAATTTGCAATATCCATGTCACGTTTGACTTCTGTGTTTACAAGAGGTGCTCAAATGTGTGTGACTTGTATTCATTTTTCATTATGGTATATATTGAGTATCACAATTTTAATACAATTTTTTTTCCTTTCTTAAAATATGTATACACACATATGGTAAAATATTATTCAGTCTTTAAAAAGGGAGAGCCTGCCATTTGTGACAAGACGGGTGAACCTAGAGGACATGACACTAAGTAAAATAAGCTAGACATGGAAAGAAAAATACTGCATGATCGCATTTACATGTGGGACCTGAAAAAATAGAATATGTAGAAACAGAGAGTAGATCTATGGTTACAAGGAAGGCAGGACAGGGAGATGAAGGTCAAATACTACAAATTTGCAGTTATGCAGGATGATAAGTCTAGAGACTTAATGTATAGCGTGGGAACTATAGTTAATATCTTATTGTACACTAGACATTTGCTAAGAGAGTAGGTTTGAGGTACTCTTACCACAAAAGACAAAAAGAAAAGATAACTATGAGAGATAATGGAAATATTAATTTGCATGAATGTAATCATTACTATCTGTATGTGTATCAATACATGATGTTGCTTACTTTATTAAAAAAAATAAGAATTATGAAAGACGCTAATGACTTTATTTACAGTAGTATAGAGAGCACTGACAGCCCATAGTATGACCTGGCAGCAGATATATGCAAAATATCACACTGGATACTCCTAAGCAACCACTTATAAAAAATAAAAATCCAGAACAAGGGAGTGTAGAGAGGAGAAGAGGGATGGGGATGTGTGTGCCCCACTTAATGGACAAAATGCACACCTCTTGGGGGTGGGACGCAATTATAAGAGGGACTCAACCTAACAAAGGTAAACATTATAACCTAATTCTTTGTACCCTCAAATTAATCTGAAACCATAAAAAAAAGAAAAGCAAAAAAAGAAAAAGAAAAAAGAAACAAAAATCTGCCACTTATGAAAGTTGACTCAAGATGGATAAAAAATTAAAATCTAAGACATAAAACAATAAAAATCCTAGAAGAAAATGTGGGATAAACTCTTAATGATGTCAGCCTGGGGAAACATTTTATGACGAAGACTTCAGCAGCAATCACAATGACAACAAAAATAAACAAATGGGACTTAATTAAGCTGAAAAGCTTCTGCACAGCTAAGGACACAACAATTAAAGCAAATAGACAACCCTCAGAATGGAAAAAGATACTTGCATGTTATGAATCTGACAAGGGGCTGATAGCTAGAATCTACAGAGAACTCAAATTAGTCAACAAAAAAGGAGCAAACAATCTCATCTATCACTGAGCAAGAGACACAAACAGAACCTTCACTGAAGAGGACAGACAAATGGCCAAGAAATCCATAGAAAAATGCTCATCTTCCCTAATCATCAGAAAAATGTAAATCAAAATCTTCCTGAGATATCACCTAACCCCAGAGAGAACAGCCCACATCACAAAGTCCCAAAGTTGCAGATGCTGCCATGGCTGTGAGGAGAGGGGAACACTTTTACACTGTTGTGGGACTGCAAACTAATACAGCCTCTATGGAAAGAAGTATGGAGAATCCTCAAAGAACTCAAAATAGACCTTCCATTTGACCCCACAATCCCATTACTGGCAAGCTACCCAGAAGAAAAAAAACATCATTTATCATAAGGACATTTGCACTAGATTGTTTATTGCAGTTCAGTTTACAATTGCTGAGATGTGGAAACAACATAAATGCCCATCAGCCCAGGAAAGAATTAATAAACTGTGGTATATGTATACCAGGGAATATTATTCAGCCATAAAAAAGATGGAGACCTTGCATCTTTTGTATTAACCTGGATGGAGTTGAAACACATTCTTCTTAGCAAAGTATCACAAGAATGGAAAAGCAAGTATCCAATGTACTCAATACTAATATGAAGCCAGTAGATGATCTAATACATGACCACATAAGAGAAAAACTCAATTCCATTCAAGATGGGGGGAGGGGAAAGCAGAAGGGAGAAGGGGGGATCAGTGTGCTCCAGCTTAATGGGCACAATGTAAGAGCAAGGTGCATGACACAACTAGAAGGGGGACTCTACCTAACAAATGCAAACATTGTAACCTAATTGACATTAAAAAAAAAAAGAAAAATCTGTAAAAAAAAAAAAAAAAGTATAAATCTGTATAACTCTGTATATAATACTGTCGAATGTTTTTAATAAACTAACAAACACAATGAGATTGTCTGGTTGCTCCTCATGTCACTAGACAAAAGGGAGAAAGAAAAGGATGAAGTCAGGGTTTGAAATTCCTAGCTCAAATGCTGCATAAATGGTCTGGAATCTTACATTTGTGCTCTGAAGGAGATCTGAATCTCCCGTAGCCGTAGGGCTGAGACTGCTAAAAATCAAACCCAGAGTTTCATCCTGTGACTGGCTGAATTCCACTGAAAGTTGAATTCTCGGCCTTGAAGGATATTTAACCGTAGACAGTGTTAAAATTGCACGCAGTTATTGGAAAGAGATGGGATCCTGAATTTTGGAAGGAGGATGTGTGGGAAGACCCTAATGAAACTGGGAACACAGAGCTCCTAAATTCTGATGGGTCGTCTTAGCTTGTGGAATAGGCTTCCCCATTCCCAGCAGGAGCAGCCCCTCTACCCTGTCTGAGAAGATGAACCCTGCTTGGGCTGAGGAAACTCCCATGAGGCAGTTGCTGAACCCACCCCCTTTGTTTCTATATTGATAATAGATTCAAGTCCAAGCATGCCCCTAAAGGTCAGGTGCAAAGTATGAACCACTGATATTCTAATGTACACAGACAGAAATACAGGGAACGTGTATCAAAATGGATATTAAAGGTGTCGGATACTAGTGTAAGGAACATAAAGTGGGATCGGGCCAAATTTATTGATACTGTCTCACGAAGCAGAGATTCTGGATTTAATGTTGCTGCTTGTAAAGTCAGAAAAGACTCTTAACGGTTTGTTTAGCTGAAAGATGGCCCCCAGTGAATAAGCTGGAAATGCCATACCTACTTTGGTTTCAATAGTCATACTTAATAACATGACACAGAGAAAGTTTAGGGATGAGGTTTTCCTCATTGACAAAGCTCTGTTATAAGCTCAAAATAATGATAAGCTTTGAGGATGGAGCTTTCCTGGGCATCTTTGAGACAGGTAAAATAGCAACAGCTCACTGCGGATTAGTCTTTGAGGAGTTCCAAACCTACTCTGTTCCCTCCAGTGGCTACTAGGCTGCTCGATTTCCCAGCTACTGTATTTCTAAGATCGTAGCTCTTTAAGGCTACCATGAAGTTAGAGACCGGATTATGGGACTAGGGCGAGTAAAAATGCCACAGTGCTCTCTGTTCCTATCAAGATGTAGCTGTTTTATAGAATAAATCCTTCTTGGATTGTTGCAAACCTTTGGTTAGCTTTCACAGTTCTGAAAAGTCACTTTTAATAAGTTTTTGCTCATGTTCTCATTGCTTTTATGGAGGATTAGATTGGGGGGATTCTTATATCACTATGCCAGAAATACTTTCTCTATGCTGAGTATTTTCATATTCCTATCAATATTCTCCAACTTTGTTTGGGACACAGGTGTAATACTTGGCATCAGAATGATCCTTTCTGAACCTGTCTTTAAAATGTGTTAGATGAGACCAGAGATTCATTTATTCTAGGGCTAATTTATCTTCTTACTACCAAGGCAAGACCCTCCTACTCAATATCTTATGATTTATGAAGATTCCAGTTGAATAGTGGTAAGAAGATCTATTCTCTGTTCTGCGTGAGCACCACATAATGCTCCATCTGATATTTGAATGGTTTGCTTTCCAGCCTTCAGTTGTCTCTTCACATCAATGCACTGATCATTGGTCTCCTTAATAGTTATAGAAGACTCATAGAGTCTTAAGGAGAGAAGACTTTCCTTAATAGTTATAGAAGACTCTATGCAGATGTTTGGGGGTTCTCGCTCTATAACTCTCTTTTCCATGACACTGTCCTGTGATCTCCAGCTGCCTTGGTTTCCCCAAACTCTCAGCCCTATGTTCTCATCACGAGGGGTCCACCAGGGAACCTCAGGAAGAGAGGTTCCCTCTCCCTGAATCATGGCCTGGAAATTCTCTCAAAGTAGCAAGCTTCAGCAATCATGGAACTCAATCCCATTACTAGGCATCTACCGAGAAGAAAAAAAATCATTTTACCATAAAGATATTTGCACTAGATTGTTTATCACACCTCAAATGACAATCGCCAAGATGTGGCAACAACCTAAATGCCCATCAACCCAGGAATGGATTAATAAACTGTGGTATGTTGCATACCGTGGAATATTGTTCGGCCATAAAAAGATGGTGACTTTACATCTTTTATATTAACCTGGATGGAATGGAAACACATTCTTCTTAGTAAAGTATCACAAGAATGAAAAAGCAAGTATCCAATGTAC
>NW_003852596.1:448146-452648 GCF_000181295.1 Otolemur garnettii | reverse complement strand
AAAAAAAACCAGCATGGAATTCTCCTCACTTGTTTCCCATCTTTCAGGGACCACTGTCCTTTGTTGACTAAGGTGACTGTCTTGAAAAATCATCGTGTTACATGTTTTGTCTCATTTTTTGGTTGTTTCAAGCGTGAGGTTAAATCGAGTCTCTGTTATTTCCTTTGGGCCAGAAGCATAAATCCCCTCCATGACACAGTTTTTAAATTTAATCTGCATTATGAACATCTTCATCGCTTCTGTAAGTCTAGACCAACACCACAACAATCTAGCATGTGTCAATTTGTATAGTGTAAATCCCCCACCAGCACCAATTTCAAGCTACCGACATATGTTAATATTTCTACTGCAGAAATACAATCGATGTAAGTAATGATCTCAGGAGTCTAGATTACAGTAAAATGTAGTCAAATAAGTAGGAAATTATGTTTTCAGTATTACTTTGCTTTTAACGTAATTTATTTAATTGGAAGTGGACACAACTTAATTTTTAACAATTGCATTTGTTATACAGCTTACAAAGTTTCTACAAGTTTAAGAATCGGCTTTTGTGAGACTGTATGCACCATCTACAGATTAGAATCACAGTGGAAGCATCGCTCTCAGCCAGCGTGCAAGGAGCAGAATCGATCCACCTAGGGCCATGTCTGCATTCTCCCTGCTCACCCAGGATGTTGAGCCACCCTGACAAATACAAAAAACAAGCATCTGACCACCTTCTCCTCTCCAGGAAAAAAAAAAAAAAAAAGCATTGACAAAATTTCACCATTAAAAATCCATTACTATGGATCTTGAAGTCCTTTTGGTTGTAAAGAATCCTCTATTAAAATGGCAAAGTATTTCTTAGGAGCAGTAATACTTTAAGCCTTTTAATCAGCCAACACCTTTCTGAATATTAGGCAGCTAAGTGAGAACAAGACTCAGTGTCATCCGTCCATCAGCACTGTGCTTGGCAGAGGCATTGAAGTAGACGGGGGAGGGAGATTAGAAGGGGACCACTAGAAATACTCCAATTTAAAAATGCCCTTCTCCTTGTCTTTCAGAAAGTTAGCTTCCGT
The DNA here is from genome assembly GCF_000181295.1 of Otolemur garnettii. NCBI lineage: Eukaryota > Metazoa > Chordata > Mammalia > Primates > Galagidae > Otolemur > Otolemur garnettii. The sequence goes on along the minus strand of NW_003852596.1, from coordinate 451,590 downwards.
ATATCCACTTCCACCACTGGGTTTTCAAATACTAAGAAAATAGCTGATGCCTTCTCCCATCTTGGCCTGACTGCTCCGTAGCAGGGAAGGTCTCAAGCGCTGCTAACAATTCTCCCTTGTCCGTCTCCTCAAGAACGTTCTGATATTGGGGAGAGAAATTTGAAAGTAGGAAAAGATAACAAGGCCATCCACAAACCTCGCAAGTTTAAAATACCTTTACAACTGTCGCCAGGCCAAGATATAAAAAAGCTAAAAGTGCTCAGCAGTTCACGTTAGAAAAGGAAGACTATAATGAGAAACCAGAGAAAAAGGAAGAAGAATTTGCTAAAGAAAACTAGGTTTGCCATGCAATTGTCCTTTTTGACTTGCTAAGATATTTTTTGCAAAGAATCTTAAAATGAAATAATAAATGAGTCATATGTTGCAGCCCATTAATAAATATCTGGAATGGGCTCAGCGCCTGTAGCTCAAGGGGCTAGGGCACCAGCCACATACACCAGAGCTGGCAGGTTCGAATCCAGCCCGAGCCTGCCAAACAACAACAATAACTGCACCCCCCAAATGGCCGGGCATTGTGGCAGGCGCCTGTCATCCCAGCTACTCGGGAGGCTGAGGCAAGAGAATCGCTGAAACCCAAGAGTTGGAGGTTGCTATGAGCTGTGACACCACAGCACTTTAACCAGATGGCAGCTTGAGACTCTGTCTCAAATAAATAAATAAATATCTGGAATATATACCACCTTTTTTGGGGTTTGTTTTTGTTTTTGTTTTCCAATTTTCCTGTTTTATTTTATTTGCTTTCTTTATTAAATGATAGCTGTGTACATTAATGCAATCATGGAGTACAGTGTGGTGTTTTCATATACAATTTGAAATGTTTTCATCAAACTGGTTAACATAGCCTTTATGTCATTTTCTTAGTTATTGTGTTACGATGTTTATATTCTACTTTTAGAAAGATTCACTTGTACCCTTGAAAGATAAACCATAGAGGTGATCCCTCCATCACCCTCCCTCCACCCATACACCCCCCCTCCCCTCCACTCCTACTCCCCCTCCCCATATTCTTAGGCTATAATTAGGTTATAGCTTTCATATCAAAGCTATGAATTAGTTTCATAATAGGGCTGTGTACATTGGATACTTTTTCTTCCATTCTTGTGATACTTTACTAAGAACATTTCCCAGCTCCATGCATGTAAACATGAAGGAGGTAAAGCCTCCATCTTTCTTCATGGCTGCATAGTATTCCATGGTGTACATATACCACAGTTTATTAATCCATTCATTATACCACCTTTTTAATCACCTTTTTGCAAGGCCAATGCTAACTAGGAACTGGACCAAGCCCCTCTAGCCACAATTAGCCATTCCTGTACACCAATGCACCAAGCAAGAAGTGCAAATTCCCAGTCAGCTACACTGAGTTTCCAGGGGCAGAACCCTGCTGACCTCTTACCTCTATAAAAAAAAAAAAAAAAAAAAAAAAAAAAAAACATGTATCACCCGCCTCCTTGCAAGTCACCTTGTAAGATCCCCTCAGTACTTCCTAACCCCAGATCCCAGATAACCTCTCATTATATACCATGGGTGGAGTCTAATAATTTAGATTGTGTCACCCCAGACAGAAATAGGCAGAATTTACTTGTCCTCATCTACATAGCTGTTTTGCATGTGAATGATTCCTTCTTCAGACTTCAGAATTTTGCCAAGGTAAGAAGAAACCGAAAGTGAGACAGGGCTCTGTCACGAAAAAGGATTTTAGTAAACATAGTCCAACCTCATAAAGAATCCAAAGGCACAATCCTCCCTGGAGCTTAGATGGAACATGGTGGCTCTGTCTTCAAATGCAACGTGAAATGGAACCCTAGATTGGCAGAAGTAATTTACCCAAAGATTTTGGCTTTAATTTTATAGAGTGTTCTTTCCCTTCTCCATTTTACACTGAATGGACCAACCAGGGGAAAACTTTTCGCCTGTAGTGTAAAGTCACAAAACTTTAAGTCACATATAATCTTGACTCTGCCACTTACTACTCCTTGGGTCTTGGAGAAAAGTATTCATTTCTGGGATGTTGAAATGATTCATCTATTTTTATTTATTTTTTATTTTTTTATTGTGTTAAAACATTCATATTCTACTCATGATTCATCTATTTTTAAAAGGTAAATGGTCATTTCGTGAGGCAGGCAAGGGTCAGTGAAAGAATTGAATGGGACAGTGTAGATAAAAGAAATTTATGATCATAAATCTCTAAATAAATGCCAGATAAACAAAAACTAAAAAGAGAGCTCAAAAGCCTCCTGATTCCAGAGACACATTTCGGCGAGGAGTGACAATGGCCAAGAGTGACCTTTTTAATCAGAAATCAAAAATCCCATACCAGTATTCAAGGATGTGTGAAGGAAAATAAATACCTAACTTGGAAAACTGCTTACTCTGCCAAGTAGAATAGGATGACTAATTACATAAATGACACTAAAAAAAAAATAGTTCTGGTTAACTGACATTCATCAAATTATGGGTCTACTAATCACTGGTGTTCAGATTGCACCAAGGTGTTCCGCCAGCAAAATCAGTCTGCGGAAATCCTTTCTGGATTTGAAGAAACAATTTTGGTTCCTAGGTAGAATTTTCCCCCATTTCAGGTTTTTCAATCACCGATTCCTCTTATAGCCTTTGGTGACTGCTGGCAGATATCGATGGTATCATCCATAGCTCGCTTTTGTTCGTGATCACGGACTTGTGCTCGTGCATTAAACTGCTTGGAAAAATGCCCTGCGGTCATGCAGTGGGACAAAACAGACTATCTCAATCAGACCTGGAAAAAGCACTTTCCCTTGTAGGGAAAGGAAGGAGATGCAAGACAGAGCAATTGTAACCTGAGGCAGTTTGAGAGAGAGAAAACTCTAAAAAAGAGAAACCAAAATGTGCAGCCCAGAGGAAAACAGTTCACGCCAGCGTTTAATTCAGAGAGCAAAGTACGGATAGGATGGAGAGCTGGGAAAATCGAGGGCATGAGAGAAGGGGGCCAGAGTGAATCAGGTGGGGGAAGACTTGCTGAGCAGAGGGGTTTTTTTTAATGAAAACTAACTTTATTAGAAAAATAATTACCCTATAGGCGGGTGCTGTGGCAGGTGCCTACAGCCCCAGCTACTCGGGAGGCTGAGGCAAGAAGATCTCTTGAGCCCAGGAGTTTGAGGTTGCTGTGAGCTAGATGACATCATGGCACTCTACGGAGGGTGACAAAATGAGACTCTGTCTCAAAGGAAAATGGCTCTGAATTCCTATAATTGGATGTTTCTAAAAATCATCACTGTTTTAATTACTTAAGGATTATGATCAACTTCAGCTTGTGCAAATGCAGGGAATTCACCAAATTATTTATTTCTCTTAAATGGTGAATAACATGAATAAAAGTATTACTATGTTATTTAAATCTAA
>NW_003852596.1:446656-447783 GCF_000181295.1 Otolemur garnettii | reverse complement strand
TCAGCACATATTGAGGAGCCAGATGGAAATGCTTAAGGAAATTGAATTAAACTTACAGAAATATTGTACAGAATCCACATCTTGACTTCCAAGTGCTCTTCCATCCAGATATGAGAATTATTGAGGTTAAGTTATGGATAACACCAGTGGATTAATAAATGTGATATATGTATACCAAAGGGCAGCAGTTAGCCATTAAAAAAAAAGGTGAACTCCATGGAATATTATGCAGCCTTAAAGAAAGATGGAGACTTTACCTCCGTCATGTTTACATGGATGGAGCTGGAACATATTATTTTCAGCAAAGTATCTCAAGAACGGAAGAAAAAGTATCCAATGTACTCAGCCCTACTATGAAACTAATTTATAGCTTTCATAGGAAAGCTATAACCCAACTATAGCCCAAGAATATGGGGAAAGGGGAAAGGGAGGGGAGGAGGAAGGATGGGTGGAGGGAGGGTGATTGGTTGGACCACACCTACAGTGCATCTTACTAGGTTACATGTGAAACTTACTAAATGTAGAATATAAATGTCTTAACACAATAACTAAGAAAATGCCATAAAGGCTATGTTAACCAGTTTGATGAAAATATTTCAGATTGTATCTAGAACCAGCACACTGTACCCATGTCTGCATTAATGTACACAGCTATGATTTAATAAAAAAAAATGGTGAACTAATATCTCTTATGCTAACCTGGATGGAACTGGAGACCATTCTTCTAAGTGAAGTATCATAAGAATGGAAAAACAAACCCTACATGTACTCACTATTAGATTGGAACTAAGTGATCAACACTTAATGTGCACCTATGGAAATAACACGCATCAGAAATCAAGCAGGTGGCAGCTCATCACCGTAGCTCAGTGGTTAAGGCACCGGCCACAAGTACCAGGGCTGGCGGGTTTGAACCTGGCCTGGGCCTGCTAAACCGCAATGACAACTGCAACAAAGAAAATAGCCAGGTGTTGTGGCAGGCAGCTGTAGTCCCAGGTACTTGGGAGGCTGAAGCAAGAGAATCGCTTAAGCCCAAGAGTTTGAAGTTGCTGTGAGCTGTGACACCACAGCACTCTACTGAGAGTGACATAGTAAGATTCTATCTCAAAAAAGAAAAAAAGAGGCTC
>NW_003852596.1:440832-446322 GCF_000181295.1 Otolemur garnettii | reverse complement strand
AAAAAAAAAAAAAAAAAGAAAAAAAGAAAGGAAAGAAATCAAGCAGGTGGGAGGGGACAGGAGGAGGGGGTAAGTTCACACCTAACAGGTATAATGAACACTATCTGGGTGAGGGGTACACTTATAACTTTGACTGAAACAGTTAAAATCAATTCTTGGAACCAAAACCTTTGTACCACCATAAAATTCTGAACTTTTCAAAAAGTTATAGATAACATAGGGGATCATCAATAGGCAATAAAGATACCTTAGGAATAGTTTTAATTCTTGGAAGGAACACAATGGAAGGAACCCTCTCTCCTAACAACATACTCCTCAGAGTCTCCATTGGACCACTGGAGGAAAGATCTTGCTCAGTTCCCCTTAGGATGGAAATCACATAATCACAATGACTCATTAAGATGGCTCTGAGCAGCATGGCTGCTATTTCTGGGAATCAGTGCTGAAGAGACTAGACTAGAGTCGTAGACCTCAAAAATCAAAGCAACCCCATCTGTGCATCTTATTCCAATGTATCTTTGCAGTACAGGCTTACAATGCCAGATTGGCTCCAGTTGTCAAAGGGAATGGAGATTCTATCTGGATTATCTACTTTATTTCATCTGTAAAACAGTCTACACTGCTAACTGGGTCTCAAACCTCATTTCTTTAAGCCTGAATCATCCTGTTTGCCTCTTTTCTTGGAGTAAACAAATGGCTAACTGGTAAATGTGCCCTTGGTGCTGGGCCTAACCCAGTGGTCTCTGAGTACTATCAATGTTGCTAATACTTTGCAAACATTTATTTTGTTAATAAATACTTGATTTTACCTTTTATCATAAGGACACTTGCACTAGACTGCTTATTGCAGCTTAATTTACAATTGCCAAAATGTGGAAACAGCCTAAATGCCCACCAACCCAGGAATGGCTTAACAAGCTGTGGTATATGTATACCATGGAATGCTATTCAGCCATTAAAAAATGGAGGCTTTGTAGCCTTTGTATTAACATGGATGGAAGTGAACACATTATTCTTAGTAAGGCCTCACGAGAATGGAGAAGCATGAATCCCATGTACTCAATTTTGATATGGGGACAATTAATGACAACTAATGACACAGTGGGGGTAGGGGAAGGGGAGAGTAGAGAGAGGGAAGGAGGGAGGGGGGTGGGGTCTTAGTGTGTGCCACACCTTTTGGGGACAAGACACGATTGTAAGAGGGACTTTACCTGACAAATGCAATCAGTGAAACCTGATTTCTTGTACCCTCAATGAATCCCCAACAATAAATTTTAAAAAGAAAATTAAAATAAAAAAATAGATGTTTTTAAAAAATAAAATAAATACTGGATTTTAGGGCGAGCCTTGATCTTAGCAATCACCTTGTTTCTCCCCCTCACTTTGCAGAAAAAGAAATAAAGACACGAAGAAGACGTAATGAGATGTGCCTGAATTCATGCTTCAAGTTAGAGGCAGAGCTGGGACTAGACTCCAGATTTGCCGATTCCCAGGCCAGTATTCTTTAAACTGCACCATTTTACAAATAAAGGTATGGATCCTTATTTCAACATCAGTCCCTGACCAACGTTTTCTCTTTTGTTTTGAAGCTGTACTACCGTAACATGTTAAGTCCTTAATGTTGTATGTCGGGGCAGGCAGGGAGGTTGGACAATTAATCACCTGAAACATGATCTGAAACAAAAATAAAACTCTCTGGGTAACAACAAGGGTGACCTGGTTTTAGAGAACCCAATATGCAAAATGAGAAAGTTAGAAAACAGCCAACTGAAGGTGATTGCATTGGAAGGGAAGACCCAGCAGAACTTCTTCAGTGCATGTAAGTATTTAAGATCATTACTTGACAAAACCTTCCGGGACAGAGAAACAAGGTCAAAAATGGTAAGAGCTACTGCCAAATAAAAACCAACACGGCAACAAAAGCAACCTTGAAGAATAATGGAAGTCATGAAGAAATAAAATCTGTTCCCAGGGAACTCAGTTTAGCCTGGAAATATCAGGGCCCTAGTAACCACTTTAGTGAATGGCCTTCCTCAATCACGCAGATAGCAGTTCTGCCATTCTTCCAGTCACCAAGGCTTAATATCATTTTAAGGTTCGCCCTATGCCTCATTCCTGTGGTCTATCCATTACCAAGTCCTATTTTGTCTTCCTTTGAAATAACTCTAGCTGCAGGCCGGGCACAGTGGCTCATGCCTGTAATCCTAGTACTCTGGGAGGCTGAGGCAGGTAGATTGCCTGAGCTCAGGAGTTTGAGACCAACCTGAGCAAGGAGGAGACCCCATCTCTACTAAAAACATAAACACCAGCCAAACATAGTGGCAGATGCCTGTAGTCCCAGCTACTTGGGAGGCTGAGGCAAGAGGCTTCCTTGAGCCCAAGAGTTTGAGGTTGCTGTGAGCTATGATGCCATGACACTCTGCTGAGGGCAACAGATTGAGACTGTGTCTCAAAGAAGAAAAAGAAAGAAAGAACTCTAAAATTCCTCTCTTCTCCATTCTGACTGCCAGCATTCTAGATGGGATTCCAGTAACTTAAGACAAAAGACCCACCCTCTCTTAGTCTAATTCACCACTGTCACAGCTCTAGGAGTCATCTTATAACATACAGTTTTCTTGATCACTTTTTAAGAACTTAGAGTAGCTCTCCATTGCCTGTAAGTTCGAGTCCTAGCTTCGCAACCAGATGCTCAATATCCTCCAACAAGTGGCCCCAGCTTACCTACTCCTACATTCCTCCAGCTGTTTCCAAATACTGTCATAGTACCAACCTCCACGCTTGACTTCCACCCTCACCCCACGTATAACATATAACCCCACATATAACAGAAGTATTCTCCCAACTCCTCCCACTGCCTATTTAAATCCTACCCTGTCTTTAAAAGTCAGCTCAGATTCTCCCTCTTTCACATACCTTTTCTAACCACCCTCCCCCAATAACTCCAGCTAATCTTACGCTTCACAATTTTATTTAGCGCCAGCTATGCTCAAGACACTGATATCACCCTCCATCATCTTTTAGAAGTGGAAAAAAAAATTAACAGTTAAGTTTTGGGACCCATTGAACAAAATCCTGCTCTGAAGCAGAGGGCTGGGCAAATGCTTATATGGTCATACTATGGAGAGGTTGTGGCCTGGCGCCAGACCACAGCACTAAAGCACATATTGTAATAAAGCAAGCCACATAATTTTTTTCGCTTCCCAGGGTATATAAAAAGTTATGTTTACACTATAACGTGGTCTGCTAAGTGTACAATCATGTTGTGCTTAAAAATACGATTTGCATACCTTAACTGAAATTACTTTATGGCTAAAATAAATGGTAATGATCATTTGAGCCTTCAGCGAATCATTATGTTTTTGCTGGTGGAGGATTTTGCCTCAATGTCGATGGCTGTTGACTGAACAGGGCGGTGGGTGCTGAAGGCTGGGCTAACTGTGGCAGTTTCTTAACAAAAGATAACAGTGAAGTTTGCCTCATCAATGGATTTTGCTTTTCTCGAAAGGTTTTCTCTATAGCATGGAATACGGTTTGATAGCATTTTACAATCATTTTACACAGTCATTTTGACTTCCCAAATTGGAGTCAATCCTCTCAAACCCTGCCACTGCTTTGTCCATGCAGTTTGCCTCGTATTTTGATTTTTTTTTTTTTTTTTTGTCGTCACTTTAACAATGTTCACAGCCTCTTCATCAGCAGTACTTTCCATCTCCAGAAAGTCATTTGGTCATTCATAAGAAGTAACTGTTCACGTTTGATTGTGAGATTGCAGCAAATCAGTCACATATTCAGGCTCCACTTCTAATTCCCATTCTCTTGCTATTCCCACCACACCTGCAGTTACTTCCTTCCTGGAAGTCTTGAACCCCTCAAAGTCATCCATGAGGGGTGGAATCAACTTCTTTCAAATGCATATTAATGTTGATATTTTGACCTCCTTCCATGAGTCACCTCCTTAACAACATGCAGAGTAGTGAATGGGGGGGGTATAGCTCAGTGGTAGAGCATTTGACTGCAGAGTAGTGAATCCTTTCCAGAAGGTCTTTAATGTGCTTTGTGTAACTCTGTGAGAGGAATCACTACCTATGGCAGCCTTACACAATTTGTTTCTTAAATCATAAGCCTTGAAAGCGGGCATTGCTCTTTGATCCATAGGCTGCAGAATGGATATTGTGTTAGCAGGCATGAAATCAACCTTAATCTCCTCATCCATCTCCATCAGAGCTCTTGGGTGACCAGACAAATTGACCATGAGCAATAATATTTTGATAGGAAAGTTTTTCCTGAGCCTTAGGCCTCAAGAGGGGGCTTAAGTTTAATATTCAGTAAATCACACTCTAAGCAGATAGGCTGTCATCTTGCTTTCTTGGGTCTTGGCAGAGCACAGGTGGAGTCGATTTACCGTAATTCTTACAGGCCCTAGGATTTTCGGAATGGCACGTGAGCACTGGCTTCAACTTAAAGTCACCAGCTGCACTAGCCCCTAACAAGAGAATCCGTCTATCTTTTGAAGCTTTGAAACCAGGTGTTGACTTTTCTTCTCTAGCAATTAAAATTCCGATTTAAGGCCGCTTGGTCTACATTGAAACTATGTTGTTTCGTGTTATCACCTTCATCAGTGATCTTAGCTAAATCTTCTGAATAACGTGCTACAGCTTCTCCATCAGCACTTGCCACTCCCCCTTGCACTTTGATGTTATGGCGATGGCCACTTCCCCTAAACCTCACGAACCAACCTCTGCTAGCTTTTCACTTTTCTTCTGCAGCTTCCTCTTCCTCATCTCTCTCAGCCTTCATAGAGTTGAAGAGAGTTAGGGCCTTGCCCTGAATTAGGCTTTGGCTTAAGGAAATGTAATATTCCAGCTGGTTTGATCTTCTCTCTAGGCCCCTTAAACTTTCTCCAGCTAAGCGCCAAGGCTGTTTGGCTTTCCTAGCATTCATGGGTTCACTGGATGATATGAAATTTTAATTGTAATTTCCTTCAAGAACTTGTCCTTTGCATTCACACCTTGGCTCACTGTTCGGTGCAAAAGGCCCAGCCTTTAGCCTATCTCAGCTGTTAAAATGTCTTCCTCACTAAGCTTACTCATTTTTAGCTTTTGATTTACAGTAAGAGATGTATAATACTTCCTTTCACTTGAACACTTAGAGGTCATTGTAGGGCTGTTCATTAGCCCGATTTCAGCATTGTTGTGGGTGTGTGTTTGAAGACACACAATATTTATCAACTCAGGTTGCTACCTTATATGGGCATGGCTCATGGCACCCCAAGACAATTACAATGGTAACATCAAAGATCACTGAGCACAAATCCCCATACCAGATATAATAATAATACAAAACTTGGAAGTATTGTGAGAATTACCAAAAGGTGACACAGAAACACAAGTGATCACATGCTGTGAGAAAAAATGGCACAGATCAGACTGGCTTGATACAGGGATTCCATAAACCTTCAATTTGTCACAATCTTTTTTTTCTTTTTTTTTT
>NW_003852596.1:439775-440779 GCF_000181295.1 Otolemur garnettii | reverse complement strand
GAAATACTTTCATCAAACTGGTTAACAGAGCCTTCACCGCATTTTCTTAGTTACTGTGTTAAGACATTTATATTCTATACTTAGTAGATTTAACATCTGTCACAATCTTTTCAAAGCACAACGAAGTGAAGTACAATAGGATAAGGTGTCCCTATACAGCTCTTGATGATTCTCTGTGCATAAGGGGAGGGCCTGGCCATCAGTTGAAGAGTTCCCCAATCTTTCTTCATCACAAGAGAAAAGTAATATCTGTCAGAACATCTTGTGTATCTCATTCATGACACACTCCATTTGCTTAGAATACATGAAAAGAAAAGGACTTTGGATCATCATTGTGCATGAAGAAAGTAAGACTCACTTCTCTTGCCTGATATTTCTGATATATTTTCTTTCCTATTAGAAGGCCACTGCTGATAAATTAATGAAACAATTTTATAAAGAAGTGTAGCAGTACCCATGGAGAGCTTTCCAACTGCATCCCAGCTTTTGACCCAGTCGTTTGACTTTGGGGAAGCAAGAGTGAACAAATAATTGAACATATATAAAGATCTTTAATGTACAAAAATACTTATCTCAGCTTCATGTACAGCATGGAGATAAATGGAGGAAACCTTCAACGTTCCCAAAATGGAACCTAAGTACATCAGGGTTACACTTGACCTGACCCAATGAATTATGTAGCCATTTAACATGATATTTTACTGTATGATGGTATGAAGCATCTTGTCTCAATCTCACCTGGCAGAGCTTCTTCCTCCAAAGAGAAATTGGCAGTGGGAAAAGCAGGAAATGCAAAGAGTGTTATTGTAGATAATTATGCATGGGAAATTGCTACAAAATATGAAGAAAACTGATAGAAAAAATGTATATGTATTAACCTGGATGGAGATGGAAAGAACTCTTCTTTTTTTTGGTGGGGGGAGACAGAGCCTCAAGCTGTCCCCCTGGGTAGAGAGTGCTATGGCATCACAGCTCACAGCAACCTCCAACTCCTGGGCTCAAGC
>NW_003852596.1:430105-439350 GCF_000181295.1 Otolemur garnettii | reverse complement strand
GCTGTGAGCTGTGACGCCCTGGCACTCTACCCAGGGTGACATAGGGAGACTCTGTTTCAAAAAAAAAAAAAGAATGGAGAAGCAAGAATCCAATGTACTCAATGCTGATATGAGGATAACTGATGACCTAGTACGTGGTGGGGGGGGTAAGGGAATGGAGGAGCGGGGAGAGGGAAGGAGGAAGGGGGTTGGGGCTTCATGGTGTGTGACACACCTTTTGGTGGTGGAACACAATTATAAGAGGGAATTTACCTAACAAATGCAATCAGTGTAACCTGGTTCTTTGTGCCCTCAATGAATCCCAAATAATTTTAAAAATTAGAAAAAAATAAGTTATCATCTCAGAAAAAGAAATAATGTATATTAAGGACGAGCTCATTTAAAAATGCGAGGGTGAGGCCAGGTGAGGTGGTTGCTTGTAATCCTCACATTCTAGGAGGCCAAGGCAGGAGGATCCCTTGCAATCAGGCATTTGAGACCAGCCTGAGCAAGAGCTAGACCCTATCTCTACTTAAAATAGAAAAACTAATGGGGCATTGTGGCATGTGCCTGCAGTCTCAAGTTACATGGGAGGCTGAGGCAAGAGGACTGCTCAAGCTCAAGAGTTTGAGGTTGCTGTAAGATAGGATGCCACTAAGGCACGTTGCCCAAGGCAACAGAGTGAGGCTCTGTCTCAAAAAAAAAAATAAATAAAATAAAATACAAGGGTGAAAAAGGCTGGAAAGACTTCTTTATTTTAAGCAGTATGGTTTGGTTTTGTCTGTTTTCATGATTTGCTAGTTTAAGTAAATTGTCATTTTTATATTGAAAGGTTCAGGGACATAGAAAAATTACAAAATGGTACAAAATACTCCCGTGTACCCTTTACCCAGATTCCCTGTTATCATTAAAAAAAAAAAAAATACGGAAAGAAAGGAAAAAAAAACTGTTTTAAGACATCCGTCTACCCTATCTAAGGAGGTCACTTTAGATTTCAAAATGAAGGGGCAACAGAAAGGGAACAGACTCATTTCTTAGGGCCTGTGGGATCTGGGATGAAAGCCACCCCAAGATGAGTAAGCAGATGCAAGGCTTTTAACCAATTACACTGCCTATTATTTGCTCTAATCAGCGTGTTCCATTCTGCTTTTCCCTGTCTACTTCAAGGAACATCATACAGACAAAGTGATAATGAATGTTGAGCAACAGATTTAAACTCCCCCACACAGCTGAGTGACTTGAGGGAGACAAATATACACCTTTTGCTCATGTCTTCACCCTAGTGAAAATGAAAAGTATTGATTTAATCCAGCTGCCAGTGGTTGTACAAAACTCCCCTGGACATCAGAGAGAAGGAGAAAAAAAAAAAAAAAAGAGCTTACAAAAATAAAAACACCACATGTCCGCAGCCAAGAAAATACATTATGCAAACGCAAGTACCCAAATTTTAACATAGATACTGCATATTTTTTGCCCGAAAATTGAGTCTCTCGTATTATAGACATGTCTCGAGGTGGAAGAGACGTTTGTGTCATCCAGCACTGTCCAATAACTTTCTGTAGTGATGAAAATGTTCTGTGTCTATACTATCAGTAGGGTAGCCATGAGCACATGTGGTTATTAACTGCTTAAAATGTGGCTGGTGCGGGGCACCGGCCCCATATGCTGGAGGTGGTGGGTTCAAACCCAGCCCCGGCCAAAAACTGCAAAAGAAAAAAAAAATGTGACTGGTGCAACTGAGAAACTCGATTTCTTTTATTTTATCTTATTTAAATTCAAATAGCCACATGTTGCTAGGGGCTGCTCTACTAGACAGAGATCTATACCCTTTTCTGTCGTAAATAAAAATTTCCTCTCTAGTTTCCCTGATTTCTTTGCATAGTCCCTAATAATCACTCCTGACAGCTCCACTTACTACATTTAATGATGGTCCTCAAGCCTGGGTATATATTAGATTCACCTGGAAAGCTATTTTAAAGTGCCGGTTTGGGGTAGGGATGATGGGTGACTCAGGAATGGGTATTTTTGAAAAGGGTATTTAATGTGCAGTTGGGGCTGAGAACCTTTGATTAACACGCCAGTGACTCCCCATTCTGTATCTCTCGGTCTCACTGCTGAGCTGCAGATGCTGACTGCATCTCTCCTCTTGATGTCCCAACAAAAAGCCCCAACACCAAAATAATCTAACTATCACAAGATTATGTCCCATTATCTTTGCTCAAATCCTTCAAATTATAATGACTAGACCTACACTGGCCATTTTCCTGTTTTCCATACGTCTTATACATTTTTTTTTTTTTTGAGACAGAGTCTCACTCTATCCCCTGGGTAGAGTGCTGTGATAGCATCATAGCTCACAGCAGCCTCGGCCTCTTGGGCTCAGGCAGTCCTCTTGTCTCAGCCTCTGGAGTAGCTAGGGCTACGTACAGGCTTGTGCCACAATGCCCGGCTAGTTTTTCTATTTTAGTAGAAACTGGGTCTCACTCTAGCTCAGGCTGGTCTCAAACACTTAAGCTCACACTTGAGCTCACCCACCTCAGGCCTCCTATAGTCATAGGACTACCAACGTGAGCCACGGCACCAGCCTCACCCTTGCATTTTTTTTTTGTAAAGACAGAGTCTCACTTTATCACCCTCGGTAGAGTGCTGTGGCATCACACAGCTCACAGCAACCTCCAGCTCCTGGGCTTAGGCGATTCTCTTGCCTCAGCCTCCCAAGTAGCTGGGACTGCAGGTCACCCTTGCATTTTTAAATGAGCTCGGCATGAGCCACAGAACCCTGGCCTCTAATACATTTTCTTGTTCCTAAACTCCTTCATTACTGCCTTTTTTGTGTTGAGTTGACCTTTTGTAGTCCATCATTTCAATTTCATTGTCATTTTTTCTGTATTTTTTTTTTTTTTTTTGCAGTTTTTGGCCGGGGCTGGGTCTGAACCCGCCACCTCTGGCATATGGGGCCAGTGCCCTACCCCTTTGAGCTACAGGTGCCGCCCTTTTTTCTGTATTTTTTAAAGTTAGTTTCTTCTCAGTGCTTGCCCTGGGAGGTTACAATGAACATCTTAAATTTATATGAAACTAGTTTGAATTAATAACAACATAGCTTCAATAGTAGAAAAAACTTTATTCCTATGCAGCTCTCCCTTCCCCTTTTATGTTATTATTTTTAGGGCTGTTCACATTTTATGTCTCCCCTAATATAGATGTACAGTTTTTGTTTGATGCATTTGTCTTTTAAATCATATAGAAAAATAGGTCTCACAAACCAAAAGTACCATAATACTGGATTTCACATTTAGTTTATACAGCTTAGTTACACTTACCAGCATTCCTTATTTCTTCTTTTGGCTTCAAAGTGCTATCTAGCCTGAAGGACTCTCTTCAGCAGTTCCTCCTGGGCAGGTCGGTAAGCAACAAAGCCCTTCAGATTTTCTTTTTCTAAGAATATCTTAATTTTGCCTTCTCTCTTTTTTATTTTTTTATGTGAGACAGAGTCTCAAGCTGTCGCCCTGGGTAGAGTGCCATGCCATCACAGCTCACAACCACCTCCAACTCTTGGGCTCAAACGATTCTCTTGCCTCAGCCTCCCAAGTAGCTGGGACTACAGGCACTTGCCACAATGCCTGGCTATTTTTCTGTTGCAGTTGTCATTGTTGCTTAGCAGGCCCGGGCCGGATTGGAACCTGACAGCCTCCATGTATGTGGCTGGTGCCCTACCCACTGAGCAATGGGCACCACCCAATTTTGCCTTCATTTTTGAAGGATAGTTTTGTAGAACTCTTGGTTAACAGACTTTTTTTTTTTTTTTAGCACTTTAAATAGATCATCTACTGCAGTCTCAACTCCCTGGTTTCTGAAGAGAAACTAAATGCATATTTTATTGAGGGTCCCTTGTAGAAAGTCATTTCCTCAGTGCCCTCAAGTTTCTCTCTTCCTCTTTGGCCTTTTTTTTTTTTTTTTTTAAGATAGAGTCTCACAGTAGAGTGCCTTAGGGTCATAACTTACAGCAATCTCAAACTCTTGGCCTCAAGCAATTCTCTTGCCTCAGCCTCCTGAGTAGCTAGGATTTACAGGTGCCGCCTGGCTATTTTTAGATACAGGGGTCTTGTTCTTGCTCAGGCTGGTCTCGAACCCATGAGCTCAGTCAATCCTCCCACCTCAGCCTCCCAAAGTGCTAGGATTACAGGCGGGAGGCACCACCCTCTGCCTCCTGTTTTGCTTTTGACAGTTTGGTTATAATGTGTCTCACTGTGGATCTCTTTGCATTTTTTCTTCCTGGAGTTCTTTGAGCTTCTTGGATGGGTAGGTTCATATTCTATGTTGGCAAATGTTGGAAGGTTTGGGCCATCATTTCTTCAAATCAACTTCGTGTTCCTTTCTTTTGCTCTTCTTATTCCGTAACCTGCCCTTTATGAGTCTGCTGGTACACTCGGTGTCTCAAATATCTCTGTTCATTTTTCTGTGTTCTTTTTACTTTCTGCTCTTCAGAGTTGATACATTCAATGGACAGATTTTCAAGTTCACTGATTCTTTTACTGCTCAAATATGCTGTTCAACATTTGGCAAACACTTCTGGGAAGGCTCCTCCAACTGTGAGGAAATTCCAAGGGAAAACAAAAAAATAAAGACAATCCTCCAATCCAATGTCTTCTGTTTGTGCGGTAACTTAACACGTGTATTGGTCAGTCCCGACATATAATCCCAATTCTTTGGGAACAAGATCCATATTGCCCCCTCCAGCACCAGGAAGCTGGGAATATGAGCTAGGAATATGGGCTGCTCTCCCGTTGCTGCCACTAAGGAGTGGGGGATGGTAGGCAGTTTAATAAAAATGCCACAAAACTCTTACCAAAATTGAGTAGCTTCTTTCTTCATTAAACACTATCATGGTTAGTGTAAGGGTTTTTTTAATTTTATTAGATTATAACTGTGTACATTACTGCATTTATGGGGTACAATGTGCTGATTTTATGTACAACTTGGAAGGCTTACATCAAACTGGTTAACAGAGCATTCACCTCACTTATTTGCTGTGTTTAGGCATTTGTACTCTACTATTAATATATTTGAAAATTAGATCGCAGAGCTCAGAAAAAGTTGATTAGGATGGGTGTTGCCAGGTTAATCCATTCTCTAGTGGAGGGATGGAATTTTGGAGTTCTTTACTATACCATTTTTGGTAATACCCTCTTTTAAATCAAAAATTTCACAGGATTTTTCACAAACTTATCCTTCCATTTAAACTTGAATTTTTTTGTCCAGTTACATATAAAACCTGATTGGATATTTTTTGTAGATATTTTATTGGATATTTTATTTTAATATGGGTAGAAATTATGTTTTCATTAGATTATTGTTTTGAGACAGAGTCTCACTTTGTCACCCTCAGCAGAGTGCCGTGTCATCAGAGCTCACAGGAACCTCACACTCCTGGCTCAAGCAATTCTCTTGTCTCACATACACCTAAGGTGGCGGGTTCGAATCCAGCCCAGGCCACCAAACAACAATGACGGCTGCAACCAAAAAATAGCTGGAAGGGTACATGTGAATCTTTCTAAATGCAGAAAATAAATGTCTTAACACAATAACTAAGAAAATGCCATGAAGGCTATGTTAGCCAGTTTGGTGAAAATATTTCAAATTGTATATAAAACCAGCACACTGTACCCCATGACTTCATTAATGTACACAGCTATGATTTAATAAAAAGAAAATAGCCAGGCATTGAGGCAGGCACCTGTAGTCCCAGCTACTTGGGAGGCGGAGGCAGTAGAATCGCTTGAGCCCAGGAGTTGGAGGTTGCTGTGAGCTGTGATGCCACGGCACTCTACCCAGGGGGACAGCTTGAGGCTCTGTCTCAAAAAAAAAAAAAAAAAAAAAAGAAACCAGGTGTTGACTTTTCTTCTCTAGCAATTAAAATTCCGATTTAAGGCTGCTTGGTCTACATTGAAACTATGTTGTTTCGTGTTATCACCTTCATCAGTGATCTTAGCTAAATCTTCTGAATAACGTGCTACAGCTTTTAAATTGTTGACTCATTCACTGAATTGTGTTGAAAATTTCATCATACGGAACCATGATTGCTTTCCTAGGATACATTCCACTTAGCCATAATGTATTATTCTTCAAATATATTACTGGTTTCAATCTGCACATATTTTATTTAGAATTTCTGGAATTGTTGTCATGGCTGAAATAGACCTATAGGGTTTTTTCCAGATTAATAGGAGGGTAACTCATATGACTAGTGTAACTATTAGGTTACACTGTTTGCATTTGCAAGGTCAAGTCCGGGTTGTAGTTGAGTCCTTCACTCAGGAGGTGTGCCAGATACCCCTACCCCTGTACCTGTTAGATGGGAACGTACCCAACCCTCTCCCCTACTTTTTGAATTTAACTGTGTTTTCTCCTCCTGTGGGCCTGTAGTTGTCACTCTGCTAGTTTCAATTTAAGTCTATAGTTCTTTTGAAGTATCTTTATCAGGTTTTGCATTAAGATTATGCTAGCTCTGTAGAATTAATTGGGGAGTAGTCAATCTTTTTCTAAGATCTAAAATATTTTTCATGTCAAGAAAACTAGCTGTATTTTGGAAGTTCTCTATACAGCTGTGAAGAGAATTGGTAGAAATATCTACCCATGGAAAGTTACTCAGCTTTTCATGGGTAGATATTTCTACCAATGAGTAACTTTTCATTGGTAGATATTTCAAACTATTTTAATGTCCTTTATAGTTATGAATTTGTTTAGGTTTTCTATCTCTCTCTGGTTTAAGTTTGGCAATTTATATTTTAGAAAATGCTATCATTCAAGGTGTCTTTACTTTCTTGCAACAGAAAAACATGACTAAAAGCATGTTAACCAAAAGGGTGCTTATCATCTCACAGAACTAGAAACTTAGAGGATGAGCAGCTCCCAAACTGGTTAATTCGATAGCTCGCAAACATCATAAAGGACCCAACATATGTCATCTTCAGCACGTAAGCTGCATATCTTAGGTTGTCTTTCCTCATAGTTTCAAGATGGCAACCAAAGTCTTTGGTGTCACACGGAAAAGACAACATTCAGAGGCAAAAAGGGGAATATTTCTTCTTTTATAACTCTTTTTAATAACCAGGAAATCTTTCTCACAAGCCCTCCAGACATCTCATTGGCCAGAATTGCAATAAATACCCAAATCTAGGTCAGTCACTGGCCAAAGAAATGGAATTACCATATTGACTTAGCCTTATACTCATCAAGACTCTTTCCTTGAGGTGAACAAAGGACTTCTTGCCTGAGTCCATGACTACAGGGCTTAATTTGATTAATCATACAAACAAAAGCAGGGCTCTGCCAACAAAGAGGTCCCCCATGTCTATCCCCATTACCCTTTCTTAGAATAATTCAGCAGTTCTCAATTTCTTAAGAGTTTACTCTATGCCAGGTTCTGGGAATAGAGTAGCAAATATGACTTATGAGGTTCTTGCTATTATGGAGTTTACATGTGGGTTGGGAGAGCCAAATGTTAAAATACTAAACAAGTAAAAAAAAAATGGTCAATTTCAAGTTCGTGAAGAATTTATATTGAAGAAAACCTTGAAAAAAATTAAGGTAGGGCAATGCGAGGAATAGTGATATGTGTGGGGCTTGAAAGAGTAGTCTTGGAAGGCTTCACTAAGGAGGGAATATTTGATCTGAAACCCACATGATAAGAATGAAACCGTGAAGAACTATGGAAGAGGATTATAGGCAGCAAACTCATGCACAAAGGCGCCAAAGTGATCACATGCTTGAGAGGTTTGAAGAATTTAAAAAACGGCCAGTGTTCTCTTAAATACTATTGTGTTTTATATACCCACACCTGAGCACAAGCTGTGTTTACCATCTAGAACAGGGCTGTTCAATTGTTTTTTCTCTGCTGCGCATTGGAAGACTAAGAGTTGTCTTGGGCTTCCTATTAAATACACAAACACTAATGAAAGCGGATTAGCAAAAAAAAAGTCCCCCCAAAATCAGCCGGCAGCACACAGGCCTCCAACTGGACATCCCTGATCTAGAATAACCATCCCTACAGTGCTATCTAGCAAACTTCTACCAACCCTTCAAGACACAGCTCAAATATTACTTCCTCTGTGAAGCCTTCACTTACCTCCCAGTTAGAGTTGAACGCTTCTTTCTTTGTTTCCCTACTATAGTTTAGACTTTCTATCATATTATATTAAACTTATTTACATTTTTGTCCTCTCTCCCCTTGGAGTTGCTTGAAGGAAAGAGGAATGTCATTTATATATGGCTATTTGTGTTCCCTACTCTCAAGTACACTTAGGTCTGTCAAATAGTAGGTACAAATGATGTAGTAATAGTGCCACCCCAGTATCTGGCATGGTGCCTGGAGCCTCTTAAGTATTCAAAACTATAATAATTATTTTTACATCTTTATTGCCTCAGCTCCTGGCAAAATACCTGGCGCAGAATAGGGTAACGATTGAGCTAGTTCCCTTCATGCGCACCTTTCCTGGAGAAATATTTTTCTTCTGTTTTCCCCACAGCTGTGCCTTCTCCAAGTGGCTGCAGATCTTCCTGTAGCAATAATACTTAGCCTAGCATCCCGGGTGCCACCATCTGAGAAGACAGCCAGACTTTTCTTCTGTGGTAGCCTGTTCAGTGACAAATGGGCAGCATGTGTTCAGTGCTGTTTTTTCAGAAGGGGAAAGTAAGGGCCTGAGCTATTGCCCTGGGATGTTAACTCTCCTTTGATTCCTCTATTATGTTACGTGTGTATAGCCTGGAAAAAAATAGGCCTCCTGCTCACACCTCCAACCCATCTTCCAACCAGGCCATAATCAGTCTCACTACTTTCATCTTGTACTCTCCAGTGCCTAAATGGCTCTCATATTTTCATATTTAATTCACCTCCATGAACCTGTGTGTGAAACCTCCAGCCTTCACTGAGCAGGGAGCTGTTCTTTCATATCCCCGCCCCGCAGGCACTAGCAGAGCGCTAGGCGCACTGGAGACTCTCAGTGCGTTACCAGATGAAGAGGGTCTGGAGGCCTGTGACTGTCGGCCACCAGGCAGAGACAGGCTTTAGGTCCAAAAAAGCTTTATCAGAATTTGTCAGAAGGCCTGCGATTCTGGAGAGAAGTGAGAGTAGCCTCTCCATTCTGTTCTGCCTCAGTTACAATTCTAATAACTTTTATTAGAAACCAACCTAGAAAATTTTAACTTGAGCTGATAGACATCAAAGTAGTTGCCATTCTAACAGTGCAAAATGTTTAAACAACAGGCAG
>NW_003852596.1:420235-430085 GCF_000181295.1 Otolemur garnettii | reverse complement strand
TTTTTTTTTTTTTTTTAGTCAGAGTCTCACTCTGTTGCCCCAGGGTAGAGTGCCTTGGCATCAGCTTAGCTTACCTCAAATTTCTGGTTCAGGAGATCCTCCTGCCTCAGCCTCCTGAGTAGCTGGGACTACAGGCACCCACAATGATAAGCAGCTATTTTTTTTCTATTTTTAGTAGAGACAGGGTATCATTCTGGCTCAGGCTGGTCTTGAACTTCTGAGCTCAAGCAATCCACCTGCCTTGGCCTCCCAGAGTGCTAGGATTACAGGCACGAGCCACAACTCTGGCCTAGAAAGAACTTATTATGTTGAAACACTGAATATATACCATTGCTAGCATTATTATAAGATTCATGGTGCATACAAAAGAATGTACCTTCATGTAATAGGTAAGAATATATACTCTGGAATCAGAAGCTTGGCTCCAATCCTATTTCTACCACTTAAGTAGCTGTGTGACCTTAAAAAATTTACTTAACCTCTCTGTGCTTCAAGTTTCTTATCTGTAAGTTGGGAGATAATAATGATAACTATCTAAAAGTAAGGATTAACTAATATATGTGAAACATTTAGTATACATAGTATCTAGCACATAGTAAGTTTTAAATGTTCATTTATTATTTATAAATGAATGAAGTAGTTACAGCCATTAAGATTTACACACATGAAAAAGACTGCAAATACATCACTATACTGGACTGTTTAAGGTGTCTACTGAAACAAGATGCTACAGCATCATGACCTCAACCAAGAATTGTTAAATGAATGAATGAAAAAACAAACCAGCCACAGTGTGATCTGGTGCTGACCACTTCTAGAGCCCCATGTTCATTTCTGAGCATCATGCCGAAAGAGAAACAAGCTATAGTGTCACTAGAAACAGACCACTAGGATGCTCCAAATTCTGGAAACTGTCTACTAAGAAGGATTGAAGAAAAGGAGAATGTTAATTCTAGAAAAGGGAATACTTGGGCTGAGGGAAACATGAGTGCTGCCATCAAACACTGGAAGGCTGTCATGTGGGAAAAAAGGGGACCTTTGCCTGATGCAGCTCTAGAGAGCAGACCTTGAGCCAAGGGGATAACATTTGTAAGCAGGTGATTTCAGCTGAACGTAGAGAAGCTTTTACTTAGAGTCGCCAGGCAAATGAGGAAGTAGTAAGTTTCCCATTAGGGGAGGTGCTCGTTCACTGAAAAATTATTTAACAAGGACATTATCAAAGGGATTTGGGCATGGAGCTGGGGGTTATTCTAGATGACCTTTGGGGTTCCGTATAGGAAGTTCTTAAAATGGTAACTTAAAAAGAGCCAAAATGTTCTCAAAATGAACACCCTACGATCTCCTTCTGAACAAACCACTCCGGTGCTTTTGTACATAAAATTTCCACCATAGTTATTCTTCGGACTGGGTATTCAAGTTCCATGTTCCGATGTAATTGTTTCTAGAAGAAGTATGGCATTCAGCCACTCATCCATTATCACCAGCTTCTGTTACAGTGCCTGGTATATAAAGAATTTTTTACCAAATATATCATCTTAGTTATTTTCTTAAATTTGTATTCTGTGGCTCTCCTTTATGGCCAGAGTGTGTTACCTACCATTCACAATTTAGATTGTACACATGTATGAGATTAAATTTAGTGGCCTTAAAAGGGCCTTAAAGAGATAGACCATTGGACAGATAAGTTTGGATAAGGGTGAGGGGTCACAGCGATTTGCCATTTCAGCCCACAATCTTCATGACACCCAGTGCAAGCCATGCACAGATACCAGGTCTCTCTGAAGGCGCTATTTTTTGAAGTTAGGTAGAAAGCTAGCCTTTCCTCCTCTCCGATGAAGTCCTGTGCTATCCAGCAAACAGGGCTGGGATTTGCCAAAGCCACTTTGTGCCCTGGCCTTCTGCCAAGCCCATCGATTTAGCTCTTTAAATCGCATCATTTAAGCCCACAAATGTCACAGATCCTATTACACAAACTCCTCTGGCCAGCAGCAAAGAAAAGAGAGAACATGATAAGCCCTCTGAGGCAGCCTGTTAGACCATCCTTAATCTTTCATGCTTGGGGGACTACATTGGGAGTGAGGTTCCACCGGCAGAATGGCATGAAATACTGGCTGGTTTTGTTTCCCTCGGTGAAGAATCCACCTCAAGGCTTGGCTTGGGTTAACAGCAGATAAGCGCATCTGCCAAGTATAAAGGTAAAGGGTGATGGGGAGAAATCTTTCCAATAATACATCCTCAAGAAATGCCAGAAACTCCATCGTTACTATGTAGTTATTTATTTCCAGAATAGTAGCACAGTAGGTCTACCTGCAAGCCTATGGAGAAAGGATGGATCTCAAGGAGTGAGGCTGAGGCCAAAGCCGTAAATGAGAGTCAAGTGGCTCTAGTTGTGGAGATCAGAGGAGGGCAGGAAACGAGTCTATAGGAGCCTGCTCGTCAAGAGGCAGCGGGGGAACCCATTTTTGCATCATTCTTTTTGCATAGTGTAGAGGCAGGCTTGGCTACTTAACAAAGATTTCCAGGGATGAGCACCAGGCCTCTTCTTTACCCTCCAGGCCATCTCCCCTGTCCTAACCAGACAGCGCTTTACTTCCAACATCATAGTAACAGTCCCTTTTCTTTCTTTCTTTTTTTTTTTTTTTTTTTTTGTTTCAAACAGTCTCACTTTGTCACCCTGGGGTTGAGTGCCATGGCTTCATCATAGCTCACAGCAACCTCAATCTCTTCTTTTTTTTTTTTTTTTTTGGTGGCTGAGGCTGGGTTTCAACCCACCACCTCCAGTATATGGGGCCGGCGCCCTACTCCTTGAGCCACGCGTGCTGCCCACAACCTCAATCCCTTGAGCTCAAGCGATCCTCATTCCTCAGCTTCCAAAGTAGCTGGGACTACAGGTATCCACCACAATGCCTAGCTAATTTTTTTTTTTTATTTTAGTAGAGACAAGGTCTCACTCTTGCTCAGGCTGGTCTTGAGCTCTTGAGCTCAAGTAATCCACCCACCTTGTCCTCCAAGGACTGCAGGTGTGACCCACCATGCCTGGCCCACAGTAACTTTCTTAGGAATGTAGGAATCTACCATGTTTCCCCGAAAATAAGACCTACCCAAAAAATAAGCCCTACCAGGATTTCTATGCATTTGTTAAATATAAGCCCTA
The DNA here is from genome assembly GCF_000181295.1 of Otolemur garnettii. Classification (NCBI taxonomy): domain Eukaryota; kingdom Metazoa; phylum Chordata; class Mammalia; order Primates; family Galagidae; genus Otolemur; species Otolemur garnettii. The sequence goes on along the minus strand of NW_003852596.1, from coordinate 426,931 downwards.
CTCCAATAATAAGACCTAGTGATGGACCCTGCATTTTGGCGTGGAGAGAAGACATCCCCTGAAAATAAGCCCTAGTGTGTCTTCTTGAGAAAAAATAAATATAAGACAGTGTCTTATTTTCAGGGAAACATGGTATGTTAAGATATTATGAGCTATTAGCCATGTGATTTATTTTTCATTCCAGAGGTCATTTTGGAGATGTAGCACCTTAAAGCAAAAGAGTGACTCTCTAATAGTACAATCCCAAGTACACCTCTGGAAATACAGGGTAGACATAAAGTTCATGTGCAATTTACTATGTTAAGCTATTTTAAATTGCACGTGAACTTTACAGCCGCCCTGTATTTTTTTTTTTTTTCCTACAGAGAAATACTATGAAACCTGTCATAACATAGCCCACGAGACATTAAATAGACCAGGTTAATTTTCAATGCCAGAAATGAAAAGTAAAACTCGACTTTGGATGAACTAAATATCATACGATTATATTTACTTCGATTCTCATCTCTCTTCCCTACTTTAACCAATGCATCTGGCACACAGTGAGAATTCAATAAATGGTCCTGTTTGTTACCCTCATTATTATTACATTATTACTATTAGAGGCGGTAGTAGTAATAGTGCCACCCCAGTATCTGGCATGGTGCCTGGAGCCTATTAAGTATTCAAAACGATAATAATTATTTTTACATCTTTATTGCCTCAGCTCCTGGCAAAATGCCTGGCGCAGAATAGGGTAACGATTGAGCTAGTTCCCTTCATGCTCACCTTTCCTGGAGAAATATTTTTCTTCTGTTTTCCCCACAGCTGTGCCTTCTCCAAGTGGCTGCAGATCTTCCTGTAGCAATCATCCTTAGCCTAGCATCCCCCGTGCCACCATCTGAGAAGACAGCCGGACTTTTCTTCTGTGGTAGCCTGTTCAGTGGCAAACGGGCTGCATGTGTTCAGGGCTGTTTTTTCAGAAGGGGAAAGTAAGGGCCTGAGCTATTGCCTTGGGATGTTAACTCTCCTCTGATCCCTATATTATGTTACGTGTGTATAGCCTGGAAAAAAACAGGCCTCCTGCTCACACCTCCAACCCACCTCCCAACCAGGCCATAATCAGTCTCACCACTTTCATCTTGCACTCTCCAGTGCCTAAATGGCTCTCATATTTTCATATTTAATTCATCCTCCAAGGATGAGATTAAGAGCTACCACCTCCATGAATCTGTGTATGAAACCTCCAGCCTTCACTGAGCAGGGAGCTGTTCTTTCATATCCCCGCCCCCCAGTCACTAGCAGAGCACTAGGCGCACTGGAGACTCTCAGTGTGTTACCGGATGAAGAGGGTCTGGAGGCCTGTGACTGTCGGCCACCAGGCAGAGACAGGCTTTAGGTCCAAACAAGCTTTATCAGAATTTGTCAGAAGGCCTGTGATTCTGGAGAGCAGTGAGAGTAGCCTCTCCATTCTGTTCTGCCTCAGTTACAATTCTAATAACTTTTATTAGAAACCAACCTAGAAAATTTTAACTTGGGCTGATAGACATCAAAGTAGTTGCCATTCTAACAATGCAAAATGTTTAAACAACAGGCGGTATCTGTAGTTCAATAAGTAGGGCGCCAGGCACATACACCAAGGCTGGCAGTTGGAACCTGGCCAGGAGCAGCTAAAACAACAAGAACAAAAAAATAATAGCCAGACGTAGTGGTGGGCGCCTGTAGTCCCAGCTACTTGGGAGGCTGAGGCAAGAGAATCGCTTAAGCCCAGGAGTTGGAGGATTCTGTGAGCTGTGACGCCACAGCATTCTAAGCAGGGAGACAGCTTGTGACTCTGTCTCAAAAATAAAAAACGTTTAAACAACAAAAAAAGGTGAGTTACATGTGAACAGAATATCTAAGAGAATCATCAGAGAAAATATATCATCAGGTGGCGCCTGTGGCTCAAAGGAGTAGAGCACCGGCCCCATATACCGGAAGTGGCGGGTTCAAACCTGGCCCCTACCAAAAATTGCAAAAAAAAAAAAAAAGAAAGAAAGAAAGAAAAAGAAAAAAATAAATATATATATATCATCAAAAGAACCTTCACCAATATCACAACACCTATTGTCTCTGTGTGACTACCTCCTCAGAGACTCCTGAGACAAAGATCCTCACAGTCATAGTGAAACCTTCACTAGATAATCATGGGGGGGCAGGGAGGGAGAGAATGTGAGCTGAGCAGACTAGGTCAGCTGTCCTGCTTCAGCTTAGCTTCTCCGACTCCATCTTGCAGACTGCTTCTCCGGCTTCCAGTGTGTTCGTATTGATTAACTAAATAAATATAAGCTCAATGGGGCCTGGATTCTTCCCTCCTGCCCTCTTTTGTTTACAAGATAGAGGCGGAGAGGCAGTCTATAATTAGTATTATGAAAGCCATTTGCTATTTAGGGACAAACGCTTGCTCTAAATGCTGCTGCCCTTTAGCCACTGCTGAGGTACTTGAAAGTTGTGAAAGAAAATATCCGTGCTTCTCAAGACAGCCGACCAGCACCCCGCTCTCCTGAGATTTGGATTCCCACAGATATGTGTCATTTAGGCCTGTTCAGGGCAACACTCATCTCCAAATAGGAACTTCCCAGAAGCTCACAAGCACATGAATTGCAAATGCCTCTTGATGTAATACATGCTTCTCCCTCTGCCAAAGCAGAAATGTCATTACCTGGAAGAGTGAGCTCAATGTTGGTGGAAGCTTCATGTCTTCATCCTCTCTTACATCCAGAGGATGAGACAAGGGGTTCTTCTGCTGGCAAAACAGTTCAGTAATAAAAGACATCGGAAAGGATCCATCCTAAGTCAGCCTCCAAAGAGTCCCAGAGGCCTCACGGCTGGGAGGGAGAAGACAGACAATCACCTAAGGGATCAGAGCCTAATTGTCACACAGGGGATAAGCACCATTCCTATATCACAGGACTATTACAAAGATTCAAGGAGACACCATGACTTTGATCTGTAAACTAGGAGGCAAGAGCTATATACATGTGCTGGGATTCATGCTCTGTGATGATGAAGGCACAGACTGTTTTTCTCTTGGTCTCTGGCAGAATGTTTAAACATATTGTAGGAGCTCACTAAAGAGGTTTTTTTTTACTTTAAAATTAATTATTTGGGGCCAGGCGCGGTGGCTCCCACCTGTAATCACAGCACTCTGGGAGGCCGAGGTGGGTAGATTGCCTGAGCTCAGGAGTTCCAGACCAGCCTGTGCCAGAGTGAAGCCCGGTCTCTAAAAGTAGCCAGAAGTGGCACATGCCTGTAGTCCCAGCTACTCAGGAGACTGAGGCAAGAAAATCGCTTGAGCCCAAGAGTTGGAGGTTGCTATGAGCTATGACACCATGGCACTCTGTCAAGGGTGATAAAACGAGACTCTGTCTCAAAAAAAAAATTAATTCTATTAAATGTCATCCGCCTTTCGGTACAGTACAAAGAAAACAGAGCATTCACTTCTCAGAATTAAATCAGAGTCTCAGATATGGTAGCTTCTTGGTTTGGAATGGTGAAGGAAACAGTCATGAGTGGGCAGAGGGGGTACACGTTTATCTTTTGCAGATGGCCGTGGCCTACTGGGGTAAATATCCTTCCCCAGTGAGCAGCAGCAAGAATCAAGGTTTCAGTTAGCACTAAACAGGATTTCAATACAGGATGTACATTTGGGACAATTGCAAATAAAATCTCAATAATCAGCATAGGCCCACAGGCCCAGATCCAAAAGATGACTGGACAAAAATGAGTTCCACCTCTGCATTACCAATCGTTAAGTATTGCGTGTGTATTGTTAAGCAGGAGAAGGATAAGAAGGAAGAAACTAGCTTGCGTCCTATCTTTGAAGAGGTTTACTAGGCTGGGTGAGGTGCCCCACATCTGTAATCCTAACCCTCCAGGAGGCTGAAGCCGGGGGATTGCCTGAGCTCATGGGTTTAAGACCAGCCTGAGCTAGCGTGAGACCCCCATCTCTAAAAAATAGCCGGGTGTTGTGGCGGACGCCTGTAGTCCCAGCTACTCAGGAGGCTGAGGCAAGAGAATCGCTTGAGCCCAAGAGTTTGACGTTGCTGCGAGCTATGAAGCCAGGGGAGTTCTAACGAGGGTGACAAAGTCAGACTCTGTCTGGAAAAAAAAAAAAAAAGCAAAAGTGAGTGGAAACTGAAAATAAAACTGGAGTGGCACAGGCAGTGTGGATAGATAGCAAAAGTAATCTACACAAGTTTCAGGGTAACAGATTTTATTTAGGAAGACAAAGAAAATGTTTACAGCACTTCCAAAGAGAGTTGGAAACGGGTCCCTCTCATGGAGAGGAAAAGGCGAGAAAGACAAAGAGGCCTTTCTCCATTTGAAATTGGCTGCACGTCTTTCATTGGCTTCTCTGCACTGCCAGGCAGTATCACTGTTTTCTATTGGTCATTGATGGTCTCTTTCCATTGGTCATTGGTTACCTAGGTGACTTCATAGCCACATTCTTATGGGCCCTCCAGACTTCCTGGTTCAGCAGGCTGGTTTCCTCCTACCTGCCCCATGGAACCCCTTTCTTACTGGCCCGTCTCAAGAGGGAAAACTGCTTCCAATGCTTTCTGATTGTGAATGCCCTTTATTTCAAAATATTCTTTATGTCAAGTAGTCATATATGGGGGTAAAATTTCCTTAGGTCTTTCAGTCCCCCTTATGAAACGTCCCTGGGAGTTCCACATATTAAAAGCAGAGTCAGTTGGGCGACACCTGTGGCTCAAGGAGTAGGGTGCCAGCCCCATATACCAGGGGTGGCAGGTTCGAGCCCGGCCCTGGCCAATACTGCAAAAAAAAAAAAAAAAAAAAAACCCTGAGTCAGTAGCTGTGGAAAGAAGAGATTGGGTTAGTGATTCAGTAACAAAAAAGATTTTAAGACAGAAAAGAACATAAATTAGAAAGAGAATAAATAGGTAGAAAAGAACAGATGTGAGTATATTTTTTATATCTTATTAAACTAGTCTCTTATTCTTAGAAATAAGTCTTTGTTCATCTAATGGAGAATATATTTATTTTGCCTTTTTTTTTTTTTGAGACAGTCTCACTCTGGTTCCCTGACTAGGGTGCCTTGGCATTATAGCTCCCAGCAACCTCAAGTTCTGAAGCTCAAGTGATCCTCTTGCCTCAGTTTTTCTATTTTTTAGTAGATATGGGGTCTTGCTGTTGCTCAGGCTGGTCTCCCAACTCCTGAGCTCAAGCAATCCACCCACCTCGGGCTCCCAGAGTGCTAGGATTACAGGTGTCAGCCACTGCGCCTGGCCCTTTATTTTGTCTTTTAAGAAGTGTAGATCACCGTCTGTATTTGCTTGGAGTGGCAAGCTTTTTCATTAATAATCATATAAGCTCCTCTCTGTTGGGCTGTTATGGCATCCAGGCTTCTAACTGTAGTGTTCTCAGTGCTTGTATGGTGGACATCAAACTTTTGTTCCATTACCATGGAGAGATTAAAAACTGTCTTCTTAAAGACTGCCCTTCTTTAAAATGGCAAGCAAAAAGTATTGAGTATCAAAACAACTTAGAATTATAATACATGTATTGTATTTAGTATATTTTTTTGGTAGTATTTCATCAGCAGAAAGTGTTTAAGTCTGTAATTTGACTGGCATTTAAAGCGTACTTGGTAATAGAAAGATGTCAGATAAGCCTGTAACATTTGGAATATTTACATGGGTACTACTTGTATTTGCTACATATAATAAAAAGACTAGTGTAATTTACATATAAGGTTAGGTGGGAACCTGTGACCTCCCAGTCTGGTATTTGCTGTGTCTCTTCTTTTTTATTGTTTTCACATCTCCCGTGTCTGTGTCCCTGTCATTCTATGGGGAACAGGTTCTAAAATATTTGATATTAAAAGCCTTTGGTTTAATTTTGAAAGCCCTGGGGCTTGGTTTTATCATTAAATCAAATTAGTTTAGGCTTTTTTATGTCTATATATAATTTTTTATGTCTGGCAATTTTATAAGAAGAGCAAGGAAATTGTCTTGGTTGCATAGGCCTGGCTTGTAAGCCATCTGTAACATCTGGTCATCTGATAATAGTTGACATGATGAGAGTTACTGTTAGCATTATTCTAAGAGGTGTAAGAATGTCATTTGTGGAATCAAACCACAGGGCTTGGTCATAATATTGTTTTAGAATGTCACCCAGAAAATATTTAGCATTATCGTTGTTTTAAAGAGGGAAAATATATTTTTTGTAGTGATTTTACTTGGGCAAAAGACAATTCTTGAGCTTCCACAGGGGACTTTCCGTGTCTAGTTGACTTACTGACAGAAGTAGCATCATGCTTCTTCTCTGGTTGTGGATGTCATATCTTGTCATATAACTATCTTTGAACCAGTTCCACCAGGTACTCACACTGGGAGAAACGAAAATGACTTTAGGGTTTTTTTGCATGATCTAGATGTTGGCATAGCCAGCAATTAGATTGATTTGTTCCTGTGGTCAGGGTTTGAAAGATTGGTATAAAAAGATGCCGAATTTGAAGGCAGGCCTCTCTCTATACATGGAAAAGCCCATGTGTGGAGTTCTCCTCCTTCCAACAGTGCAACAACAACAAGACAACCACGACAGGGCAGCACCTGTGGCTCAAGGAATAGGGTGCCGGCCCCATATACTGAGGGTGATGGGTTCAGGCCCAGTACCGGCCAAAACTGCAAAAAAAAAAAAAAAAAAAAAAAA
>NW_003852596.1:412536-418881 GCF_000181295.1 Otolemur garnettii | reverse complement strand
CTGTTGTTTTGGCAGGTCCGGGCTGGATTCGAACCTGCCACCTTAGGTGTATGTGGCTGGCACCTTAGTGACTTGAGCCACAGGCACCAAGCCACAGTCATGGTATAGAATTGTTTATTTAAATCCCCCATAGTGTTCAGTCAGTCTAGGAATAGGTTTATAAGTGTCAGTAAGCATGAGATGACAGAGCATTGTTTTAAAAGCAGTTAAACCATGTCTCTTAATTGCAGTATTTTAAATTTTTATAAGAGCTGCAGGTAATACTTTTGGCTACTTAAGTCTAGTGTCTTGACAGACTTTTTAAAAATCATTTTTTATTTCTAGATTTTTATATTGCACTTGCCCTGAGGGTTGGAGATGATGTGGGGTATGAAATTTAAATAAGTATCCTAGAGTCTCTGTAAGGGAATACGTTAAAATGTGTCCCATGATTTGCCTTAATTTATAAAAGAATATTAAAATATGAGATTTTTAGTTATTAAGATCTTATTGTAGCTTTAGCATATTTAGTTAAATAACATTTCATTTATTAATTATAAATGTTTATTAATTATATAAACAATAATTAACAGTGAGAGAAGTTTAAATTTGGAAGTAAATCTGTAGAATTAATTGGAGTGTCAAAAAGAGATAGTCTGATACTTTGGGGGCTAGTTTTTCTTAGCGATTTGATGAGATTTATAAACAATGTATTGAGAAATAATTTTGTCAGAGATAGTGTAGATTTTAGGGTAATACTAATTATATATATGCTTAGCTATTTTTTATTTGTACATATCTCATGGGAAATAAGTGTAAGCTAAAAATTAAAAGAAAGGGGGCTACAGGGAATCTGTTTAACTTAATTTGTAGTCTATCTGATTTTATGGATCTATTGCCAATAGGAGTGTCAACAGAAATTAAGAAATAAGATTTTTAAATTATGTCACCTGTACGGCAGACTCCAAGCAGCTTTTTCTCTTGCTAATGTGCAAGTTCTAATGAGGCCTATAACAAGTTTGATTCAAGGCATTTAGGGGGAGTACGTTTTTGAGTGTCTTGAGATATTTAAGTAACAACAGTCTGTATTCACTGGAGTCTAGACTTAGAAGCTTTATGGCCTCATTTAGCTAAAGTCTTTCAAAGAGTAAGTCCAAGAGAGCACCTTGATTATAGAGCAAAACATTATTAGCATAATGATTAGAAGTGAATCTCTGGGTAAAGGTTATAGAGTTTAAATCAGTTTAGAGACTGAGAGAATCTTAAAGGAGACTCATATCTCTTAGGTATTCACATTTAAATTACCTAAATAGTTAAAGAGAAATCATGAATTAGAGTATAACAGAGTCAAAAAGAACATTAAGTAGAAGTCAATTATTGTATTTTGAGAGTTCTTAGAACTAAATTTAGGAGTTAGTTTTGAGCTTATTGGTAAAATATTTAAGTGTTTATTATTTTAAGCTAATTAATTGTGGTTTCTATAATTTGGTAGTAAAATATTGTATATAAATGACATATACAGACAGACATGTAGACAGAAGTAGTTGTTTTTTTTTTTTTTTAATTTATTGTTGGGGATTCATTGAGGGTACAAGAAACCAGGTTTCACTGACTGCATTTGTTAGGTAAAGTCCCTCTTACAATCGTGTCTTGCCCCCAAAAGGTGTGGCACACACCTAGACCCCACCCCTCTCCCTCTAGACAGAAGTAGTTTTAATAGCTTTAATAAAGAATTTTTACTTGCCAGCTTTTAAATATTATTTTTTATTTAGACTATCAGTTTTTGAATTATCTATTTTATGGTTTTAAGAAATCATTAGCTAGGCAACAATTTTGTCTTTCAGTAAGATTTTGTCACTTTTGTAAGCATTTGCCATTTTTAGGGACCCAGTATTTATATATGTATAGGTTAAGGTGACCAGATTTTAACGTGGTAAAGTGGGACACCATTGATGGGGGGGCTATTGGCCAAGCTGTTTATGGTTAGGGATCCTGGGGGCGGGAGGGGGGGCTACTTGTTTGTTCCAGACAGTTTGGCTCCTTCTGAGCTAATTGTCCTTGCCTAGAAGCAAGGGAGGGAGCCAGTATCCTTCTGATACCGATTCCATGATTCCACCTGGGTGACTTTGCCCAGGAGGGGAGTAGGGAGTTTACATTAGCCTTTTAATTTCCAAATGAAGTTACATTAACCTCTTCATTCCCAAATGGAGTTACATTAACCTTTCCAGCAGCCAAAAACCATCTATTCCCTTCCCATTCTCCTGCCCTTCCCTAACTTGTCATGCATTCTTTCCAAAAATCAGGACTTTTTTAAAACCCCGTAGGACGTGGGACAAATTGTTAAAAACCAGGACTGTCCCGCCAAAAGCGGGATGTCTGATCACCTTAGTATAGGTAGACATTGTCAGAAAGTAGAGTACTCCGTTTTTTGGAAATTAAGGATCTTATTTTTATTGTAAATCTTGGTGTTAGCTTTCAGTTTTGTGATTTACTTACACAGTGATTTTTCTTATTTAAATATATGAGAAAAAGGAACACATGGAGAAAACACAGAAATCTCTGTAAATTCTTGAAAGCTGGAGACGGTATCTCCTGAAGTATTGTCAAGTACTGTTTGTTTCTGCCTGATGCAGATAGTTGAGGCCTCTAACTGAATAGAAGCTAATTTAATTATCACATCCAGTTTTATTTCAGACTTTTTTTAGTTTCTGTCACAATTTTTGAAGACAAGATCAAAATTTTGGTTTAAAAAAGCTCTAGAGAGTTCAAAACATAAAGCTTTGGTATTTTGGAATTTGAAAGAGGACTTATCTATATGCCTCAGTTGCAGTGAGAGAGGGAACAACTCGAGCAGATAGTCACTTGGACTTTGGGGATTTGGGCTGTGTTCTTCGGAGTCTCTGTGAGTTCTATCTTAGAATCTACTTTTTTGTTTTTTGAGTCTCACTCTGGGTAGAGTGCCATAGCCTCATACCTCACAGCAACCTCAAACTCTTGGGTTTGAGTGATCCTCTTGCCTCAGCCTCCCAAGCAGTGCCTGCCACAACACCCGAGAAGTTTTTCTATTTTGAGAAGAGATGGGGTCTCACTCTTGCTCAAGCTGGTCTCAAACACTGTAGCTCAGGTGATCCACCCACCTTGGCCTCCCAGAGTGCTAAGATTACAGGCATGAGCCACTGTGCCCGACCATTAGAATCTACTTTCAATAAAAAATGATATTTAACAGAGTTTAATTGAGTAAAGAGTAATTCATAAGCTGGTCAGTTGAACTAGAAGTGGTTTTAAACAGACTCTAAAGTTGAGGAAGATTCATAGACAGAAAAGGGAAAGTGAGATATAAAAACAGCTAGATTGATTACAGCTCAGTATATGCCTTACTTAAATACAGTTTAAACAGCAGGCCACCTTTGAATGGCCAAAATGTATGATTGGCAGAGAGGAAAGAGTAGAAAGGAGTGATGAATGGAGCAAACTTTAGCTGGGACAAACAGCTAACATTTTGACCTTTTTTTTTTTCTCTTTTGCAGTTTTTGGCTGAGGCTGGGTTTGAACCCGCCACCTCCGGCATATGGGGCCAGCGCCCTACTCCTTTGAGCCACAGGCGCCGCCCTACTTTTGACTTTTTAAACTAAAAAACCTTGTCAGTAAAATTGATAAGCCTTAACCAAGGTTATTATTTACATGAAGCAGCAAGAACTTTACTGACAAGTGGAGAACAGTTTTTAGACGATCCAGAAAAGTCACATCAACAACTGCAGGAAAGGAAAGTCTTATGGGTCATGAACAAGATGTAACTTACAATTGTGTCCAGTCATATTTCCTAGGGTCCGGGCTTTCTAGCTGATTATTCAGACATAAATATTTAAAAACCTTATATGTCTCTATAGAATCTAGGAAAGCAAAAGCTGTGCATAGAAAAGAAATAATGAATGGCACAAGTTACAAATATCAAACAGAAACAGGCTCATTCTCCATCCAAGAATCAAACCTAGGGCTATCGAGATGAAAATACAGAACTTTAACCGTAAAACCATGGAGGAAACTGGCCTCTGTCATTATTTTTACAGGGGTAGTGTTAAAAAATTTTTTTTTCTTTTTTTTTGGAGACAGAGTCTTACTTTGTCGCCCTCGGTAGAGTGTGCCATAGCATCACAGCTCTCAGCAACCTCCAGCTCTTAGGCTTGGGGATTCTCTTGCCTCAGCCTCCCAAGTAGCTAGGACTACAGGCGCCCGCCACAATGCCCGGCTATTTTTTGGTTGCAGTTTGGCGAGGGCCGGGTTTGAAGCCACCACCCTTGGTATATGGGGCCGGTGCCCTACTCACTGAGCCACAGGCATCACCCCAAAATATTTTTTTTAATCTTGTTTTAAATCAGATATTTGCTCCTCAGTTTCGTCAAGAGAATCTTTAGGGCTAATCACAACATTGTGTGTCTTCCTTTGAATCTAATTTTTCTATTCATATAAATAAAGTAATTGTTCCAAATAAGAGATTTCTCAACGTGCTTAAGAAAATTTTAAAGGATCTATCTTTTGGTCATTTATTACAATGGTATATTTACTCTACAAGTGACTCCATCGAGCGCCTTTTTAGAGAAATTCCAGGTGATAATTTTCCAGGGTTAACCTGGAAATGGAACAAAGTAGGCCCAATGCCTGTACCTAGAAAAGATTGCTTCCAAGATTTCCAAAAATTCACTCTCAGAAATAGATAAGATAGGACATTGTAACACAAAGACGTCCCCTTGAGTTTGTCACATTCAGTGCAAATAGTGCTCACGCTACCAATGTTTTCCAAATGGCCTCCTGATGTTTTCCCCACAAAACACACTCCCCGGATGGCAGACTGAGGAGAGAGCTCCAGCTCAGTCACAAGGCAGTCAGGGACATGAAAACAGGACAAGAGGGAGACCTCATTCAGTTTTTGTTTCAGGGCCAGTTTGAACGTCGGGCTCACGGGCAATGATAAGGCAGGTTAATGAGCTAGGCCCAAGTTCCACCCTAGGGTAACTCTCTTTAGACAAAATGACACCAAAAGACAATTGGCAAAACAAGGACAAGCAATACAACACAACGATAAAAACTGTTGCTGAGAGGAGATGGAATCAAACACCATGAATATTCATACATTGCACAGTACCAAAAAATAGACCAATACCACAGTCACTCATAAGACTAGTCACCTACAAAAACTTCTCTCTCATTAATCTTAAATTTGGAAAGGATAATGATCTTTTACCATCTGCTCAACTAGAGCCTACAGAGAGGAAAACCAGAGCTTCCTGGGAGTCCAGCTGGTTAAGTAAAGTATCTCACCACGAGCCGGCTGGACAAAGTTCTAGTCTTTATCCTTAGGGGCTTTCAGGAGAGCAGAGTGGCTTTGAGATCCTGCTCACAGTTTTAAACTATAGGGATTATGGTAAAACTCACTCCTTTAAAGTTCACTGAAAGATCAATTTTCAGTTAAGGCACATTATTAAGAGAAATTGCATTTCCAAATACCATATTCATGGGGGGGGGGTGAAAGGTGTAAATGGTGGTGCCCAGAGACAAGACCAGAGAGGAGATGTTCAGACCAGGTTTATTGAAAGGAGAGGGTGACCCACCTGGGCAGTGCAAAGGTGGCATCTGTGCCCAGGGGCCATTAGAGACCCCTTTCATATGGGGCTGTCGTGGGTGGGCAAATTCTATAGTTGACCCAGAAAGTTATGATCCTTTGACAGTGTGAACTTCAGGGCTGGGGTTAACCAGATCCTTCGTCTTAGGAGGAGAGGAAAAGGGGGGCTTCACAAAGGACTGTATTAGGGCCCCCAACGTTGGGAACCACAAGAGTGATTACCCAACATCTCAATTATGGTCATAGAAGACAGCGGGAGAATGTGGGATTTAGGTACAGCAAGTGGTTGCTAAGGAGGATAAATAGATGGGGTAAACAGCTTGACTTGTCAATTAATCTGAGAGACAAGTATTGTGTTTTGTTTTGTTTGTAAGACAGAGTCTCACTTTATGGCCCTTGGTAGAATGCTGTGGCATCAAAGCTCACCGCAACCTCAAACTTATGGGCTCAAGCAATCTTCTTGCCTCAGCCTCCCAAGTAGCTGGGACTACAGGCACCTGCCACAGTGCCCAGCTATTTTTAGAGATGGGGGTCTCACTCTTGCTCAGGTTGGTTTTGAACTCCTGAGCTCAGGTAATCCACCCACCTCAGCCTCCCAGAGTGCTAGGATTACAGGCTGTGCCCAGCAGGTATTATGTTTTGAATGATTTGAGCCAGGTCTTCTAGCATTCAGGGGGAGGAAAGGGGCTTTCCCCCTTGGATCCCACATCAGGTCAGTCTGGTTTTACGCAGCTGGGGGAAAGCCCCTT
>NW_003852596.1:393127-412302 GCF_000181295.1 Otolemur garnettii | reverse complement strand
AAATGATTGTCATTAAAACAATTTAGGATTTTCTAATACCTTAGCAAATTTACCTCCATAACGAACCACTTCAGATCTTCAGTTATTTAAGAACATCACTGTTCTTCCTCTCTCTCCTCACTCAGCTATCTGAATTGCTATGAACCATGGCGCAACTGTACTACAAAAAGGTCAATTACTCACCGTACAGAGACCGCATTCCTCTGCAAATTGTGCGGGCTGAAGCAGAGCTCTCTGCAGAAGAGAAGGCCTTCCTCAATGCTGTAGAGAAAGGGGACTACGCCACTGTGAAGCAGGCCCTCCAGGAGGCCGAGATCTACTATAATGTCAACATCAACTGCATGGACCCCCTTGGCCGGAGCGCCCTGCTCATTGCCATTGAGAATGAGAACTTGGAGATCATGGAGTTACTGCTGAACCACAGCGTATATGTGGGTGATGCACTGCTCTATGCCATTCGCAAGGAAGTGGTGGGTGCTGTGGAGCTTCTGCTCAGCTACAGGCGGCCCAGTGGAGAAAAGCAGGTAAGAGCAATCCCTACAGGCTGAAAAGCCTTGAAATTAGGGAAGGTTAGGTAGTCTGGAATTGAGAAAGCATTATCTTAGAAATGGCATCGGTGATCTCAGTTGGTATCCGAGCGCTCTCCTGCATGGCCCATACTGAGTTTTACTCATTCGCCTTTTCCTTATTGGTATTTGCCTATATACGGGCCTAACAACCCAAAGATGTGCTCTCCATTTCCAGAATATTCAAGACCCTTCTACTTCCTGCTTTCTAGCTTCCTCTTCTTCCTTCATTCAAGGAGAGACCAAACACAGATCGGAAATTTCCCCTCACCAATCTCTTTCATGAAGACAAGACAGGAAACCTTTAAACTTGAATGTCCTGGTGCAGAAGGATACAGGGCCCCACCTATGTTCCCACTAACTGCAGAGTAACTGTGTTCCATCCCTAGATGTTTGGGCTTTCTCTTCTGTGCTTCTTGATTCCTCCAAGACACCCTGACTTAATATTCTGGAGTCATTTTTGATCTCTCCCTCTCTTGCCTCCAAGTCCTCAAGCCCTGTGGTTTCTTCTTTCCCAATTTCTTTCTTTCTTATTTTATTTAGGTTTTGGGGACAAGGTGGTAAAACAATTACATTCCTTTTGAAAAGAAGCCCTCTTAGTCAGATAAGTAAATTCTAGAGAGTCCTTCCAGGCACTTCAGAAACAGGATCAGAGAGACAGGGAGGTGGAGGAAAGTCAGAGAGAGCTGGGTTACGAGGCTTATGTCTAAGGCTTCTTAATTTCCCAGCATGCTGAAGTGTTACGTTTTCTGCATTCCAGTATTTTTCAGTAACTCCAATAGCACCTCATTAGAAGGGAAACCAACTCAAGAAGCCAAGCACTCAATACCTTCATACAATTGTGTGTCCAGTCCTATCTTCCCCCTGGTCCCTTCTAAACATCCCTTAAGTCAGACATACCTCTTCACTGTCTTCTTTAGGAGCATAGCATTGGGCACATAATAAGGACCCAAAAAATACCAAGTCATCAAAAACGGAATACTTTAATACACTCCAAAAGGTGAAATAATACATAGCCAAACTAAAATTGCAAAGTTCTTAGAAAATGTTGGTAATGAAAACACTCAACAGTAAATCATACGGGATAGGGTGAAAGCTGAGTTTAAAGGAAATTCATAGCTTTGATACTTGCCTAATTAAACAAAAAAGAATGAAAATAAACTAAGGGATGACTTACAGACTAAGAATTGTAATTAACACGGCAGAAAGCAAGACACTATATTAAAAACTTCCTTGAATAAAAATGTATCCAATGTACTCAATACTACTATGAAATCAATATATAATCACCTACACATTCATATGAATGATAAAACATAACTATAGTCCAGAAAGTAGAAGGGAAGAGAAGAGAGAGGGGACGGGAGGTGGGAGGCAGGAGAATGGAGGGCATTCAGGGGGACCTCACCGAATGCGCACAATGCAATGGTACATTTCAAAACTATTAAGAAAAGAGTATAATTGTGATGGATGTGTTAATCAGTTCAATGTAAGCATTTCACATTGTATATCAAATCAGCACACTGAACCCCATACATGTATCGAAGTATACAGTTATGATTTAATAAAAACAAAAAAAATAATAAAATAAAAAAATAAAACTTCCTTGAATAAACAGGCTAAATCCCCCCATTCCCCATCAGCATCTAACACAGTGCAAAGAGAGTAGGGACCTTGTATCCCTTGTTCACTGGTCTGTAACATAATATTACCAGAAAAGTGCCTACAACAACACAAGAGCTCAATAAATATTTATTTAATGAATGACTAATATAAAACCAGCACTGCGCTAAGCATCTTACATGACTCCCTTCATTTAATGCTCCTAGCAACTCTGTTAGGTAGATTACTGCCATCCCCATTTTACTAATAAGAAAAGTTGAGTCACAGGATGGTTATGACAATTGTCCAAGATCATAGTTAGTAAATATCATAGCCAGGATTCAAACCCAGGCAGCTAAGCTCCTGAATCCATGCTCGTTTAACTACTGGGCCATAATGCTTCCCTGGCAGCAAATAAGTCTCAGGGTTCCTAGCACAAGAGTTCTGAGACAGGGTAGATCTGAACCCCATAAATGGGGTCAGGAAAGGACAGGCCTAAAGGATCTGGATAAATAAATAGCAAAGCAGAGAGATATGAACATGTTTCCTATTTAGTCCATTTCACCATCCTCATCAAAACTGATATGTTCTGTGCCTCATTTCCCCAAAACCCTTCCTGTGTCTAGATGATTTAATGTGCTAATTAGCACTAAGGCTTATCCAGCTACATATTTCAAAATGACCTTGTCCACCTCTGAGAACCTGCAGCCCACTGGCTCTTCCCTTCACTTGATACTAATCACATACCATTTTGTACTGTTGGTTAGCTCTGCTTATGTAAATGTATAATATCTATAACTAGATTGTTTCTTGAACATGAGGCATAAATCTAATATTTAATAGCATCTGTGTTTCCCTCACCAGCATCTAACCTAGTACCTAGTACATAATGGGCAATATATGAAGATTTGTTAAGCGTCTTGGCACCTGTTGCTCAGTGGTTAGGGCACCGGCCACATACACCAGGGCTGGTGGATTCAAACCCAGCCCAGGCCTACTAAACAGCAATGACAGCTGCAACAAAAATACAGCCGGGTGTTGTGGTGGGTGCCTATATTCCCAACTACTTGGGAGACTAAGGCAAAAGAATTACTTAAGCCTAAGAGTTTGAGGTTGCTGTGAACTGTGATGCCATGGCACTCTACAGAAGGCGACATAGTGAGACTCTGTCTCAAAAAAACCAAAAAAACAAAAAGATTTGTTAAGGAACTTAAAGGAATTAAGTGTAACTCCCAGAAAAGCACATGGCTTGCTCATTTGAACGAGACCTTCTGGACCTTTATATTCAACCCCATTAAGCTTCATAACTGTTTTGAGAAAAAGAACCAGGGGAGGTTAAAAAAAAAAGGCTAATAATACTAACCCTACCTGAGTTTTCAAAGTAGGCCAAGTCCTTATTTCATAGGCCCCATTTCTGCCACCTTTCCCCAGTGCTCTAGCAAACACTGAGGCTTTTGCAGTCAGAAGAGAAAGGACTGTGTAAATTTATACTACAGTGTAATCAAAAGCATGACCTTCCCTGAGAAAAGGAAATATCCAATCACAGGAATGAACCACTAACGGTGGAAAGTCAGGCATAAGGAACCTGGGTGAAGCTATTCGGGGCAGGCAATTTTTCTGAGGACCCTATCATACACACTGCCAAGATAAGACCTTCTTTACCCATACTTGGATGTCACACTGCATGCACAACTCCACAGAGCCATCAGCTCCATGCCCAAGTTTCTTCAGTCACCTTCTCCTCCCCTTCTGCTCCCTCTCCAATCCCCACCACCGGCCTCTGCTAAATTTCATTTTCTTCCATTACTCTGGCAATCACTGGGCTAAGTCCTATGCCAGTAACTATAACAACAGGCTGCCACAGTCCTGGAGCTCTGCCTTGGTAGGAGATAGAAACAAGGTTTGTTTAACGGGGAGCAATCAGGGAAGAGAGCAGATAAAAACTTCCTGAAGGACCTTGGGCTGAGATGGGCAGGCCCTCCTCTTATACAGCATTCAAACAACTCTCCTTTTGCACGCTGGCCCTCCATTCTCTCGCCAAGGGATTGGGCACAGCTGATTTCTTTTTTTTTTTTTTTTTGAGACGGAGCCTCAAGCTATCCCCCTGGGTAGAGTGCCATGGCATCACGCTCACAGCAACCTCCAACTCCTGGGCTCAAGAGAGTCTCCTGCCTCAGCCTCCCAAGCAGCTGGGACCACCGGCGCCATCCACAACGCCTGGCCATTTTTTGGTTGCAGCCATCGTTGTTTGGCGGGCCCGGGCTGGGGATTCGAACCCGCCACCTTAGGTGTATGTGGCTGGCGCCTTAGCCGCTTGAGCCACAGGCGCCAAGCCGGCACAGCTGATTTCCATCAATCCTTGGAGGTGACACCAGTGCCCTCCTTGGCTTTATTGGGCAAGGACTTTAGCTGCAGGCTGGCAGGCACACCTCTGCTCCATCCTTACCCTAACCACCTGTGTTCTTCACGCCCTTCCTCCTTTTCCAGCCTATCAAAGTGTCTCTCAGATAAAGATCAGAGTCTGGCCAAAAATGGATGCTGCTGTCTTCAAGTATCAATATTCATATAGAGACTTGCTGTTTTCTTAGGGACCAAATCTTAAAGTAAAAATGGTAATACTTTATCAGGTAGAATTCTGTTCACCAGACATGTGTGTGTGTATTACTCTGTGGTCTTATTGCTGCAATAATCTGACCCTCTTGGCCCACTTCCTAACCTCTGTGGCCTATTTCCTTTGGGGTAGATTTTGACAATCTGGAGAATTTATGATTCCTTGGGGTAAAACTGCTTCAGTTAGTCTCAGAATTCAAAACGTTTGGATAAGATAAGGTCTAATGCCAGCCTACTTCTGATCTATTATCTTGCTACCTTTGGGCCACTGACTTTGGGAAAGAGTAAGAATCATTGGCACCAGGGAGAGTAAATCCAGCCACAATCCAGAGAAGAGACTCTTATCTGTGGATGCTCTAAATCATGTCAAAAATCAATTGTTACGCATGTGGGAAACTTGTCAAAATGCAGACTCCTTAGAATCAGAATCATGGTGGTTAGGCCAGAAATCAGTATTTTAAGGAACCCACTTTCACTCATTTTGGGGTAAGATGCCATCTACTTCTCTGTATTTGATTCCTAGGGCTGCCATAACAAATTACCATAAACTGGGTGAGTTAAAGCAAAAGAAATGCATTCCCTCATGGTTCCAGAGGCCAGAAGTCTAATAAGAAGGTATCAGCCTGGCTGGTTCCTCCTGGGCGGACAATCTCTTTCATGCCTCTCTGCTCATCTCCAATGGTTGCCAGCAATCCCAGGCATTCCTTGGCTTATAGCTCTGTCACTCCAATCTCTGCCTCCATTGTCACCTACAGTTGTCATCTGTGTCTTTCTTCTGTGTTTCTGTATCTAAATTTCCCTCTCCTGGCTCAGTGCCTATAGCTCAGCAGCTAGGGTGCCAGCCACATACACTAGAGCTGGCAGGTTCAAATCCAGCCTGGGCCTGCCAAAGAACAATGACAACTACACCCAAAAAATAGCTGGGCATTGTGGTGGGCACCTGTAGTCCCAGCTATTTGGGAGGCTGAGGCAAGAGAATTGTTAGAGCCCAAGAGTTTGAGGTTGCTGTGAGCTGTGACGCCACAGCACTCTACCGAGGGTGACATAGTGAAACTCTGTCTCAGTAAATAAATAAATAAATAAATTTCCCTCTCCTTTTACTTATAAAGATACTAGTCATTTGATTTAGGGTCCACTCTAATCCAGGAGGCCCTCATGTTAACATGATTACATCAGCATAGGTCACATTTACAGGGACCAAGAGTTAAGACTTGAACATATCCTTTTGTGGGACACAGTTCAACCTACTAAACAGAGAGACCTGTCTGAACAAGATGTTTTCAAACATTTCAGAAGCAGAATCTTTCATTAAGTGAAATCCCATTTAGATGTAAAACAAACAGACCCGGGTAGAGCTGCCCTAGTTTAAGTTATAGGTTGGGACCCAAAATCCACTTTTGTTCTCTCTCTCTCTCTCTCTCTCTCTCACACACACACACACACACACATATGCATCCACTCCTGTACCTTCTTGGCCCCTGAGGTGTGGGCATAACTTAAAAACCACTGTCCTAGAAGAAAGTGACAGATTCTAGTTCCGAGTTCATAGTGCTAGCTAGCTTGTAGCTAATAGAATGACCTTGGGTGAGTTACAGAATCTCTCTGTACCTCAACTTCATCATCTATAAAATGAAATTAACAAGGCCTAACCCTATCTAATTCAGAAGCCCAAGGTACGAAAGAAATAAAATGAAGATATGTCAAAGTATTTAGAACCAAAAAAAGGTTTTCGAAAATGCTAGCCAATGGGCAATAACCAGTATTTTCAGCTTTATTCCATCAGTCTGACTTCACATGTCATATTGTGTGGAGAGACCAGGTGGCAAACAGTACTCATCCCAAGGCACTCTTGGTACAGTGAGAAGGAGAGGTTGGGAAGCGAGCTGTTCCAGTTCACAGATGATCTCCTTCTGCCTGACCTTGATGGTAATCATCTCCCTTCTGCTGCCAGGCAAGCTGAGTAACCTCAAAGTCATCCTTCTTTTTTTCACTGGAATCTAAGGATTTGAGCAACAGGAAGGTAGATTTGCTGGCCTCTGCATCAAGAGCCCACCCAAGTAATGTTCTTTCTTGGTCACTTGCGTCAATGCAGGCAGGCAGAAAGAGGCTAAGCCAACCTTCTCCCCATGGCCCGCCCCTCTGAGCTCTGCCATAATTACTCATTTGTCTGTGGCAGATGGCTCCAAATTAAAATTGGTCTCACAGATGAGCTGGAGAGATTAAATCTCAACAACACTGATAAGTGCTTGTGTTGAGGTTATAGAAAATCAGCAACAGGATACTTCCATTTACTCCTCCTCCTCTCTGGCTCTTGATCTCAGGGTGAGATTACACAGTGTGAAGGGGGACATTGATGGTCCAGAAAAAGGTGACTGGAACACAGAAAGGGGGCATAAAATGTCTAGCCTATACATCTCAAACACTCAATATGAAAGGACAAAGTGAAGGAGAAAATTATAAAAGTCGCTCTGCTATTTATAGGCAGCTGCACTGGTAGAAAGACCATGGGCTTTGGAGTCAACCACTTATCAAATGTGTTTCCTTGAACAAGTCAGTTAATCTCTCCAAACCTCAGCAGTTTCTTCATCTGTAACAAAGAACAATAACGAAGTCCACTTTATAGAGTTGTAGTAGGAATTAAATGAAATAATATATGTATATTACTTAGAACATTTTCTGATATGTAGTTAAGTACTCAAATAAATGATAGCTAGTACTACTCCTATTTCTACTAGTTGAAACCATGTTGATTTCACTTACTGGCTAATGTCATTCAAAACATGTATTAAGTACCCACTAACACACAGTGATTAAGAATTCAGACTAAGTGACCTTGGGAAGGTCATTCACCCTGTTAAGCATCCATCTCCTTATCTGCAAAATGGGTTTAATGATATCACCCACATCAGAGAGTCTTTGAGACTTAAACAAGAATTAAATTTTAACTCTTGGCATAATTTGTTTCACGTAACCTTCAATATATGATACCCATATTATTGGCCTTAATACAAAATAGTATTAACTCAGTGTTCCCTGATCCAATATAAGACTGAGTCTCTATCCCCTGAATAATCTGAGTAACAGTTTTAATTCTATTATTGGCTTTGATTCCAATTCCAAAGTCAAGTTTTTAGGTTGAAACAATGCATCATGTCAATGAAGTCAAGAAATTAAATCAGTCAGTTTCAATTGGAAGAAAAGGACATAATGACAGCATAGCATCATACCTGCCAAAGTGACGAAATAAGTTACTTGTTGTGCTGACTTTCAATAGACGTAGCTCACCTCACTCACAGAATGGAATTGTAGGACGTTTCAAGATCATTTGGTCCAAAGTGACAGGTTCAAGGTCACTCAGCTGAGCCTGAACTGATACAAATGCCTCCTGTCTCCCAAGGTACTCTTTCTACTACCCCACTCTGCTTGGAGGAGCCTTCAGAAGTGGTAACGTTTACAACAAAGCTGCAAATAAACAAAGCAGCTACAAGTGGTGTCTATCCAGAACAACTTACTGATGACAGAGTTTCAGCAGATGATCAACTCTATTCAGTTCTATTCAATTTTCTGAGTATTTTTGAAGGCTAATCATCTGTTTCACAACAAAGTTGAAAGATATAATTAGTGCCCTCAAGAAATTTATTGTCACATAAAGTGACATCACCAAGACAGCTGACTAGAGGTATGAAAACGTCATTCCCTGCCCCAACAAAAATGGACCAAAACAACAAATAAACAACTACACTTCATTTAGAATTGTTTAAAGGAAAACACCAGAATACAGCAAGGGACTGGTGAAATCCCTGAGGAGCACGAAAACTCAGGATGGTAGTCTAGAGAGAGGAGCAAGGCATATGGCCTCTGTGGCCGTTTCCCCAGCTTGGATGGGTTCAGAGCTAGGAAGGGGTTCTCATTGTGGGGGAAGATAAACAAAAGATCCCTGGCAGTGTCCATTATTGCCATGGACACCCGGAGTCCTTGGTATAGCAGAGTCCCCTAGTCCTCACAGACACTGAGCCCAGTTTAGGGAGCTGCCTGTAGTCCACATGACTGCATTGTCCAGAGAAGGAGCCTGTGTGGTACCCCCATGGGACTCAATAACAAAGGAAGAAAGGAACAACTGAAAACAAGTAACAGAATGGCAGGAGTAAGTCCTCACCTGTCAGTAGTAACCTTTAATGTAAAGAGACTAAGTTCCCCAATTAAAAGATGTGGATGAATGGATGAACACACACAGAACTATATACTACCTAAAAGAAATTCACTTCACACGTAAAGACATAAATAAACCAAAGATAAGAGATGAAAAATGATAGTCCATGCAAAGGAAAAACAGAGAATAGGAGTAGCTAAACTATTTATGTTAGATTAAATAGACTTCAAGTCCAAAACTATAAAAAGAGACAAAGAAGTTCATTATATAAAAATAAAGGGCTCAATTCAGCAAAAAGATGAAATAATTGTTTTTTCTTTTTCTTTTTTGAGACAGAGTTTTACTCTGTCACCCATAGTAGAGTGTGGTGGCGTCACAGCTCACAGCAACCTTAAACTCTTGGGCTTTAAGTGATTCTCTGCAAGAGAATCACTCAGCCTCTCAAGTAGCTAGGAGTACAGGCACCTGCCACAATGCCCGACTCTTCTTTGTTGCAGTTGTCATTGTTGTCTGGCTGGTCAGGGCTGGGTTTGAACCCGCCAGCCTCAGTGTATATGGCCAGCGCCATAACCACTGTGCTACAGGCACTAAGCCAGAAGATGAAATAATTGTAACTATATATGCACTCAACACTGGAACACCCAAATATATGAAGTAAATATTATTATTTCTAAAGAGAGAGATACACAGTAATACAATAATAGCAAAGGCCCTCAATACCCCATTTTCAGCAACGGAAAGAACAGTCACATAGAAAATCACCAAACAAATATCAGAGTTGAATCACACACTCGACCAAATAGACATAACTGACATTTCTAGAACATTCCATCCAATAAAGGCAGAATACACATTCCTCTCAGCACATGGAACTTTATCCAAGATAGATCATATGTGAGGCCACAAGTCTGTACAAATGTCTTAAAAAAATGAAATAAGATCAAAAATATTCTCTGACCATGGTGAAATAAAACTAGAAATCAGTAGCAAGAGGCACTGTTATCCTTCTAGTTATCTAGATTTGAAACCTGGCAGTTCTCTTCAGCTGTCTCCTTCTCCATCCTTTCCTTCAGTCACCCATACCCAGTTGGTTACCAAGTGCCTCTGAATGACTTAAATGAGATGAGAATGCAAACATACAAACAATTGATAGAAATAGAAGTACTTTTAGAGCTAAGAGGCGTCTGCTGTATATGTAAGGAGCCTGAACTGACCCAGGCTCTGTGTCTGATCTTGTCACTCAGAGGCCTGTAGTTGCTCCTTATTTCTGTAGAATAAAGTTCAAAATATAGGCACTGAGTTGATAGTTGGTGGAAAGTTGGTTGGTTAATGGCCCCTCAAATCATGATGAATTGTCACTGATCAATCTAGCCCTAGACTTAGAGGAACATTGAGGCCAACAGGCGAGAAAGGATAAGAAAGGGGTTTCTGCTATCAGCAATAAGTCTCCACAGTCAGGAGGAAGTCCATCACTGGGAGGGCCATCTTAGATTCAGGTATCTTGTGATAAACTCAAATAGTTTATTGTGCCTGCAGGATTTAGTGACCCTCCATCCAGCAAGTATTCTCTGTTCTAAGGGTTATAGCAACCCCTGGAAGTTATCAGTGGAGGGGAGAAGGAATAGCCTAGGATTTGGAGGCGCCTGAAGGAAGGAAAGCTTCCTGTTTGGCCTTGCTGGCAGTGGATTGTTATCAAGGAGATCTGTGGGTCAAATGATAAAAACGTACTGAAGGAACCTTCCAGAGAGACTCAAACCAAAGAAGGAAGAGGAAGCTGGCCCCAAAAGAAGATGAAGACTCATCCCTGAGTCTACCACCTTTTCCTTCTTCAAGGCACGGTGACCCATAACAAATACCCCTGAAGCTGGAGAGCAGAAATTCTAAATCCTCCTCTGCTCTTCAAGGGCAGCCTAATGGTCTGCAACCACCATTAGTTCCATTCTCCATCTCAGAACTGGGGGTCAAACTTGGGAGCTAAAAATGATCACTAGCGATCCTTGAATCCACTCCATTGTCATGAAACCAGCCTTATACTCAAGCCGTCAGGCAGACAGTATCCGCTCACCTCCCAGTGCCCCTGTACACAGGGAAGAGCTTTCAGTCTGCGCTGAGATAGCCAGAGTGTAGGATGGTAGAATGGTTTAGGCTTTGTCTACCCAAGCTAAATGAAGATGTGCTGTATTCACTCAAGCAGTTTTCTCACTCTACCCCCTTCTTTCTTGATAACTTCACAATGTGAAATTAGTCAAGTATCAGGGTCCTAGTCATCATCACCCTTCTCCACCTTCATTTCTTTATTTTAGAATTTTTGCTATAGGAGTAAAACATGTTAACTTACTGTAAGAGTTAAAAGATAACAACACGTGAAGAAAAACATCTCCTGCTTCCCACTCCCCCAATCAGCTCCCTGGAAGTCATTACTGCATACAATTTGTGCATGTCCTTCTATTTTCTATTGATATTTAAGCAGAAACACACAGAGACTTTTAAAACCAATGTCCCATAACTTGATCTTTTCCCTTAACAGTACATTGTGGATATCTTGTTAAAAGTGAGCACAACATTGGCAAAGTGATAATCGTGTTTCATCTGCTGCTCAGCCTAGCTATCATATGCTCCCTGGTTCCTTCCTGCCCCCTCCCACCTGCTTTTTGGCAACCTCAGGGTTCTGACCTCTTGATTTTCCAGCACACTCCAGATAACCGTGGACTTTTCCTCTGAACTCTGGCTACTTCCAGAGTGATCAGGACCTCGCCCCTCATCCTCCATAGGCATGCCTACCAGCCAAGGGCACCATTTGATCTTCTAGAACAATGGTCTCCACTGAGGCTACATGAGTCTTGATCTGGGCCACTGTCTCCTAACCGTTGTGTGTCCCAGGCACAAAGAACTGCATGTTGGCCACTGAATCGCAACCACCACTGCCACCACCCTGAAGATAGAGTCAAGAAAGGGAAGGAGTATGTCCTCATTGCCTGCTGCATGCCCCATCATTGCTCAGGAAAGCATTCTCTCCCTTTTTTTTTTTTTTTTGAGACAGAATCTCACTATGTTGTCCTAGGTAGAGTGCTGTGGCATCACAGCTCACAGCAACCTCAAACTCCTGGGCTTAACCGATTGTCTTGCCTCGGTCTCCCAAGTAGCTGGGACTACAGGTGCCCACCACAACGCCTGGCTATTTTTTGGTTATAGTTGTCATTGTTGTTTGGCAGGCCCAGGCTGGATTTGAACCCGCCAGCTCTGGTGTACATGGCTGGTGCCCTAGCCACTAAGCTACAGGCGCCGAGCCAGGAAAGCATTCTTGATAAAGAGTTTCATACTAGGGAGAGCCTGAGGGTGCTGAGAAGTGTTTTAATTAGAAGACGGGAATATGGCCACATGATTCCAAAACCATAACTTCACCATTGAGGAGGAAAGGAATGGCATATCACCACGGGACATGTTCAAGCAGAGGCAGACGCAGGGACGTGACCAAAAGGGCTAAACATCCATTATGAGGCTGAGCTATGTCATCTCCAAGGTCTCTTCTAACCCTGGAATTTGGCAATGTGTATATCAACTATGGGGCATGATATGATGAACAAAGTCTGGAAGAGAAGTTCTCATATTGCCTCTATCCCTCAAGTATTGGACAGCCACAAACAAATTACTCATCTTCTCCACAGCTTAACCTCTTACCATTGAGAAGCAAAGGAATAGGGATAAGCCATGTTTAGAAATTATTCTAAAAATACTTTGTTAACCCACATTAAATAGGTGCCATGCCTGACACATAATTGGTTTAGTAGACAGTCAAGAATACAAAGCCCCAGTAATATAAAAACCACGAGGGAGTTCACTCATAAGTCCTCAGGCAGAGAGATCAATTGTCGTGTTTCTAGCATAAAATCTCCGGCGTTCTGGGGATATCAGTTTTAGCTGTGGTCCGCTTAACCACAGAATCATCAAGATTAAATAAAATACAGTGGCAATCCAGTCCATTTCTCCTGCCACTGCAATCAATCCAAGCTGCACTAATCTATAGCCTCTGAAAGACACAAACATTCCAATGCTAATTTGAGGGAACAGAACCTTAGCAGAGTATGAAAGAAGTCCCAAAACAATTCTGTGCAGGTGGCAGTTGTCCAGAATGCTCAAATGTGCACCTGAGACCACAAGGGAGTCTCAAGTTTATGAATGAGATCACAGATGAAGAAAAGGTTCCTGGGAGCCGCTGTGCACCACCTTGCACGCCTGATTACCCTAGCTGCCCCGTTTTGACAAAAGCCAAGCAATCCGTGCATCTGGGTAGCCCTTCAAGAGCTGGGGCCTCCATTTCCTTTCCCACTTACAACTTTGCATTCATTCATCTTTGAGATTCTTGTCCCCTATTAACTGAATATAATGAAGAAAATGAAGCAGTAGCAAATTTAATCTAGAGCCCCAGCCTCTTGTAAGGCCTCCTTTAGGTTAGCCCTGGCCTGTGTTCCTGAAAAGGTGGTGCTGAATGCAAGATATCTTTTTTTTTTTTCCTCTGAGACAGAGTCCCACTCTGTCACCCTTAGTAGAGTGCTGCGTCATCACAGCTCACAGCAACCTCAAACTCTTAGGCTCAAGTAATTCTCCTGCCTTAGCCTCCTGAGTAGCTGGGACTACAGGCACCCACTACAACGCCTGGCTATTTTTAGAAACAGGGTCTCACCGTAGCTCAGGCTGATCTCGAACCCAAGAATTCAGGTGATCCACCCACCTCAACCTCCCAAAGTGCTGGGATTACAGACATGAGCCACTGAGCCCAGCATCAATTGCAAGATTTTTTTGAGTTATGCTACCATCATGTGTCTTTCAGATAGCGCAGCGGTTCTCAACCCATGGGTCACACCCCTTTGTAACAATGAAAATACACCCTGCATATCAGATGTTTACATTCTGATTCATAACCATAGCAAAATTACAGTTATGAAGTAGCAACGGAAATAATGCTGTAGTTGGGGGTCACCACAACATGAGGAACTGTGTAAAGGGTCACGGCATTAGGAAGGTTGAGAACCACTGAAATAGAGGGACATGTTTTGCAAGTGATTGAAAAGTCAACATTACATTTAAAATGTCTGCCTTTCCAGGTTTCAGATTTGGGGCACGTTGGACTTCAGGGAAATAAGCACAAGACAGCTGATGTTTTCCTAATTCACTCACGATCAGCGCCTAGCTGACCCTTTCTCTCTAGCCCTTGCCCCTAGCCTGGGAGGATACAGTGAGAACGGCAGACAAGAGTAGCAGCAGGGTTAGCCGCCCAGAGGGGCTCTCCCTCCTTCCATCTCTAGCCAAGCTCCCATCCCTTTCCTTAGACACTTGGTCTGTTCAGAAAAGAACAAAAGGCAGTCTGCTTAAAATGGCACTACTGACAAAGCAGCTGCCAGTTCCAAGCAATAAAATTAAAAGTAACGTAAGAGAGAGAAACTGTGGGAGAGGTACATTGTGCTGAAGTTTTTCCCCTCAAAATGTGATAGACAGAAAATATGTGAGCATATGTAATTTATAAGAATATTAGAAAACCTTCACTCGTCAAAGGGTGTGTTTGGAAAGAACTGGCTTGCAGTTGAAGGGATAGGTTCGATCACAAAATGACTTAATTGCTACTTTCTTTTTTTTTGGAGGCTGAGTCTCACTTTGTCCCCCTTGGTGTAGTGCCATAGCATCACAGCTCACAGTAACCTCAAACTCTTGGGCTTAAACGATTCTCTCGCCTCAGCCTCCCAAGTAGCTGGGACTACAGGCACCCACCACAATGCCTGGCTATTTTTTATTGCAGTTGTCATTGTTGTTCAGCTGGCCTGGGCTGGGTTCAAACCCGCCACCCTCAGTGTATGTGGCTGGCGCCCTAACCAACCACTATGCAACGGGCACCAAGCCAATGCTACTTTTCCTGTCAATGGAAAGTTACTCCTTTTTTAAAGGATTCTGTTTTATTTGTGAGCCAGTAATTTACCCTTGGCCATTGTGTGCTGAAAAACCAACTGCTCATCAAGATATGCTGTCATGGCCACAAAACAGAGACTTCTGAATGCTGTTGCCAAAGAAGGAAGAACTATTCTTGAAATGTGTCCCACTGAGTTGTCTGTGCTGGATGAACTTAAACTTTCTGGCCTTATTCTGGCTTAGACTCCTTCACAAAGGTTTCCCAACCTTCATCAATTCCTGCTGCAGTCTGAGGGGCTCCTGGTTGCATGCGTGTTTCTGAGAGAATCCACTCAGAAATCCCAGATGGGGACTTGAAGCAGAAAGACCCTGAATACAAAATTGTCCCAGGGTGCCTCTAGCAATACCAACCAATAAAAATACTTCTCATGTTAATCAGAGTTCTTACAGGTTTGCCTTATGTTTGCCTAGAACATCCATAACCCATTGAAAGGCAAACTCCATAACGACCTACCCAGTTCCCTGCCACAGTCCTCCCAGTCCCCCACACCCCCAGATAAAGATACTTCATTCCTATAGAATGACTCTTCTCATCTATGATCTGAGACTAATCCTGTTCCTAGTTATGGGGACTCTTAGAACTGGAGGCCAGTAGCTTAGCAGTTCAGCATCAAGTCAGGCAAGCTGCTGGCCCTCTGTCCATCTTGTATTTTGATAGTCAGGCCTCAGCGCTTACCCGGTGGCCACGTGACCATGCCTCTGGTTTCTACTCTAATCTAGTGATTCTAAACTGCAGATGACTCCCCCCTCCGCAGGGGATATTTGGCAATGTGTAGAGATAGTTTTAGTTGTCAGACCTGTTAGGGGGAGGCTGCTGGTATCAAGGGGATAGAAACCAGGAATGATGCTGCACATCCTACAATGAACAGCATGGTTCCCGACAGTAAAAGAATCATCTGGGCCAAAATGTCAAGAGTGCCAAGGTTGAGAAACCCTGGACTACTTCCAGTAACTGAGTCCCTGTTTTTTATTATTTTTTTTATTGTTTGGGACTCATTGAAGGTACAAAGAATTAGGTTACACTGATTGCATTTGTTAGGTAAAGCCCCTCTTATAATTGTGTCCCGCCCCCAACAGGTGTGCCATACCTCATGACCCCCATCCCCTTCTCTCCTCCTCCTCCCTCATTCCCCTACCCTCTACCTTATACTAAATCATCTTCTGCCTTCATATTGGAATTGAATACACTGGATTCTTTTATATATATATATTTTATTTAGTACACTGGATTCTTGCTTCTCCATTCTTGTGATGCTTTACTAAGAAGAATGTATACCATGGAACACGATTCAGCCATTAAAAATGATGGAGTCTTTACAACTTTTGTACTAACCTGGATTGCGTTGGAACACATTCTTCTGAGTCCCTGTCTTATACCCTGCCCAGTATCCCCATACATGGTGCCAGACTTCACAATAATCACCTTTCTCCTAGACCTTCTCTACATCCACATTCTTTTGAAACAAGTGTTCTCCCCACACACTGAGAAACCTCTCTTTTATCCACTTCCATCCACTCCCACTGAACTGGGCTGCTTCAAGATGCTAGGCACCCATCATTCCACCTAACCATCTTGAGTCCATATACTGTGCTTGTTAACAACTCACGCTTTGGATCCAACCTACTTGGATTAAGGTCTTGGCCCCTCCATGTAGTAGCTGCATAACTCAGATGAGTTACTTTACCTTCCTGGGCCTCACTTTCCTTATCCATGAAATAAAAACCTCACAGAAGAGATAATACATGTCAAGTGCTCAGAGGAGTTCTTGGCATGTTTTTGAAGATTTGGTAAATGTTAGCTACTGCCCATTGGTGAGATGGGTCTGGTTTGCTTCAGCAGGCCTCATTTTTCCCGTGATGAACGAGCATCTAGAACAGCACCATCCAATAGAACTTTCTGCTACGATGGAAATGTTTTCTACCTACGCTATCCAATAAGGCAGTCACCATATGGCTATTGAATAGCTGAAATGTAAACAGTGTGACTAAGGAACTTAATTTTTAAAATACTATTTAATTGGGTGGTGCCTATGGCTCAAAGGAGTAGGGCGCCAGCCCCGTATGCTGGAGGTGGCGGGTTCAAACCCAGCCCCCAGCCCAAAACTGCAAAAAAAAAAAAAAAAAAAAAACCCAAAATACTATTTAATTGTAATTCTAGGGGGCAGGATGTATGGCAAAAGGAGAGTGGGCATGAGGCAGGATCTCACCTAATGTGCACATTGCAAGGCTGTATAACACGCCCCCTGGGTAGGGGGCTCTTCTACAAATGGAACTTTACCCTGGAAGTGAGAACAATGTAACCTAAAAATTGTACCCTCGTATGAATTTGAATAAAGTTTAAAAATACAAAAACACAATAAAACTACAAAGAAAAAACCAATTTTAATTCTAATAGTCAAACATGGCTAGGGGCATCATAACACAACCTCTACACCTGCACCCAAAATAAAATTGCAACATCCCCTGAGGAAGGGAGGGGCATTCTTTCTCTCCTCCCAGACATTACAAATCATCGTCCCAATGAGGCACTGTACTGATGGGAGGTGTGTTACAATCCTCGGGTGGGTTGGGATAGAAGAACAGGCTAAGGCTGGCATGACTAAGTCTGGCTAGTTCTGCCTCCCTGCTCCAGTCAGCTATTGCCAAACAAGCTTCATACTTTATATTTTTCGTTGCCAATTCTTGCCAGGACAGGGATGGGAGGGGCCCATATCAGCATCTAGTGGATAGAGACCAATTATTAGTTGGCCCAAATATCAGCCACAAAGAGGTTGAGAAACTCTTCCCAAGAGGAATCCTTAAACAATCTGGGGGGGAGGGGACATCATTCAGCTCTCAAAACCCTCTAAATCAGCAGTTCTCAACCTGTGGGTCACAACCCCTTTTTAACAATGAAAATACATTACAGCATTAGGAAGGTGGAGAACCACTGCTCTAAATGCTAGAGGTCTCTAACTTCCTTAGGATTCAGTTCAATGATTACACTACCTTCAATTTATTTATTCCCTTCAAATTACCTAGAAAGAAATTGTTCCTCTCCATATTAGGAACACATTTTTACAAGCAGTAAGTCTTCAATCTGGAAGAATGCAGATAAAGAACAGAAATCTCAAAAATGATAATAGCCATAAAAGAGGGAGAATTGGGTCTAGTTTACCCAATGCTAGGATATTAGAAGAGAGCCTTTGAAATATGTAAGAGTTTTAGGATGAGTGATAGACCATGATTTCCACAATGCATAATAAAATGACTTGTCCTCATTCTCCTAAAAAGGTAATAAGACACGTGAAAGGGTTAAGAAAGGCATTCTCAGAAGGGGGTGGATTTAGATATGCATACAGCTTCTAAAACCATAAGGGAGTACTTAAAGGAGCCAGAAATATTAGGGCCACACTTCTTTGAAATTGAAAGCATGAAAGGAATTCCCACTCAGTTTTTTGTTTTTTTGTTGTTGTTTGTTTGTTTGTTGCAGTTTTTGGCAGGGCTGGGTCTGAACCCACCACCTCTGGCATATGGGGCCGGCCACAGGTGCTGCCTGTTGTTTTTGTTTTTGTTTTTTTTTAAGATAGAGTCCCACTCTGTCACCATAGCTCACGGCAACCTCAAACTCTTGGGGTTGAGCAATCAATCCTCTTGCCTCTTGTAGCTGGGACTACAGGCATGGGCCTCTAGGCCTGGCTAGTATTTACTACTTTTAGTAGAGACAAGACTGCCCAGCAGGGTGTTCTGGCCCCGGAAAGTCAAGTATCTGAGAGCCTGGTCCCACCTGATGACCGTTCTCTTGGCAAGAGAACGTTACCTGGGTGTTCTCTTAGAGAATGTTACCCATCTGTGGGAAAGAACAAACGTCCAGCGCTTTAAATCAATCCCACCCCGCATTCCTGGGTTGTCAAAGCATCCTCTGACCAACCCAAGAAGCCTTCCAGCCAAACAAAAGGAAGCGTCCTTCCAATACTTCGGGAAGAATCCCTGAGGAGAGTGGCCTCCGCAGCCCCTGCACTAGTCTGGAATTAGCCACTCTTGCCAGTGTACCCGCTGGCTCTCCTGTGCTTATTACTTGCCTGCAGCACAGCCCGAGAAATCAGGTATCTGGGAGTCTGGTCCCACCTGATGCAAGTTCTGCCCCATAGTAACAATCAGAGTGGAGATGAGCCCTGCCCTGGAGATAACAGCTGTGTGGTGCTTGCATATTTACCCCTCTACAATTTTTACAAGCTTTTTCTAAATTCCCAGCAACAAAGAAAAATAGGCTTTTTATCATGAGCAGGTCTTTTTTTTTTTTTTTTTTT
>NW_003852596.1:381789-392989 GCF_000181295.1 Otolemur garnettii | reverse complement strand
CATTTTTTGGTTGCAGCTGTCATTGTTGTTTGGCGGGTCCAGGCTGGGGATTCGAACCTGCCACCTTAGGTGTACGTGGCTGGCACCTTAGCCAGTTGAGCTATAGGCGCCGAGCCATGAGCAGGTCTTAAGTGCTGTTTTCCAACCTCCCTTTCTTTCCCCAAAGTTAGCAAGGCAACAATAGTAAAACTCAGTAACTACAAATCAGGATTGAGAGACACTTGGAAACTTTTGCATTACAATTAGTTACAATTAGCCGAAGTCTTTAAGAGATACCTGGAATTATTTTAAACTTTCCCATTCACACCAATAAACCAGAAACCATCAAATACCCAGGGTCATTTTCCTTGCCTTTCCTCATTTTTAAGAGACTGAAACTGTAGCCTGTAGCCGAGGGTTTAGGGCCATTCTTGGCTTGAGGAGTTGCCCTGGGCTTCCCTTCACAGGCCTCTGGTTGCCCAGAGAAACCATATAGGGGAGTCATTTTACCCTTTGTTTGGAGCTGACTTCTGGTTAACAGGGTTCAGCTTTTTTTCCTCTAAGACATGCAAAAAGCCAATTGAATTTAATTTTTCAGTGAAAGGCAATAATACAATACACCTACAACATCTGGAGCACACTTGAAACATCTGAAAAATACCAGAATAAGCCAGTTCAAAATTTAACTAAATACATAAAGCAATCCTTTACCAACATTCAAAGCATGTAAACTACAAGGTGAGAGAGAATAGCCGAAGAGGTCTATAGAGATGAATAGGAAAAGTTGGGGACCATGGAAGAGCAGAGCAGATAGTAAAAGAGCTGGGGGAGCACGTTTTTTCAGAAGGCCCTCCTGTGTCCTGGGGTCAGGACCATGGTTGGGGACCCCAGGGCCTCTGGGTGCTACTTCTTTGCCCGGCTCTCAACCAGAGAAAAGGCGTGAATACAGAACAGTTTCAAAAGCCTTCTCACAGTCCCTTCAGCTCCTTTCTGGAACCAAGGGGGATTAGGAAGTTCGTTCCCCAGCAGTCTTTTGCCCACGACCTGAAGGTCAGTAGCCGCACATTACCGGCTGACGGGCATCAAAATTATTAGTCTCCATTATTACAACTACAGAGAAAAGCAGGCTAGAGGTAAGTGGTCCCATTGCTTACCACAGATCTTCTATCATGAACAGGCCCCCCAAATATGATACCGGAATTTCCTCTTCAGTAGGTCCCTGGTCTCTGTGATTCGAAGAATGAATGAATCCACGGACCACAGCTCAGTGGTAAGACAGGATTTCTTTTACAGAAAAGAGTACAGAGAAAAAAAACCAAGTGGGGAAAAAAGCACACTATCTCTGTCTCTCTCTCTCTATCTCCAGGTTCTTTGTCTAGGGATATATTTAGTCGCATGGGTCCTTGGTAGTAGTTACATTAGGCCAGGACTTGGTAACAAATAGTTACATTAGGGCAGGACTTGATAACAAATGAATGAATACAGTCCTTTCTGCTGGGCCAAGGTGAAAGAATGCATTAATGAATGGATACAGTCCCTTCCATTCCCAAGCCTAGGAAACTTAAATGACATGGACCTAGGCCTAGGAAATGGGGGGTTCCCTGTTCAGCCTTAAGTGCAAGGGGAGGGGGACACTAAGGCGCCTGTGTCTCCCCAGCAGTTGTCTGGCCCCCTCCAGCCACTGGAGCTTCCTGCAGCCCTCCTTGCCTACCCTCCAACCCGCTGGCTCCTCTGCTGGCCACACCAACATGGGCAGAGCGGAGGCGGCAGGTCCACCGCTGAGCTCCACCAAGCTGGCTGGAGAGCCACCCACCCTGCATTACTATAGCACTCTGGGAGGCCTAGGCAGGTGGATTGCCTGAGCTCACAGATTGGAGACTAGCCTGAGCAAAAGTCAGAACCCGGTCTCTAAAAATAGCCAGTTGTTGGGGTGGTGTCTGTAGTCCCAGCTACTCAGGAAGCTGGCTTGAGCCCAGGAGTTTGAGGTTGCTGTAAGCTATGACGCCACAGCACTCTACCCAGGGTGACAAAGTAAGACTCTGTCTCAAAAAAAAAAAAAAAGAAAGAAAGAAAGAAAAGTCTGAGTTGAAAAGGTTATGGGGCTGAGCCTGTCACTGGGCCAGATCTTGTATTATTAGGTCTCCTGCATTTAGGTACATCTTGCCCTGTGTTGTCTTTGTCTAACTACACACCAAATGCCTCTATGTGACAGCCATCAGTAGGGCTAGAAAAGCAAAATTTAACCCTACAGATGTTTGACCCCTATGGAGAGACTGGGAAGATAGCTGGCAACACTATAATGTTTACTTTGCTGAAAAAAGATCAAAGGTAGCTGCACAAGGAGGAATTAACTCCCCCTGCCCCGGGAGGCTATGCCTGCATTTATAGTAGCGGCCAACAGGTGAGCAGTAGGCTTCTACCATTGGAGAGTAGTGCCAGCTGCCTGGCTCGCCCAAGGTGTGGATAAATGAGAGAAACCGGAATGTGGGACTCAATCACTGCTTAAAGAATATGACAAAATCTCCTCTCTCAAGCCACTGTCCTCCAATCACATCACATAGCCCCGCAGTCAAATGCACACACATGAACAAAAATCTTTGAAACAAAACATCGTTTGGCATGTATACGGATCATGAAATAGAAATCGTAGTGGGCAAAGGGAATTGTTCTTGACATTACATAACATGAATTGTGCTGCTAGATTTCTGGGAGAGTTTCCTTTTTCCCTTTTTTAAAAATAAAAAAAAAAAGCCTCTTACCCACTACAAGGCTCCTTTAGGACTTTTTCTTTCTTCGGCCTCATCCCACATCGCTTTTGAGAGTTCATGGTGAGAACTATCCACTTTGTAACGTTCCTTGTATATTCTGAGAACAAACTGTGCTAATTTTTATCACCCAAGCTCTTCCAGGCCGAAACTGA
Source organism: Otolemur garnettii (assembly GCF_000181295.1). NCBI lineage: Eukaryota > Metazoa > Chordata > Mammalia > Primates > Galagidae > Otolemur > Otolemur garnettii. Next base: position 390,090 of record NW_003852596.1, on the reverse strand, counting down.
CATTCCTGCTGATACCTTATCATTTTTCAATTATATGGCCCTGAACCGCTGGAAACAAAGTAGAGGTTCTGGATGCCTCTTTTTTGCATGAAAGACTCTTTTGTTCATTCTGATTTCATCTTGCTGACAAATGTGCTCCTATGAACGTCAGTAAACATTATAAAATAATAACTGTTTATTCGTATTGAGTCCTATGGTACATTTGATGGTAATCTGGTCACCCAGGCCTCCCTGTCGTCCTCTCTCTCCATCTGGTTTCTCAGCTCTGTCCATACAGAAACCTTTACCATGATACCCAAACTCACACCAGTTATGTGAAGAGCAATGACATGGAAAACTCTACATCAGATTGTTAATATCCTCTTTCCGGTCAAGCAACCTAAAAGAGAAATTTAATTTAAAAATTCATAGTGACCTATAAAAAAATGAACCAAGAACCATGGTTTTCCTGAAAAGCTATTTGGTTTTTTTGTTTGTTTGTTTGCTTTTTCAGTTTTTTTTTTTTTTTTTTTTTTTTTGGCTGGGGCAGGGCTTGAACCTGCCACCTCTGGCATATGGGGCCAGCGCCCTACTCCTTTGAGCCACAAGTGTCACCCTTTCTGTTTTTGTTTTTAAGATAGTCTTACTATGTCACCCTCAGCACAGTGCTGTGGCGTCACAGCTCACAGCAACCTCAAACTCTTGGGCTCAAGCGATTCTCTTGCCTCAGCCTCCCTAGTAGCTGTAACCACAGACACCCGCCACACACCCAGCTATTTTTTTTTATTTGTTTTGTTTTGTTTAGCAGGCCCAGGCCAGGTTCCAACCCACCAGCCTTGGTGCAGGTGGCCGGCACCCATAACCATTTAGCTACAGGCACTGAGTCCTGAAAAGCTATTTGCATCAAGCTCCAATGTAGAGTCACCTGCAAAGCTTACTGGACACTCACACTGGCAGGTTAGGGTTTCCCTCAGTGCAATGCTAGACGCATGCTGATCAGAACCTCACTTCTGACAGTTTTCCTATCTCAATAATAACCCACATCTTCTGACTGATTTATTTCCCAGCTCATGGCATCATGTGCACAATTTCCTGGAAATGTCATAGCTTAACTATATACAAAATGCCTTCACAGAGGGCTAGCTCCCCAAAGGTCACTCATAGTGTATTCTCTTCCTGCTTGGGCATCTTTTTCCTTTTACTTTGTTTCTAATATCCACCCCAGGGTATACCTCACTTTTGAAATCAGCGGCTTCCATCACTCATAATCCACATTTTGCAGATAAAATATATAGAATGGTTCATTTCACCATTTGTATCAATACAGATTTGAGAAAAATCCCTTTCCAGGTTTCCTCCGACTGGAACCCTGCAATTATAAACTCTCATAACCTGTGCAGTTAGCCATGTATCTTCTTCTCGTAGATTTCACTTCTATCTTTTGAAAAATTAAGAGCCCCCATCTGATGAAAGATCAGGCATAGGGCGGCGCCTGTGGCTCAAGGAGTAGGGCACCAGCCCCATATACTGGGGGTGGTGGGTTCAATCTGGCTCCAGCTCAAACCGCAAAAACAAAGAAAGATCAGGCATAGTTTTGTAAGATGCCAAACCTTGAACAATGCCATATAATATAAGGTGAATTAACCTCCACCAAAACCTGTAATGTATACTTAAGAAAATGTCTGTATATTCAGTATTGTGATTTTAGGATTTGTTTATTGATGCAATAAATCAAATTGCTGTTCTTTTCCTGGCTGGGAGTGGAGTAAGTAGTATAGTGGTTAACAGTACAGGCTTTGGGACCATACTGCCTGGATTCAAGCTCTGGCTCTTCTGCTTCCTACCTATGTAACCTTAGGCAAGGCACTTAGCTTCTCTATGGCTGAGTTTTCCGCAGGTGAAACATGGGATGAATTATTATTCCTATAGCATAGAGCTGGGGTCCTCAAACTTTTTAAACAGGGGGCTAGTTCACTGTCCCTCAGACCATTGGAGGGCCAGACTGTGGGCCCCGGGACGAGGTGGCTGCGAAGCAGGACAGGCAACGGCAGCAAAAATACCCAGCGGGCCAGATAAATGTCCTAGGCAGGCTACATGTGGTCCACAGGCCATAGTTTGAGGATGCCTGGCATAGAGGACTGAGATACTACAGCATGGCACTGGGCGTATGGCAAGTGCTCAATTAACTGGTAGCTATTAGTTATTTTTATCCCTGCTCCTCAAGCTAATCCTGGCCATTGTTAGATACATCACTGATTTTTTACTTATCAATATTGACATTTTTAAAATACCAAGTGGCTTCTGTGACATTATCCCCAAATATCTTTTGTCCATTTTTGTCTTCCAAACTAAATTATATGCAGCTTGGCCTTGAAATCAGCAGAGATGATCCAGCAAATCCTTTGTGTGTGTGTGTGTGTGTGGAGAAAGAGTCTCACTTTATCGCCTTTGGTAGAGTGCCATGGCATCACACAGCTCACAGCAACCTCCTACTCCTGGGCTTAGGTGATTCCCTTGCCTCAGCCTTCCGAGTAGCTGGGACTACAGGCACCAGCCACAATGCCTGGCTATTTTTTGGTTGCAATTTGGCCAGGGCCGGGTTCGAACCTGCCACCCTAGGTATATGGGGCCAGTGCCCTGCCCACCGAGCCACAGGTGCCGCCCTTTTTTATTTATTATTTTTTTTGAGACAGAGTCTCACATTGTCCCCGTGGTAGAGTGCTGTGATGCCACCTTAAACTCTTGGACTCAAGTGATCCTCTTGCCTCAGCCTCCCAAGTAGCTGGGACGACAGGCACCTACCACAATGCCTGGTTATTTTTAGAGATGGGGGGGGTCTCACTCTTGCTCAGGCTGGTCTCAAACCCGTGAGCTCAGGCAATCCACCTGCCTCAGCCTCCCAGAGTGCTAGGATTACAGGCTTGGGCCACCTGGCCCGGCTAGCAAATTCTAATTGTGATGGTTCCATTTTATCCAAAGTCTGGGAAGCAGATACTCTCCCATCTGATGCCAATGACTGCCTCATGTAGCTCATGCTTCGCCACTAACCTGATAGGTAGGCAGAGAGGGGAGCTGGTAACATGACATGATGAGATGCCGGTGTTCTTCATTTCTGAGTAATACAGAGAAATGAAATTATATTCCCACCAATTCCTCGGGCTGCTGAAAAGGTTGAATGTTGATTTTATCTGACATGTTAGGGTGGGGAGGAGGGGCGCCAGCCGGGGGAAGAAGGATTGCAATTCTGCTAAATCCCAGCACAAGACAGAGAGATTCATTTCTAGCATGATGCTATCAGACCAGCTGAGTGAGGACGTGCCAATGGGAGAGGTGGGGTCTGTGAAGAAACAGCATTATAGGTATGAATGCGGTAGCTCTTGATAAGGGTCTGTCCCTTAATTACAAATGGGGGCTTTAATTTCAGAAGCCTGTGATAAACTCCACCAAGGGCGCCTGCCTAAGGCTGGCAACAATAGGGTTCAGGAGAATTCCAATTAGCAGATTGAGTCCAGTGATGGGGTTAATGGAAATAAACGTATCATTTGGGCCCCCCTGTGAACGGTAACATTATAAAAGCTTAGCCAGTCCTGAGAGTGGGAAGAGAGGAACATCATCTATTCCTCCTCTGCAGTTAGCTGAAAATATAAAAAAAAAAAAAACTCACTTTACCTAACTCTGTTCAGTGCACTGTGTTTGTTTGTTTGGCGGGGTTGCAAGTGTTTTCTGTGATGAGGTCTGAGCTAAGGATTCTAGCTTTTCAACAAGGAGTGCTAGGGAAGATCCAAGAGCAAACTCATTAAAACCTGAATGCAAAGCCCCAGGGAGAAGCAGGCACTGTAACTTCCTCAAGTGGCCGTGTCCTTAGCCCACATCATTGCAAATTTTAAAATTTAATCAAGTCAGTTGATGCACCAAGTTTTTTTCACAAGTACAGCTGTAAATAATATGAACCAAATCTCATTTCCTGGCCTGTTGATTTCCTTTCCTTTTCTTCCCTCTATATTTTTTTTCTTTTTAAAAAACAATGTTTAAGAGGAAGGCCAAGATCATTCCGTATGATTTTGGAATTCAAAGGGAAGGCAAAACTTGACAGGAGAGACTAAAACTTAATTTTCCACCTGATCTCAATTGGAACACAAATGGATGTTAAGAGATTTAAAAAAAAAATCATAATCCTTATACAAATTTAAAGTGAATACATGTCAAAGATTTTATTTAACTCAATAATTAATAAGGGAACCAGGAGGCCAGGGATCTGGGGACTGTGGCCAAATCCAGCCTCTCCTTTGTTTTGTAAATAAAGTTTATAATTTATTATTCGACCACAACCCTGCTGTTCACGTGCTGTAATGGCAGAGTTGTGTGGTCCACAAATACTGCCTGCCTTTTTGCAGAAAAAGGTTGCTCTCCTGTGTAGGGCACCAGGAATGCTGAAATTAATTTACAAATGGATGCAAAGTGGACCATCGCCACAAGACAGTAATCATTGCATTGCACCAGACAAGAAATAGTCACATTACAATTTACACAGTTGTGAACTAACTCAAAGACAATCCAAAGCACTAATAATCCAGAAAATATGCTAGATAGGATCTCCAGTTTTCTTTTTTGCACAATCCAAAATCTTTCACCATTTTTCTTGACAGTTGCTAGGAGAAAGCTCATGTCAACAGAGCAGCCACTAGTAGCAGAAGTCCACTCTACCTGAAAGTGGATTAGGAAGCCAGCTGTGCAGTGGAACGTAAGAACCAAACTTATGTCCCTCCCGGTTTATTCCTCCTTGAAATACTCAACGTTTGGCCAAGGCCAAGGTATTCTAGGTGCCACCAGTTAAAATGCAAATATAGTCTGCCAAGGTCAACTCCAGATATGGTTATCAATATTAACAGCGTGGTGTGGATTTTTTTTTTCAGAGATTAGCCAACCAGCCACCTAGAAGGATCCAATGGTCCACGGACATGATTGAGAAATTGGTAAAATTTGGTGAACCTGATCTATACAGAAATACTATAAAAGATAACCCATAGAAGGCAGTACCGGTTAAGCCCATACAAAGGCCTCCATTTTCTCCCTGACTTTGAGCCCCGACCTACCTAATCTGGGCCTCATGCTTTATCATCTAAACTACTCATCTTCCACTTCCTATCACCCCTAGCAAAACCTCAACCCTGGATCAATCCAAAAACCTGAATTCTCCATCCTGTGTCTGAACTGCAGAGGCTGCTAAAGAAAAAGAAAAAAGCCACATACTTGTGTATACCACTGCCATTACAAATACATAGCTTCTACTCTACCTGGGACTTCAGCAATGCTAGACCCCCCTATTACTTTGCCTTGGTCGGCTTCCTCTTTCTTTCCCCTTAGCAAATCTTCCATATATTCAACTCTCCCACACACCCTCCAGCTTCTGCCTCTCTCGCTCATAGCATCTGATCTTACCTCCTTCTTCAGTGAGGAAACAGCATTTTTAAATGGGAAGCACTTTGACTGCAACCCTCTCCAACAGCAAACTTAGTGACAGCTGCACCTCACTCCTCTTTTCCTCCAGTCTCTGGACTGGAGGATCTGGACTGAGGATCAGGCCCCCTTTTTCCAGATCAAAATCAGCTTCCACCACCCGCCACCTTTGCTCTGGATCTGAGCCCCTCCTCGTCTCCTCGGGCAGCCCCGCCCACCCCCAAGCCCTCTCCTTCCCTAGTCTGCAACCTCTCCCCGCTCCTTGGCTCCTGCTCCTCATCTAATCAAGGTGCTCAAGCTGCAGCCTCCTCTCCTTCCCTTCACAGCCACATTTCTTAAAAGAGGCCTGGGCTAGTGGGCCAGAATCTCAGAGCAGGGATGCAGGTAGACGGCCCAAACTGAGCACAGGTGGAGAAGAAGCTGAAATTCAGAAACTAACTAAAGGAGAGTGCCCCGATTCAAAGCCCCAGCAGTTGGAATTTGGGATGGAGGCTACTTGAGTGCTTCCTGCCTCGAGCCTCAGTTGCTCTGGAAACTGGGGCAGGACAGAACCCTTGGGACAGGCCCAGCTGTGAGAGAGCCAGGGCAGGCAGAGGCAGATCCATCTGCTCTCTTGGCTTCAACCACTATTATTGGCTGAAGGTTCTCGCATCTGTATTTTCAGCCCTGACTTCAAGATTCATGCCGGAGTTATACAATTTCCTGCTGTTGTTCCAATTAGGGACTTCACAAAACGGAACTTGTTACAATTCTAAACCTTCACTTCCTCTGGTATGCACGATCTCCATTCAACCAGGTATTGCAATCTAGAAACCTGACATCATGGATTTCTTCTCCCTCCCTAAATGACACAGCCAATGAATGTTGGGGGTTATTTTTTGTTTTGTATTGAAACAAGGTCTTGTTCTGTCACCCAGTCTAGGGTACAGTGGTGTGATCATAGCTTACTATAATAGCAAACTCCTGGGCTCAAGTAATCTTCCCACCTTGGCCTCCCAAGGCATTGGTATTACCAGCATGAGCCATTATGCCCAACCCAATGAATATCTTCAATCCATTCTTTCCAGTCTTTCTCTAGAAACACCATGTAGTTTAACATCCTTGCCATCCCTTCACCTGGACGATTTACCTTTTAACTAGTCTTATTATTCTGCAACTCACCTGATGGCGAGCTGGAGCTGCCTCACACTGGCTAGTGAGACCTGGTTGTCTGCTGCTTTTCCCAACTCCCTGTTTCATGATTTCATATCGAAAGTGGCCACAGTGGGAAGTATTAACATCACAGAAATCAGCAAACACTACACTTAGGACCTCCCCCCACACCCTTGGTGAAGAGCTGGTTGTTAAACATTTACAACTGCCCATTTCCCGCACTGTGGCCAAACTAATCAACTATGCTACTTTCCTGATTAAAAAACTTCAGTGGGCTTGGCGCCTGTGGCTCAAGCGGCTAAGGCGCCAGCCACATACACCTAAGGTGGCGGGTTCGAATCCCCAGCCAGGGCCCGCCAAACAACAATGATGGCTGCAACCAAAAAATGGCCAGGTGTTGTGGCAGGCGCCTGTAGTCCCAGCTACTTGGGAGGCTGAGGCAGGAGACTTGCTTGAGCCCAGGAGTTGGAGGTTGCTGTGAGCTGTGATGCCATGGCACTCTACCCAGGGGGATAGCTTGAGGCTCCGTCTCAAAAAAAAAAAAAAAAAAACACTTCAGTGGCTCCCTGTGGCCAACAGTTAAGGTCTAAGTTCTTTAACATGACATTCAAAGCCTTTTATCATTTGGCCCCTGCTTAAATGCCCAGCTTCCTTTCCCATCTCTGTTTAGTCTCAAAAGTTATATGCTAGCACAAAGGTCACAAACTGGTTTGCTCAAGCCAAATTTGCCTCACACATATGTACTTTGTTGGGCCTGTACATGGTCTTTAAGATTTATGAGCCAACATTTAAAACCTTAAGAGATTCTATGTAAGCCTAGCACTCTGGGAGGCTGAGGCGGGTGGATTGCCTGAGCTCATGGGTTGGAGACCAGCTTGAGCAAGAGACCCCCGTCTCTAAATATAGCCATGTATTGTGGTAGGCACCTGTAGTCCCAGCCACTCTGGAGGCTGAGACAAGAGAATCACCTGAGCTCAGGAGTTTGAGGTTGCTGTGAGCTGTGACACCATGGCACTCTACCAAGGGGACAAACTGAGTCTCTGTCTCAAAAAATAAATAAATAAATAAAACAAAAAAATTTAAAGAGAGAGATTCTAGCTCAAAATCCCTATTTCTGATTTCTCTTGAAAAATTCCAACACTCGGCCCTCAATTTATTTATTTTTTTTTTTTAGAGTCTCAAGCTGTCACCCTGGGTAGAGTGCTGTGGCATTATAGCTCACACCAACCTCTAACTCTTGGGGTGAAGCCATCCTCTTGCCTCATTTCTTTTTATATTTTTAGTAGAGATAGGGTCTTGCTTTCACTCAGGCTGGTCTTGAACATGTGAGCTCAAGCCATCCACCTGCCTTGGCCTCCCAGAGTGCTAGGATTATAGGCATGAGCCACCGCGCCCAACCAGCCTCATTTGATTATGGCGACAATTTGCAGGAGCTGAGCAGCAGCTACCCCCTTGGAGAGAGGCTTTATAGCTCATTACTTCCTCCCATTCGTTCAGCCGAATTATTCATGTATACCTACACGTGTCCTCATTTCGGTTGCCTATTTGGCCACTGTTATATACCATACTGTACAGTCCAGATTAATACCAGAAACCTAGGCTCAGCTCCTGTGGCTCAAGCGGCTAAGGCGCCAGCCACATACACCTAAGGTGGCGGGTTCGAATCCCCCTTTGGCCTGCCAAACAAAAATGAGGAACAAGGCAAGATGCATG
>NW_003852596.1:359245-381769 GCF_000181295.1 Otolemur garnettii | reverse complement strand
CCTGTGGTCCCAGCTACTTGGGAGGCGGAGGCAGGAGACTTGCTTGAGCCCAGGAGTTGGAGGTTGCTGTGAGCTGTGAGGCCATGGCACTCTACCCAGGGGGACAGCTTGAGGCTCTGTCTTAAAAAATAAAAAAATATCAGAAACCTCTGATTTTAATTTTAGAACTTTCTTTTCCTTTGCCACACCTGTCCCGATGACAGTCCATGGACCCTGCATGGTCTAGGAAGACAAAAAGCAACAGGATGATGCAGGGAGGAAGAGCAGCAGAGAGGGTAGGAGTAGAAACCTGTGACCTGTGGATGAGAATCTCCATCTCTGAAGCAATCGGATTGTGAAAATGACAGGCAGACTAGGTTCCAAGTTTTGGAGACCTCACAGTAGTTCCCATAGAGTCAGTCTGCTAACCCTCCTTAGATTCTTGGTATGTCTACCTTAGTAGCTGGACTTGGGCAGGAAAGGCCCAAAGAAATGAGCTCCAATTGACCCAAACTGTAGGAGTCGGGTTTGTAAACAAGATAGTTTCTTAATTTGAAATTAAAAAAAAAAAATCAGAAAGTTCCTTTTTGCTGAGTGCCTGCTGTGTGTCTGGCACTGTGCTAGATATTATAGGGGAAACAGGGACAGGCTAGAACAGGTCTGCCTTCGAGGAGCTCAAAGCCTCATAGAGGAGGCAAGAAATAAAGGTGTGAAATAATCAAGAGCGATATAAGGCAGCATCAGAAAAAGGATTATATTGGGTGTAACCTCATGGCCACAATATTTGGGTAAGAGCAAAGGATGGGCTCAAAGTTAGGAAGAGAACCAATTGAAGACACCAGAGCTTGTAATGGCCCTTGACTAGAAGAGAAATGGGGCAAGACCATTCTACACAGGGGACTTTGCAAGGATATATACACAAAGAACAACGAATAACATGGTTGTGGCAACCTACAAGGGACAATCTGGGTGGGAGGGCATGGTAGGTCACTGAAGACCAGTTTTTATTTTTTGAAAACATTTCCTCTGGCTGGGTGCCTGTAGCTCAGTGGTTAGGGTGCCAGCCACGTGCACAGAGGCTGGTGGGTTCGAACATGGCCCAGGCCCGCTAAACAACAAACAAACAAAAAAATAGCCAGGCACTGTGGAGGGCGCCTATAGTCCCAGCTACTAGGGAGGCCGAGGCAAGAGAATCACTTGAGCCCAAGAGTTTGAAGTTGCTGTGAACTGTGATGCTGATACCGGAATTTCCCTCTTCAATAGGTCCTTGGTTTCAGAGGTTCGAAGAATGAACCCACAGACCACAGATCAGAAGCAAGACAGGATTTTTATTAGAAGTTAGAAAGGGGGGGTGGCGCCTGTGGCTCAAGGGAGTAGGGTGCCAGCCCCATATGCCGGAGGTGATGGGTTCAAACCCAGCCCCGGCCAAAAACTGGAAAAAAAAAAAAAAAGAAGTTAGAAAGGAATACAGAAGAAGTAAAACAGCACCAGAGCTTCTGGCAGGGGAAAAGAACTAACTGGGGAGTCTCTATGTGGGCTCTTTATCTAGGGGTATGAGGTCTTAAGAATTATTAGAACTTGGCAAACAGAAACACATTTTTATCGTTAATGAGTGTCATTGACAAAGGAATGAATGCAGTCCCTCCAGCTCAGGGCAAAAGGTCAAGGTATTCCCTTCATGAACTTGCCCAAGCCTAGGAAAACTGGGGTCCCCTGTCCAGCTTTGAATGGGGTGGGAACCCTGTATTAATCCTCCCTCTCCAAGTAGAAACTCTGACTGCTGTTAGGGAAAAAGGACAACAACTCAATCTAACTGCTTCCTGCTGGACCGGGCGATGATAGAAGGGGCCAGTTAGGGTTTCTCCAGAGGGAGGGCTATCCAGGTGTCCGTAATAGAATCAGGTCTTGGACTGGAATCATCTTTACTGTTTGTGGCCTGATGACATGATCTCTGTGAGGGGAGGGAGTTAATTACAGTGCTATTGGTGTCAGTGCATAACGTCAATGATTTCAAGAGAAAATTATATGAACACTTTCCTTGCTGGTTTTGAAACAATAACTTTAAATTTTTTTAGGCTCCCAAGTGTAGGTGGGCTGTTATTGATTATCTCTTCCTGGTCTGCTTCTGTAGGAAGTGGTAGGTTCCAGAATTTTACTCTTGAATGATGTATCTAGGAATCTATTCCCATAACTTTAACAGCTGGTAGAAGACAAGATAACAGAAAAGGGACCTTCCCAAGTTGGGGTTAGGGAAGGTGAATTGGAGGGAAGGGTTTTGATCATAACTAGATCTCCAGGAGAGAAAAGTTCCTTTAGTGTTTAATGTGAAAATGTAGTTGGGAGATTTTTAAGGATTTGTTGAAATGTGGCTAAAGAAGTAATATGTTTTACTAATTCTGTAGTTTCTTGATCTAATAATAAATCATTAGTTTAAAAGGCTCTTCCATGTAATAATTCAAATGAGCTAAACCAAGTTTCTGAGGTAAATTTCTTATTCTAAGGGGAACAATGGAAAGTAATTTAGTCCAAGGGAGATGAGTCCCTTGAGTTAGTTTTCATAACTGCCCTTTGATTTTATCATTCATTTTTTCTATTTTCCCAGAGGATTGGGGCCTCCAAGAGCAGTGCATATTCCCTGTGTAACCGCTGCTTTGAAGGTCGGCCCATTATCACTTTGCAAAATCCGAGGGTGTCCAAACCTGGGAATAATCTCATGTTGTAGGGGTCCTCAAACTTTTTAAACAGGGGGCCAGTTCACTGCCCTTCAGACCATTGGAGGGCAGGACTGCGGGCCCCAGGATGAGTCGGCTGCTGAGCAGGACAGGCAGCAGTGGCAAAAACACCTGGCAGGTGGGATAAATGTCCTGGACAGGCTGCATGTGGCCCATAGGCCATAGTTTGAGGATGCCTGTTCATGTACCTTAGGGAAATAAGTAAAATCTATTTGCCAGTATTCACCTGGATATTTGCCTTGTTTTTGTACACCCGGGGAAGCTAGATGGTGAGTTAAAGGACTGTTTCTCTGACATACATCACAAGTCCTTATTATCTGTTTTATAGTTCCCATTCTAGAGTGACCAGTCACTCCTTTTTGAGCATTTTAATTAAAGAAAAAAGTGGTCTAGCTATTTCACTATATCCAGAAATCCATAGTCTACAAAAGCCTGTAACTCCTAAGAAGCCTCAAAGCTATCTGAGAGTTCAAGGTTTAGGGTGAGCCAATATTGGATCTATTCTTTCTTTGCCCAAGGCTGTCTTTCCCTGTGAAAGTTGGAGACCCAAATGGTGAACTTCAGGCACATATAATTGGGCTTTAGCCTTGGAAATTTTGTATCCACAATCAGCTAGAAAGTTTAATAGAGCTTAAGTAGCTTTATGGCATTCTTCTGCATCTGGTGCTCCCAAAAGAATGTCATCTACATAAGAGTCACTGTAGGATATGAGAAATGACTCAAGTCTTGGGCTAAGGTTTGTCCAAACGAGTGAGGGCTGTCCCTAAATCCCTAGGGTAACACAGTCCATGTGAGCTGGGTATTAGAGTCAGAGGGGTTTTCTTTTCTTTTTTTTTTGAGACGGAGCCTCAAGCTGTCCCCCTGGGTAGAGTGCCATGGCATTACAGCCCACAGCAACCTCAAACTCCTGGGCTCAAGCAAGTGTCCCGCCTCAGCCTCCCAAGTAGCTGGGACCACAGGCGCCCGCCACAACGCCCGGCTATTTTTTGGTTGCAGCCATCATTGTTGTTTGGTGGGCCCAGGCTGGGGATTCGAACCCGCCACCTTAGGTGTCTGTGGCTGGCGCCTTAGCCGCTTGAGCCACAGGCGCCGAGCCAGAGGGGTTTTCAAAAGTAAAAAGTTATTGGAAATTCTCATGAAGAGGAATACAAAAAAAGGCATCTTTTAAGTCTAGGACTGTGAAATAGGCAGCCTTTTTAGGGATATGAGACAATGAAGTATATGAATTGGGAACTACAGGATGGAGAGGAAAGACTGCTTCATTTATAAGGACAAGTCCAAGACCTGTTTGGCTTTGGCACTCCTACGGTAGAATGGGAGTGTTACATGGACTATTGCAAGGTATTAATAATTTCTGTCACTTTAGATTCTGTATTACGGGTATTAGCCCATTCTTAGCGTCTGCTTTTAGAGGATATTGTTTTTGATTGGGATAGATGGTGGGATGTTTTTAACTTAATTTGGACTGGTTGAGCATATCTTGCTCTTCCCACCTGTCCCTCAGGAGCCCATACTTCTGGGTTAATTTCTGTCTCTAATAAGGGAAGGCATAGTATCGTTTCCTGTCCCATATTCATATAAATCAGTGGTTCTCAACCTGTGGGTCGTGACCCACAGGAACTATATTAATGCCAGTCACCCCAACTGCAGCTTAAAGTCTGAGAGAAAAATTTGATAAGCGGCTTTCCAGATACCCCCTGTATAGTTACAGATTTGGGAGATAAAAGACCAGGGTTAGAGAGGAGTACAGAAAAGGTTGCTCCAGGTCCAGAAGAAATTCTGTCTCCTGTCCCTCCACTATGAGGCAGCCCAGGGGCTCCTGAGGGGTGATGACACAAGCTGGAGCCATGAGAATCTGCCCCGGGCACCCTCTGTCCAGTTTCGGCACTGATGGGATCACTGTCCCAGGATGCCTTCACCTCTGAGGACAGGCTACCCTCCAGTGGTCACCCTTGCATTCTGGACAGGGGCCAGGTGGCTTGCCCAGCCAGTGGTGCTGCTGGGGGCAGTCCTTCCTGAAGTGGCCAGTCTGACCACATTGGAAGCACTTGTTCTTAGCTCCTCTGGCTTCCCTCTGCCCCTGAATGGTGCCCATTTAGTCGGACTGCCATTACTAGAGCTGTTTTATTTTCTATCCCTTCTCTCTTTTTTCTCCTCTTCCTCTTGATCTCAATTAGAAAAGACCACAGTGGCCATTTTAAGAAGATTTTCCAGGTTATGATCTAGGCCTAGAGCCAATTTCTGGAGTTTTCTTTGAATGTCTGGGGCTGCCTGAGTGATAAATTTATCTTTTAAAATAATTTCACTGTCTAAAGAGTCAGGTGTCAACTGAGTGTGTTGTCTCACCGCCTCCCTAAGCTGCTTAAGAAAGGCTGAGGGACTCTCATTTTGCTCCTGGTTAATAGTAGACAACTTAGAATAGTTCATAGGCTTTTTCTTGGATCAACACAAACCTTCCAGGATACATGTTAGAAACTGTTTAATGCCACCAGTCACCTTGTTTCTCAGGGTCCCATTCGGGATCCTCAAAGGGAACTGCCTGTCTTCCTGTGGGGTATCTGTCCCTTTCCTCAGGAGACATATTGTCATCAGTATTGGGCATGAACCACAAATCATCCCACTTTCTAGCTTCCTCAAAAACTTCATTTTTTTCAGGGTGGTGCCTATGGCTCAAAAGGGTAGGGCACTGGCCCCATATGCCAGAGGTGGAGGGTTCAAACCCAGCCCCAGCCAAAAATAAATAAATTAAAATAAAATAAAATAGTTTAAAAAAAGAAACTTCATTTTTTGTTCATTAAAATTTGATCTAGTAGTAGCATTAGATTTCTCCACGAGAGGTCAAAGTTTTGTCCTAACCTTTGGAGAACATCTGTGTACCTATCAGGGTCATCAGAAAATTTTCCCAAATCAACCTTAATTTGCTTTAAATCTGCCAGAGAAAATGAAATGAATACTCACTCACTTCCCCTCTTACCACCCACAGTCTCAGTCAAGGGACACAAAGAAGGATATGGTTGCCTTTTGGGGGTCCCAGTAGGACCAGAAAAACCTCTTGGTACAGCCTCCCTCCTGGGGTTTTCTGAACGCACGGAGGAAGGTGCAGGAGAAGTAGATGGTGGGTTTGAACTAGCTGGTGACAGCATCTCTCTCGGGAATCCCTGACCATTTGGGAAAGTTACTGCAGCCAGGAAAGCTGAATCTATTGACATGTCTTACACAGTTGGGAGTTGTCCCTGAGGAAAAAGAAAACTTGCACATAGAGTATTTCAGACCATTTTCCTTCTTCTTTACAAAAAGTATCTAATTGAAAAATGGTATCATAATTTAGAGCACCCTCTGGGGGCCATTGTTCACCAGTGGAGAGTTGATACTGAGGCCAAGACCTGGGTGCAGAAAAAACTATACATTCTTTTTTCAGCGCCTGGGGATCAAATATGTCCCAGTACTTCAGAATACTGCCCAGCGAGATGTTCTCTTGGTGAGAGAATGTGTTACCCATCTGTGGGAAAGAACAAATGTCCAGCATTGTAATCAAACCCACCCTGTATTCCTGGGTTATCAAAGCATCCTCTGACCAACCCAAGAAGCCTTCCAGCCAAACAAAAGGAAGCATCCTTCCAATACTTCGGGAAGAATCCCTGAGGAGAGTGGCCTCCGCCACCCCTGTGTTTATCTGGAATTAGCCACTCTTACCAGTGTAGGGCTTAGCACCCACTGGCTCTCCTGTGCTTATAACTGACCAGCAACATAGCCCAAGAAATCAGGTATCTGGGAGCCTGGTCCCACCTGATACAAGTTCTGCCCCTTTCTGCACCTGCCCCAGAGTATCAATCAAAGTGGGGATGAGCCCCCCACCCGTCCTGGAGAAAACAGCTGTATAGTGTTTGCACATTTAACCCTTTATAATTTTACAAGCTTCTTCTAAATTCCCAGTAACAAAGGAAAATAGGCTTTCTATCATGAGCAGGTCTTAAATGCCAGGTTTTCTAATCTCCTTCCCCCCCCAAACGTTAGCAAGGTAACAATAAACTCAGTTGAGAAACACTCTAAAATTTTTGCATTAAAACCACCTACTACTAGGCGAAGTCTTAGAGAAACCCAGAATGACTTTGAACCCTTCCATTTACACCAATAGACCAGAAAAAAAATCAAATAGCCGGGGTCATTTTCCGTGCCTTTCTTCATTTTCAAGAGACTGAACTGTAGCCGAGGGTTTAGGGGCCATTCTTGCCTTGGGGAGTTGCCCTGGGCTTCCCTTCATTTTGCTCTTTGTTTGGAGCTGACTTCTAGTTAACTTGGGTCAGCTTTTTTTCTCAAATATACAGAGAGCCAATTGAATTTAATTTTGCAATGAAAGGCATTAAAAACGACCTTCCAACACACCTACCACATCTAAAGCACACTTACAACGTCTAAAAAATACCAGAATGAGCCCGTACAAACGTAACTGGTATATAAAGTAATCCTTTTAGAACATTCAAACAAAGCATGTACACCACAAGGAGAGGGAGAGAGACACACACACAGGGGTCTGCAGAGATACATAGGAAAAGTTTGGGACCGTGGAAGAGAAGATAGAGCTGGGAGAGCATATTTTTCAGAAGGCCCTCCAGTGCTCTGGGGTCAGAACCTTTCCTGGGGAAACCAGGGCCTCTGGGTGCTACTTCTTTGCTCAGCTCACGACCAATGAAAAGGAGGAAATACAGAACAATTTCAAAAGGCTTCTAACATTCCCTTCAGCTCCTTTTTGGAACCAAGGGGAATTAGAAAATTCATTCCCCAACAGCATCTTGCCCGTGACCTGGAGGTCAGCAGCTGCACTGTGAGCTTTTAGGGTAGCGGTTCTCAACCTGTGGGTCACGACCCACAGGAACTGTATTAAAGGGCTGCAGCATTTAGGAAGGTTGAGAACCACTGTTTTAGGGGCACATGGGCATCCAAATTATCCGTCACCATTATCACGATTATGGAGAAAAACAGGATAGAGGGAAGTGGTCCCATTGCTTACCACAGATCTTCAATGCCAGACAACGCCCCCAAGTATGATACTGGAATTTCAGTAGGTCCTTGGTCTCAGGGATTCAAAGAATGAACCCATAGACCGCAGATCAGTGGCAAGACAGGGTTTTTACTAGAATTTAGAAAGGAATACGGAAGAAGTAAAAAGGCACCAGAGCTTCTGGCAGGAGAAAAGAACCAACTAACTGGGGAGTCTCTATGAGGGCGCTTTATCTAGGGGTAATAAATAGGTCTAGGACTTGGCAAATAGAAACACGTTTTCATCATTAATGAGTGTTCTTGACAAAGGAATGAATGCAGTCCTTCCAGCTGAGGGCAAAAGGTCAGGGTGTTCCCTTCATAAACTTGCCCAAGCCTAGGAAAACTGGGGTCCCCTCTCCAGCTTTGAATGGGAGGGGGAACCCCGTATCAACACCACAGCACCCTACTGAGGGCAACGAAGTGAGACTCTGTCTCAATTAAAAAAAAAAAATTTTCTGCTGTTGTGTTATGTACCCAGAAAACCAAATGGATAGTCAGAAAGCTCCTCGTTGGATAGCTGCAGGAAATGTTTCATATTTAGGCATAAACTGCAACCTTTTTGCTCCATGAAACGAGTGGGGCTAAGCAACACTTTATGGGTATTCCTGTGTGTCTTGGACAGGACTGGCAGCATTGACACGGAAGAAAAGAAAGGAAAAGAGTTCATAAAGTAGAAGGAGCAAGGGAGGGGAGAGCGAGCAGGAGGAGCAGCATGGAAGGAAGCAGCCCCATAGCTCCATCTAACCCAGGGAATCCGGAGCTGCGGGATACCTACGCCCTCTTCCTTCCTCGCCCCCAAGACCTTTAGATCCTGACAGCAAGAGGAATTGCCCCCGCCTAGAGAAAGGGCCGATTTCCCAGATCCCATCTCTCCCCTTCCTGGGCGGACTGTAACAAATTGCTTACTTACCATCTCTCCCAACACGAGGCTTCGTGCCAATAATGTTTACGTTCATTTCCAGGCCCACTCAGACCTACTTCTTCCCTCGCCTGTAGGTTTATGTTAATTTCGGAGATTATTCTTTCCTGTGTCCAATTTACTTTATGAGCCAGTTGCTCACTTCCTGCTGTCTTGTTCGTAGCTGCTCCCTCTAAATGTTTAACAGTGTTTACTTGCTGCTGCTTCTCCATTCTGGCAATTGATGACCAATGTGCAGCCACCTTTCAGAGGCTGATGCAACCACGCTGTGAAACCAGGAAACTGGTTTCTTGCAAACCCCTCCTTCTCCACCATTCTCACACTCCGTTTTCTTTTTCTTTACTTTTTTTTTTTTTTTTGAGACAGAGCCTCAAGCTGTCCCCCTGGGTAGAGTGCTGTGGCATCACAGCTCACAGCAACCTCCAACTCCTGGGCTCAAGAGATTCTCTTGCCTCCTGCTCCAACATAGCTGGGACTACTGGCGCCCGCCACAACACCCAGCTATTTTGGGGTTGCAGCCATCATTGTTTTGGCAGGTCGGGGATGGATTCGAACCCCCCACCTCAGGTGTATGTGGCTGGCGCCTTAGCCGCTTGAGCCTCACACTCCGTTTTCTGGCCGCTTCCTTCCCTGTTTGGGAATCCATCGTGCCAGGTGGGAGGGAGGCAAAGATGTTGCAAAACAGTCACTCATCCTTTTGTCAGTTCGCCAGTAACTGCAGCTTTATTTTTTAATTTTTGAGTGTAAAAAGAAAGTATTGATTAAAACCTTATTTGTCTATTCTATGAGAATCTCAATTGTCCATGTTTTGTTCTGCAAGTTAAAAAGAATATTTGGGGCCGGGCGTGGTGGCTCACACCTGTAATCCCAGCACTCTGGGAGGCTGAGGAGGTAGATTGCTGGAGCTCACGAGTTCGAGAACAGCCTGAGCAAAAGTCAGACCCTGTCTCTAAAAAATAGGCGGCAGTGTGGCCAGAGCCTGTAGTCCCAGCTACTCAGGAGGCTCAAACTCAAGAGTTTGAGGTTGCTGTGAGCTATTGTTACTGGAATTTCTTTCTTCAATACATCCTTGGTCTCGAGGATTCATAGAATGAACCCACGGACCATAGATCAGTGGTAAGATAGGATTACATTAGACAGAAAGGAATACAGAAGGAGTAAAAAGCATCAGAGCTTCTGAACGGAAGGCCTAAAAAGCCCCAGAGACTTGGGCAGAGGGAAATACCCAAGTGGGAAGTCTCCACATGGGTCCTTTGTCTAGGAGTATAAGGTCTTGAGAATTGCATTTGGCCAGGACTTGCTGTTAATGAGTGTTATTGACAAATGAATGAATGCAGTTCCTCTAGCTTAAGGCAAAATGTCAGTGTTCCTTTCATGAAATTGCCCCGGCCTAGGAAAAGTGGGATCCCTTGTCCAGCCTTGAATGGACAAGGCTGGGGGAACCCTGCATCACTATGACACCACGACACTCCAAAGGGAAACTTTGTCTCAAAAAATAAATAAATAAAATAAAATAAAAAGAATAAAATAGCCAGGCATGGCAGGCGCCTATAGTCCCAGCTACTTGGGAGGCTGAGGCAACAGAATTGCCTAAGCCCAAGAGCTGGAGGTTGCTGTGAGCTGTGATGCCATAGCACTCTACTAAGGGAGACATACTGAGACTCTGTCTCCAAAATAAATAAATAAATAAAAAGAATATTTGGAACTGTTGTTTCCTCTAAAACACTTAATAACATCAGTATTTCCCAATCTTCTTAAATTCTATCCATGCTTTGAATACTCAGCCCGACCTCTGAATAAAAAATAAATAAATAAAGCTTCCTCTGACTACTTCACGCCTCCCCATTCTCTACCTCTAGATCCTGCCACACTTAGACTCTTCTGTGAGTCTCTTGAGCTGCCTCCGTTTCCCTATTGGACTGAGAACAGACCGGCTCCCCAAATACACATATTCAAGTCGAGAGATATTTTTATGCATTGATCAAGTTATATAAACTCACCCAAATACCTGAGGAGTCACACACCTTTTACCTATATCTGCTGTTTACACCAAACATTAATTATATCACAGACCTAGAAGTTCTATCAAAAGTTCTTTTACTATTAGTAATCCTTTCCCAAGCCTAGAAGTTCTCATTTACAAAGTACAGGACTTCTTCCTGACGATCACAAATTCTCTCTACCTTCCTGGGACCTACAGGAAATTGGATTGATCCTATCTGGCCTTGGTCTTTGGTCTCCCCTGAAGTCCTATACACATACAAAGTCAATATAACCATTGGAGGGAATTTTCTCTTCTTCAGCCCCCCCCTTCAGCCTTGACTTAGTGACATGGTCTTTAAGATCACTGGTTGTCTTTAGCCTTTCAAATGAATACTCCTGCAGTTTCTACTGCTCATTGGAAACCGAGCAGATACTGCTATGTACTATTACCAATTTTATGATAGTTTGAGCTACCCAACCAAGCCCCAGAAGGTCAGGAAAAAATGCCCTTCTGCATGTCCCTCATTATGTCTCAGACAGAATTGGGCATGTTGTCATTGCCTGACTTAAGAGCCAAGCTCTAGAGACTGAGAGGTACAGGAGGAGAGTTAGGGGGGAAAGTCGTCAAGAAGAGGCCAGTCCAGGGACTTGAAAGGCTTTATTAGCAGAGAAAAGAGAGGGAAAAAAGAGCAGAGTAGAGTCTGACCAGGAGTCAGGTCAGCTTTCATACAATTTCAGATGGCTTTTATCATCTGTTATCAGTCGTCTTGAAATGTGGGAGGAGTGTTCCCAGAGGCATTCATCCCTTTCTGCAGAGGGACTAATTTTTGCACTTAAGGGCAAACCTAGGCGTTACTTCCTTAACTGGCCACCAGCTGGGGCCAGAGTGAAAGTTACTCTGTTCTGTGGTTTCCCAGGAACGAGGAATGGCCCAAAGCATTCCAGGGGGTGGGGAGGAGCTTTGTTGTAATCCTACACTTTGGTTTCTGGCCCGCTTTTTCTCACCAGCTGTTCCCCCAAAATGGCTGCACTCTTGTCAGGGTTGACGATTTCTTTCTCACAGAAACACACTGCCTGGGCTTGAATCTTGGCTCTGCTACTAAGAATTGTGTAAACTTAGGTATGTTCTGTAACCTTTCTGTGTCTTAGATTCTTCCTATGGGGAGAATATTTCCCTCACAGGTTGTAGGGATTAACTAAAGATGCAAAGCACTTAGAACAGTGCCTGGTACACAGTAAGCATTCTACAAATGTTAGCTATAAGGAAAGAGGTGAGGAGAATTGACAAGAGAATGCAGGCTTTAATTGCTGAATTGCTAACATTTGATAGGCCCTATGCTCCTTCTCTCTCCCAACTTTAATCCTGCCCTTCTATGCTTCTCCTTTCTTGTGCCTAGGTCCCCACTTTGATGATGGACACCCAGTTCTCTGAGTTCACACCAGACATCACTCCCATCATGCTGGCTGCCCACACTAACAATTATGAAATCATCAAATTGCTTGTCCAAAAACGAGTCACTATCCCACGGCCCCACCAGATCCGCTGCAACTGCATGGAATGTGTGTCTAGTTCAGAGGTAGACAGCCTGCGCCACTCCCGCTCCCGACTGAACATCTATAAGGCTCTGGCAAGCCCCTCACTCATTGCCTTATCAAGTGAGGACCCCATCCTAACCGCCTTCCGCCTGGGCTGGGAGCTCAAGGAGCTCAGCAAGGTGGAGAATGAGTTCAAGGCCGAGTATGAGGAGCTCTCCCAGCAGTGCAAGCTCTTTGCCAAAGACCTGCTGGACCAGGCTCGGAGCTCCCGGGAACTGGAGATCATCCTCAACCACCGAGATGATCACAGTGAAGAGCTTGACCCTCAAAAGTACCACGACCTGGCCAAGCTGAAGGTGGCAATCAAATACCACCAGAAAGAGGTAAGCTGAGCTCATCTCTACTTTCAGGGAAATTTAAGGCCTCTAAGTCCAGAGCAGCAGAGCTAGAGACAGCACTGTATGTATACCCCTCACTTACCTAACAAACAAATGGCTTTACAACAGTCCAACCGATTCATCCAAGGCACAGACAGCCTCTGTATATTATTTTAGGGTCAGGTAAGTAAACCTCTGATTTTTGGAAGGGAAAGCATTCATTCAATCATCAAATGCTTATTGAGCCCTGCTGCTCTAGGTACTTGAGATACAGAAGACAGGCATCAACCCTGCCTTCATGGAGCTTAACAAGCTGGTGATGGCTATTAAGCAAATGATCACTATAATGAATATATAATTACACACTAAGATAAGTACTCTGAAGGAACAGTGAGAACGAATAACCAAGGATCCTACCATACAGTACGGGGGCCATGGAGGGCAGTGATCATGGAAGGCTCACTGTCCAGATAGTGGTCATTGTTGGCAGCTCCTCAGGAAGAAGGCTGCGTGAGATAACGCATTTGAAAGAAGGAGTCAGACTCATGGTTTATATTCAGTAGATGGCTAAAGCAAACTTTGCTATGGTGTGACCTCCAAATGAGGGAGGTCTATTCAAGCGGCCAAGTTTACAATCTAGCAGGTGCCATTCTATGAGGTCTTATCAAACGATTATGGAGACCCTCCTAAAAGCCTAATTGAGCTCCTTAAAGAGTCCACATGGTACTGTGGCAAGCGCAGGGGGTACAAAGCCAGAGCGACTGAGAAGAGAATTCCAACTCATTAGCTGTCAACCCACCAGCTGTATCACTGGAGAAAAATCACTCAAATGTTTAAGGCATTCGTTTTCTCATTTATAAAATAGACATGGCTCGGCACCTGTGGCTCAAGCGGCTAAGGCGCCAGCCACATACACCTAAGGTGGCGGGTTCGAATCCCCAGCCCGGGCCTGCCAAACAACAGTGATGGCTGCAACCAAAAAATGGCCAGGCGTTGTGGCGGGTGCCTGTGATCCCAGCTACTTGGGAAGTGGAGGCAGGAGACTCGCTTGAGCCCAGGAGTTGGAGGTTGCTGTGAGCTGTGATGCCATGGCACTCTACCCAGGGGGATAGCTTGAGGCTCCGTCTCAAAAAAATAAATAAATAAATAAATAAAATAAAATAGACATGACCATCATTTCTCTACATCATAGGCTAACTGTGGGAAATCAATGAGAGAAGCTAGTGTTCAGTGCCTGGCACCATAAGTGCTTTCAAGGCCATTTCCAACTCTCTCCCGTGCTACTTGCACTCAGATTCAAACAGGCAGAAGTAAGAGGTGCTTGCCAGCTCAAGGGCAACTGGCAGTGCCGCCCTTCATGGGTCTGGGCTCTGAGGCAAACCCCTTTGTGCGTTCAGTTGGTTCCTTTCTCTCAAACGAAACAAAACAAAAAAAACGACTAAGCCTTTGCAATGAGGCAAAAATGAATACCAGGGGCCACCTGGAAGGGGGAGATAACAAATGACACAAGAGCAACGTGGAGATTGAAAGTGCTATATAGGGAGAGGGGAAGATGGCTAAGCCCATCGAGGAGTCTCATACGATTTTTGCCACTTCTTCTCTTGATTTCACCTGGCCTGGAGTTACGTGACTTCATTTTCCTCTTCTGAAAAATGGGGATAATAACAGAGCCCTTGCCTCCCTGGAGAAATGCAAACGTGAAATAAAATGCAAAGGTCATGTATTTATGCGTAGCCCAGTGCTGAGCATACTGGGGGCATTCGATAAATGTTAGCTCTCTTGTTATTCCTCTTTATGATTACACATGATGGGCCCGTGGTAGATGGTCTGAGTCTGTGTAATAAATTGCAAGTAACAGATAGAGCAGAGGCCCATCCCCTCTCACGGCCCTGCTTGTCAATGTGTGGCATCAGTTCTCATGTTAAGTACTCTGCTGTAAGTCTAATTGCTTTTTCTACACTTCAATATATGTATCTATTTCCATTAATGATGTGTGTTACAGTTTCGGGGCTTTATTTCGCTTTACATAAATTTTTATAACACTGTGAGAAAAAAAAAATTTACAGGTATTTTTAGAGCATGAAATGCTTCCAAGTGACAGAATGATTAATGAGAGCAGAGTGGTTTGAAAAAAAAAATAGATGATTCCAGAATATGACTGAAGTTTGCATTCCTCATCCCACTGAGTAGGGGATAAACTTCACCATTTTTTGACTCCCCAGCCCCTTGACAAGTGACAACGCATTTATTTTCAAACAGCTTCATTGCAATATTTCATGGATGTCGTATTCATAGATCACCCTCCTGCTATTTCATGATTGGATGCCTTCTGCTCATGTTCATATAATCTTCATTCGGTGGTTTTAGTTAGTGCGCCATTTAGAAAACACTGTGATGACTTTGTCACTCTGAAAGGGATCTGCTTAGCCTTGGGGTTCTACCTTTCACTACCCTCCAACTCTCATTAACCGTCTCCTTATTTTTTCCTATTTTTGCTTTAGTTTTTTGACTGCCATGAACTACCCTGAACTACTTGTGTTCCTTATTTTCTAATTTCCTTTTTGATTGCTATTCCAGAACATCTTCCTGTTACTATGTTCTCATACAATATATTTTCCATACCAACCTGAATATGGTTTACGTTTCTTTTTTTCTCTCTTACTTAAGCAACAGACATCCCAACCTTTTGTCCAGGGTCCATTTGCTGTGGACCCTAAAGTGGAAGGAGTAATTTTTTAGTGTAACAAGATGTACATTAACATAAGTTTTAGCATTTTAACCATTTTTAAGTTTATAGTTTGGCGGCATTAAAGGACATTCACGATGTACAACCATCGTCACTAGGATTCTCCACTTTGGGGGGTCTACACTTTTCTTTTAATAGTGAGCCTAAATAAGTAGAATTATACTTTGCAGACATTGTCCTGAATCCGTAACACTAGCAAAGTGGCATCTCCTTACCTATTAAAATTATAGATATTCAGCAGTAATACAAAATACATTTGTATTTATGTAAAGAGAACTACTTTAGTCCTGGTGCTATTCACTGATCACTGTGAATCAATCTGTAAGAACCCTGCTATTTAATACACTGAATCATTTCAGTCAGACTACATTAAACTCCAACTCCAGGTTTGCAGCAGGGATTGTGAATGACTCTAAACTTCAATGTCAGTAATTTCATGATAAAGAATTTAATTTGCCCTTTTTGGAAGGACGTATGAAGAATCCTCAAAGAACTCAAATTAGACCTCCCATTTGATCCTGCAATCCCATTACTAGGCATCTACCCAAAAGAAAAAAAAAATTATCATAAGGACATTTGCACTGGGCTGTTTATCACAGCTCAATTTATAATCACCAAAATGTGGAAACAACCTAAATGCCCACCAACCCAGGAATGGATTAACAAGCTGTGGTATCTCTATACCATGGTACTATTCAGCCATTAAAAAATACGGAGACTTTACATCCTTTGTATTAACCTGGAAGTGGAACACATTCTTCTTAGTAAAGCATCACAAGAATGGAGAAGCAAGAATCCTATGTACTCAATTCTAATATGAAGCCAGTAGATGATCTAATACAAGGGGGGATAGTGGAATGAGGAAGCCGGAAGAAGGAAGGAGAGAGGGGGATGGGGAACATAGTGTATGGCACACCTCCTGGGGGCAGGACACAAGTATAAGGGGGACTTTATTTAACAAATGCAATCAGTGTAACCTAATTCTTTGTACCCTCAACGAATCCCAAACAATAAAAAATTAATAACTAAAAAACAAAACAACAACAACAAAAAGAATTTAACTTGCTGGGCACAGTGGCTCATGCCTATAATCTGGGTAGCACTCTGGGAGGCCAAGGTAGGTGGATTGCCTGAGCTTAGGAGTTCATGACCAGCCTGAGCAAGAGCGAGACCTTGTCTTTGGGGAAAAAAAAAAAAAATAGCCGGGCATGTGGTGAGCACCTGTAATCTCATCTACTTAGGAGGCTGAGGCAAAAGAATCGCTTGAGCCCAAGAGTTTGAGATAGCTGTGAGCTGTGATGATACCACAGTACTCTACCAAGCAAGGGTGACAAAGTGAGACAATGTTTCAAAAAAAAAAAAAAGAAAGAATTTAATTTAACAGAGTCACATTAACTCAAATATGGTCTAAAGTTAAGTCTCACAGCCAGAGACTGCAGAATTATTTGGGGATTTATATATTTTGCTTCAAATTTTGCAAGATTATCTTAGAAATGGCCACAAATCAATTTTAGCTTGATTAGTTGTTCTTCAAACTAAGCCACAATGATTGGAAGGGTAGGCTTAAGAATTCAGATATATGGGGCAGCACCTGTGGCTCAGTGAGTGGGGTGCCAGCCCCATATACCGAGGGCGGTGGGTTCAAACCCAGCCCTGGCCAAACTGCAACAACAACAACAACATAGCCAGGTGTGGCGGGCACCTGTAGTCCCAGCTACTTGGGAGGCTGAGGCAGGAGAGTCACCTAACCCTAAGAGCTGGAGATTGCTGTGAGCTGTGATGCCATGGCACTCTACCAAAGGCAACAAAATGAAACTCTGTCTCTTAAATTTAAAAAAAAAATTCAGATATAGCTTGAGGTTTCTACTCCAAAGGCACCATTTCAGGAATGTAAAACATGATTTCTATTTATCAAAATCTATAAATCCCTTCTGAATTCTCACTTCACTTCCACTACAAACTTCATAATCCTAAACATACACACAACCTCTGTAATCCTTCTAATCTATGATGTTCAGATTTATTTATTTTTTTTTTTAGAGACAGAGCCTCACTATGTCACCCTTGGTAGAGTGCTGTGGCGTCACAGCTCACAGCAACCTCCAACTCTTGGGCTTAAGCAATTTTCTTGCCTCATCCTCCCAAGTAGCTGGGACTACAGGTACCCGCCACAAAGCCAGGCTATTTTTGTTGTTGTTGTTGTTGCAGTTGTCGTTGTTGCTTAGCTGGCTCGGGCTGGGTTCGAACCCACCAGATCCTGGTGCATGTGGCCGTCGCCATAACCACTGTGCTACAGGCGCTGAGCCCAGAGTTATTTTTAAGTCTGTAATTTCATTGAGTCTTGAATGAGTACAGCCTCTAATATCTCTCTACTCAATCCACATGTCTAATGTAAGGCTGAATACTCTCACCTTGTTGAACAAATAAGCAATGGCTTAATTGTAAGAGCATTTTTAAAATTCTAGATATAGTGTGTTTGGATAAGAAACACAATGCTGTGAGCTACTGAGGTTCCAACAATTTAGGTGTCTGTGAGAACATCATTCTCAAAAGTTCTTGATCTAAGAAAGCTAATAAGTCTGTTCAATAAATATCTACAGGCTGGGCATGGTGGCTCACACCTGTAATCCTAGCACTCTGGGAGGCCAAGGCGGATGGATTGCCTGAGCTCACAGGTTTGAGACCAGCCTGAGCCAGAGCAATACCCTGTCTCTAAAAATAGCCGGGTGTTGTGGTGGGCGCCTGTAGTCATAGCTACTAGGGAGGCTGAGGCAAGAGAATCACTTGAGCTCAGAAGTTTGAGGTTGCTATGAGCTGTGATGCCATAGCACTCTACCAAGGGCGACAAAGTGAGACTGTCTCAAAATAAAATAAAATAAAATAAAATAAAACAAATACCTACAATGTAGTCTTTAAAGAAGTGAAATATACACACAGTGCTTACAGCCATAAGCAAATAAAAGGTCATGATCTTTTTTTCTTTTTTTTTGGTAGAGAAAGAGTCTCACTTTATCACCCTCGGTAGAGTGCCGTGGCGTCACACTGCTCACAGATACCTCCAACTCCTGGGCTTAGGCGATTCTCTTGCCTCAGCCTCCCGAGTAGCTGGAACTACAAGTGCCTGCCACAACGCCCAGCTATTTTTCTATTTTTTTTGTTGCAGTTTGGCCAGGGCTGGGTTTGAACCCACCACCCTCGGTATATGAGGCCAGCGCCCTACCCACTGAGCCACAGGCACCGCCCATGATCTTGGTTTTTATTCACAATACATGTGATCACCAAACTGTCCTCATATAGAATATGGTGAAACTAGGCAAAAGCCCCTCATTTTAGACACAAATAAATGAATGAAACATATATTTATGCTTCCATTATATTTATGGCAAGTGAACTCACCTTTTCCATGTTAGACAAAATTACTCAAATTCCTTGAAGGCATAGTTCATCAATACGAAAAACATATCACCATGGTAAGTGGGTCATACCCCAGCATCTGGTGGAACATATTTGGTCTGAGGGTTATATGTTGGGAGCCCCTAAACAACTTGGAGACTTTTTTTTTTTTTTAAGACAGAGTCTCACCCTGGACAGAATGCCATGGTATCATAGCTCACAGCAACCTCAAACCCTTGGGCTTGAGCGATTAATTCTCTTGCCTCAGCCTCCTGAGTAGCTGGGACTACAAGCTTGGGCCACTATGCCCAGCTAGCTTTTTCTATTTTTAGTAGAGACGGAGTCTCACTCTTGCTCAGCTGGTCTCAAACTCCCGAGCAATCCACCCACCTCGGCCTCCCAGAGTGCTAGGATTACAGGTGTGGCCATCACACCTGGCCCCCACTTGTTTTCTACACTCCTTTCTGTGCCTCAGAAACGGAAATCTGGGTTGAAAGGCCCATGGGGTGAGCCAGTCATTGGGCCAGATCTTGTATTTTTAGTTCTTCTGAACTTCTCCATGCTGCAATTTAGGTATATCTTCTCTTGTGTGTCTTTTTTTTTTTTTTTGAGACAGAGTCTCACTCTGTCACCCTGGGTAGAGTGCCATGGCATCATCATAGCTCACAGCAACCTTGAACCCCTGCTCTCAAGCGATCCTCCTGCTTCAGCTTCCTGAGCAGCTGAGACTACAGGCTTGTGCCACAATGCCCGGCTAGCTTTTCTATTTTTAGTAGAGATGGGGGTCTCGCTCTTGCTCAGGCTGGTCTCAAACTCCTGAGCTCAAGGGATCCACCCTCCTGGACCTTCCAGAGTGCTAGGATTATAGGCATGAACCACTGTGCCCAGCCTGAGACACTGTTTTAAAGAATATTTTTTTCAGATGACCTTCAGACCCTCAAGGCTATAGAAGGATGAACAAGAATTATCTTCCACAAGTAGAATTATTCAAAGAGAAACAACCTCTACATGAGAATGAGATAACTGAGCAAAAAGAGGAAATCTGTCTTCTTTTCACTTGATTCCGTGCTTGATACCAGTTGGACAATGAGGTTCCATCTTCCAGGGTACATAGGATACTTTCTCAGTGTCCATAATGAGGAACAGGACAGAGCAGATGCGCACTGCTCTACTCTCTTGGGCCATTCTTGATGACACCTGTTTAATCGTTTAAAGCATGCTGGGATTCCAAAAGGGAGGGAATGCAGAAATACCCAATACAAATGGAAACTTTCTCAATGAGTCAAAGTATTGTGAGGGAGGACAATTAGGAGCTCCTGCACCAGAGAAAAAAACCCCAAATAAGCCCACTTACTCCATAGATTTCAAACAGACCACATGTTCCTTAAAACTTAAGCTAAAAACTATATTCCACATAAAACAGACATTTTCTCTATAGAGTGAACTGCAACACAACTGATTTCCCAAACTGGAAGTTAGGGAGATGCCAACATTAATTTGTTGTGGGTTTTTTTTTTTTTTTTGAGGCAGAGTTTCACTATGTTGCTCTTGGTAGAGTGCTGTAGTGTCACAGCTCACAGTAACCTCAAACTCTTGGGCTTAAGCAATTCTCTTGCCTCAGCCTCCCAGGTAGCTGGGACTACAGGCACCCACCACAATGCCCGGATATTTTTTTTGTTGCAGCTGTCATTGTTGATTTTAGCTGGCCCAGGCTGGGTTCGAACCCACCCAGCCTCGGTGTATGTGGCCGGCACCCTACCCACTGATGTACGGGCACCGGCTCCACGAACATTAAATTTTAAAAAATACAGTTTCAAGAAAGGCCAGTGTTTTCCCAAGTTAAGTAAGAATAAAATTATTATATTAAAAATGGTCAGTGTTGCCATTTTTCATAATATGGAGGCACGGGTATGTGTTTTAAACAACAGAATTTGTTAATGACATCTTTAATGAAAAAAAGTCTAAGGGTGGCGCCTGTGGCTCAAAGGAGTAGGGCACCGGCCCCATATGCCGGAGGTGGCGGGTTCAAACCCAGCCCTGGCCCCCTGCAAAAAAAAAAAAAGAAAAAAGGTCTGAAATACTAAAGTTGTGTTTCATATCTGCAGTCCCCTAATCCACTTTACAGGAACTCTTGTGTTAAACCAAAAAATTACCTCTTGAGATGTTTTCAGCATTTTTCTAGGGTCTTTATTATTTTGAATTTTTTGGCCGGGGCTGGGATTGAACCCACCACCTCTGGCATATGGGGCCGGTGCCCTACTCCTTTGCGCCACAGGCGCCACCACTTTCCTAGGGTCTTTAAGATGAAATTATCACAAGGGATAAAAACTTCAGTGACTTTCCTTACCTTGCTAAAACGTAGTGCCATTCTTCTGGGGTGTAACAGTGGTTACCTTCAAGCATAGGATTCTTTATTACCGTGAAGAGATGTGACATTGTAGACCAATGAAGAGTTCTATTTGTCAATGCAAATAACTCCCAACTGACTTCAGGAACTAAGAGTTATTTTTTTGTTATGGATTTTCCATTTGTTGGTTGGTTGGTAAGCTTCTGAGGTTATATAGACAAAAGATAAATAAGTCTGAAATGTGGACTGGAGGGAGTAGGATCCCTAAAAAAAAATACGCAAGAAGAATCCCTAAATGCCCCTAGTCTATTAAAATAGTGTATCAGTACAAAAACACAATAGTCGACTTTGATGTAAAAAAAATTATAAAAATTTTTAAAAATGTTAAAAATTATAAAAATCTGGTTGGATTATGGAGGGTTAATAACATGCAGAGTTACATAACCCCCTCAGAAACAAACTCTTAGTTTCAAATGGAATATACTTCGCTATTTCCTAAAGGGCTTTTTCATATTGTCTTTTCCTCATTATTATTCCTATTAAAACTCAAGTAGACGCCCCAAAAGAATTTAATTTGGTAGATAAAATAAGCTCCAAAGAATGAAACAAAAGCTGATTCCAAACTCTTTTGACATGAAGTAGAATAAGGAAGCTCCAATCTCCTAAAAAACAGGTGTAACACTACTGGATAATCTTTATGTGTCAAACAGACTTTCAAGTATTGTCATCTAGATCTTTTTCAGATATTCCTGAAAAGTCCTGATTTCTTATCTTCTGTCCCAATGTCCGAAATATCATACCGAAGGTTTTGAAAACTATATTATTTCATTTGTTCCTTATTAACACTGAAGGTAAGCAGAAACATTACTATAACCCCCAGTTTACAGATCAGTTAGGACCATGTTCAGGCATTTGTTCAAGATCATCTGACCAAGCCAGAAGCAGAACTTCAGACTGCTGTTACAACATTGTCTCTGAGTATACTCTGCTACCTTCTGTTGACTGGGGTTCTATAATGCCGATTTGGTAGCCTTCAAATTCACCAGCAGGTAATTTAAGATGACCACAGTTCTTTGATATGTGAATCAAAGTTTATTCATTGAAATCTCTTAAAACAATAAAATTGTTTAGACCAATAACTAATAAGGATTATAAACAATTATAGTAACTGGCAATAACTAGCACACATAAAGAAGCAGGCATATAGTCACGAATGCCTACACACTTTAGCCAAAGTCCATGGGGATCAAGACTTGTGTTACTTGCCAGTGTCCTGTCCTGGGGAGAAGAACCCATTAAGACCTGTGGATCTGGGCTCGGCGCCTATAGCTCAACCGGCTAAGGCGCCAGCCACGTACACCGAAGGTGGCGGGTTCGAATCCCCAGCCCGGACCCGCCAAAACAACAATGACGGCTGCAACCAAAAAAAAAAAAAAAATAGGGGGGCTCGGCGCCTATAGCTCAACCGGCTA
>NW_003852596.1:349833-357892 GCF_000181295.1 Otolemur garnettii | reverse complement strand
AAAAAAAAAAAAAAAAAATACAAATCTCCACAATGGATATTTGCTTTGACTGTTTACTGGGCTGGAAACGGCCTCATGTATCTTGCCAGGCTGTGGCCATTATTCCTCAGAGTGTTTACAGACCCAACAGGGGTGTTAGCAAGCTGTATCCCCAATAGGCCAGAGCTCTAAGAAAAGCAGGAAACGCGCTCAGATAAGAAATTTAGCAGCAGCTGGCTTAAAGGTAAACTAGCTGACTTTCCTTTGTTCTGCCTCACTCAGCTTATTTTTTTATTTTCCCCTTTTTCTGGGGGTGTTTTCCCTTTCCCTGTTGCTTCCACAAGCAGAATGGGGTCGGCATTACTAATCCACTGCCATCTACCAGCCTATCTTCCTTGGTTTTCTCCCCTTTTAAACTCTTTTCAGAATGGTGATCCTCTCTATTTCTCCATGCCATGTACGAATGGGTCTTGAAAGAGATTCAGGATTTCAATCTGCGGACTAAATTAGTTGATACTTATCCATCGAATGGAGCTTTTAGATATGTGTCATTATCAGTGGCCAACCAGCTGTTTCTATCAACAGCTTAGGGTTGGCTAATTTGCATAGAACAAAAACAGGATTGGGTTCATAAAAATCTATTTGAAAACTAAGTTCATACCATGGCTTTCCACCGTAAATAACATACATCACTGTCAACAATTAATTTTCTTCTCTCTCTTGAAAACGCCTCCTTGTTCCTAAGTATTTTCTTATTTCCTAAATGTATTACTTGCTATTAACTTTTCCTAATCCTGTTCCATAAAGCAAATGTACTTAATACAATAATCCATTCCTTGGGGTAGGGTTCTGTTTTAACAATCTTTACACGTATAATCACACAATCAAAATAAACATTGAAATAGGTCACCGATGGGCCATGATGAGGAGGAGGCAGTGACAGTGGTGGAAGAAGTGGCAGCGACGGGGGTAGGAAGCCTGGAAATGCGAGCAGGGGTGGTTGGCTGGCTCCTCTGGCTGATGGCATGTTGAGGTACATGGGCCAGTGACGAGCAAGGGCATCCGATCCAGAGGGGGCCACTCTAGAGGCCAGGCCACCAGCAACATGGACCAGTGTGTCACCAAGTACAAGAATCCCTCTGCGACCCTGGGCAGCAAGAATGGAGACTGTGACCCCAGCAGCACGTCACACAGCAGGTGGGTGCAAGCCACCATGAGTAAGTGCCACTCTGTCGCAAGCTCACTTGACTGACAGATGCAGCCACGTGAGACCCTGGAGTAAGTGTCACCCTGTGGGACCAAGAAGGTGGAGGCCACCACTGAAGTATGCCAGCTGCCAACATCCTCGGGAGATGCTGAGGAGTCTTCCTTACAGAGATTGGAAGAATTGTTTAGGCGCTACAAGGATGAGCAGGAGGATGCAATTTTGGAGGAAGGCATGGAGCACTTTTGCAATGATCTGTGTGTCAACCCCCCAGCATCTCAAGTGCTGCTCTTGGCTTCAAGTTCCAGGCTGCAACCATTTGCAAATTCACCAGCAATCAGTGCAGACAGCATTGACGGAATCTGTGCATGGTTCCCTAGCCTCTTAACAGAAGCCAAACAAGAGGATAAATTCAAGGATCGCTACTGGTTTACATTTCAGTTTGGCCTGGACTCTGAAGAAGGACAGTGATCACTGCATCAGGAAATAGCCATTGCCCTGTAGAAGCTAGTCTTTACCCAGAACAATCCCCCGGTTTTGGACCAATGGCTAAACTTCCTAACAGAGAATCCCTCGGGGAGTAAGGGCATCTCCAGGGACACTCGGAACATGTTCCTTACCTTCACGCAGGTGATTGGACCTGACCTCAGCAGTAACTACAGTGAGGCTGAGGCCTGGCCACGTCTCTTGAATACCTCTGTGGAGTGGGAAATGGAGTGAAGGAAAAGAGAAAGGGAAGGGAGAGGTGCACTCAGCTCAGGGCCCGAGGGCTTGTGTCCCAAGGAACAGACTCCGTGGCTCTGTCCCAGGAGCAGCAGCAAGAACCTGCCCGCTGCCCTCCAGTTAACCAAGAAACTGAACCTTGCTGGAAGTTACTAAAGATCTGGATGTTTTCTACTTTACATCTTTCTCTGCCTTCTATCTGAAAAGGCTCTAAAAAGCTGTACCATGTTTAAGCACTTTTTGGTTATTTTGGTTATTTCTTTTGGGGGGGAGGATACCCCAAAATATTTGAACCTGGCTACATGTTGTGTATCTTTTTTTTTTTTTTTTTTGGAGATACCGTCTCATGTTGTCACCCTTGGTAGAGTGCTCTGGCGTCACAGCTCACAGCAACCTCAAACTCTTGGGCTTAAGCGATTCTCTTGCCTCAGCTTCCCAAGTAGCTGGGACTACAGGTGCCTGCCACAGCACTCAGTTATTTTTTGTTGTTGTTATTGTTGTCACTGTTGTGTAGCAGGCCCGGGTGGGGTTCAAACCCACCAGCCCCAGTGCATGTGGCCAGTGGTGCCCTAACCACTGAGCGAAGGGTGCCAAACCTAGGTTGTAATGATTATTTTCAAAGATTTACACAGATTTGAATAGCAGCATTAACTGTTAACCACATTGCATTAATTCCCAGGCAATTTAGAGCTCTTGAAGTGCCAAGGCTAGCCAAGAGCATTTGTAGACTGGTGACACCCCCTTTTAAGCTAATTTATCCATGCTGTGACTTAGCCCCTAGAAGTTATCTTTTTGTATCAGGCTCACTGGGGGTAAGGTGATGATTGTTTAGGTTTACATGACCCTCTTCTCCTTTCCCTACCCCTAAATATATATGTACATATGTAAAATACATACATATTTTACCTACATAAAATATACACACACACACACATTTTTAAAAAAAAGAAATAGAACTCATCTAGTCCTGAGGTGCCATTACAGTATAATCTTTTCAAGTGACTCAGGTAAACAAGAGGCCAGCCAGCTCCAAATATTGTGAGGTTGCAGCACCTTCCTGCTTTGACACCTAACGATTATATTGACTATTACCCGTTTCACAGGTTGGTTTAAACCTTTATCAGGTTTCAAGGTCTAGAGTAGTCTCAACAGATTTCTCTTGATGCATTTTGATGACTGCTTAGGTAGCAAGGTTGCTGGTGCTCTCTCATAAAACACCAATGATTTTGACAATCTCATACTGATCTGTTGTAGAATTGTTATAAAGTCCATATTCCAAAGTTCAACTTGGACGAACAGCTCCCCTTCAGTGTTTATCTTCTTCAGTGTCTGCCGAGAGTGCCAGGTCTGTCCTGTTATAGGTAAATTGCTTATCAAATAGAATGTGTAACTAACCGGTGGTCTCTCCTTGAGTATATTTCCTGATCCTATCCAGGTGTTTATGCTTTGAGTTTTCCTTTGAAACAAATTATAACCCAATTTCCTAAAGTCCAAATTCCCTGTGAATAATGTGTATCTTCCCTGGCTGTTTCTAAGACCTTTAATTCAAACATAGATTGTATCTTTCACTTGTATTCAGGTTCTCAATTGTTATTCAGTATTTGCTAAATGTATAGGTTTCCTTGTTTATCTGCTATCACTTATCTCCCTTGTATAATTGTTCCTATTTGAATGGAGGCATGAACTTGTTACTTCTTGCTTGCCCACTACTCTATTTAAGTTCAGGAAACATAGTCCCTTTGTACTACATCAAGTTTTAGCCATTTTGAACATATCTGCATATCTAGATTCCCCCACATGTGGAAAGTGAGGTTCAGTTTTCCAGTTAGTGAGGCAGCCGTTTCTCAATCTGCTATCTCATGTGGTTTGTAATTATCCACAGTAGTTGCTCTATGATAGGATTTTTATTTTTCCTGTGTGTCTTTTTTGCTCTTATCAATATTTCCATATAGCAGCCTATTGTGGAATTTTCTCTTATTAATACATTGAATAGCGCCGTAAGTTCTGGTTTTTAAGTGTCTGTAGTGGATTCTCCTAATACAATAGTCTTGTTATTAAATTTATCCTAAAATTCAAGGGCCTTATCCTAAAATACAATGGCCAGACTGACTTGTGCTTTTTCCTGCTAGTCCTCATCCAAAT
Organism: Otolemur garnettii; assembly: GCF_000181295.1. NCBI lineage: Eukaryota > Metazoa > Chordata > Mammalia > Primates > Galagidae > Otolemur > Otolemur garnettii. The sequence continues at coordinate 353,844 of NW_003852596.1, read as the reverse complement.
AAGACCTGGTTATATAGCCTATAATTGCCACCACTTATCTTTAAAAGTAGCTAATTATCTGGGTATGTGGCTCTCACTTAGTGTTAGATACAGCATCTGTCGTGCCGGTTAGCTATGAAGTCATCTGTATTAAATGTCATTTTAATCCTTTTATGTGTAATATGCTTTAGGCTTCTAGATGAATTGGCATAGTCTGGTTTCCACCAGTGTGGATTTCCTTCTACTTATCATTTTCTTACAATTTGCATATACCACATTGTCCAGTGGTGTCTTTCTGTCTTTCCCTAGTTGTTGCCCATTTCATGAGATACAAAGGTCATTCTTAAGGAAGAAAAGTCATAGTGTCCGTGGGCTTGTCTGAAGAGTACTCACTCTTACAAATAGAAATAAGGGTAATGGGCCGGGCTCACACCTGTAATCCTAGCACTTGGGAGGCCAAGGAGGGTGAATTGCCTGAGGTCACGGGTTCGAGACCAGCCTGAGCCAGAGTGAGACCTTGTCTCTAAAAATAGCCGGGCGTTGTGGTGGAGCATGTAGTCCCAGCTACTTGGGAGACTGAGGCAAGAGAATCACTTGAGTCCAAGAGTTTCAGGTTGCTGTGAGCTGTGTGATGCCACAACACTCTACCAAGGGCAACAAAGTGAAACTCTGTCTCAAAAAAAAAAAAAAGATCTCGGCTGCCACGGCCACCATTATCACCACCACCACCATCACCTCCCCCACTGCCACCTTGGAGTGTTCCTCCTTCTCTGCCCCCTCTACCACCTCCCAACTCCCTGGCCCTGTGTCCTGGAGAAGAAGCTACATTTGGTCTCTATTGCGGCAGGCCTAGCATACAGCCATGGTGCTGGCCAGGCCTTGGCCAGGTCAGTGACGGGTGCAACTAGGACCAGCAGGAGTGGCCGCTCCATCAACCCGGCCGCGCTGCCTCCCAGCAACCCACAGCTCATTGCTCTCACATTAGAGGAACTCAAGAGCTCAGGCCTGTTTCACAGCTTCTGCCCAGACTGCCTGACCCATGTGGACACCAAGCCAGCTTATCAAAACTGGGGGCAGAATGTGGATAATTTTGTATCAACACATCTGGACGAGCAGGAATGGACTCCCACAATGAACAAAAACCAGTTGAGAAATGGTCTGAGGCAGACTGTGGTTCAGTCAGGATTATTTCTCAGGTGGTGGATCCAAAACTAAACCACGTCTTCAGGCCACAAATGGAGCAATTCATGAGTTCCTGGCAGCCCAGAAAAAAGCAGTGGAGCCAGCAACCCCTCTAGAGCCCGAAGGCCAGGACCCTGCAGCTCCATCCCAAGGCACTTCCTAAGAATATTTCTGACACAATTTGAAAGTACCATTTAATCAATGGCGAAGAAGTGGATTCAGTTATGTAAGAGTACAACTACACAATGAAGATAGGTCAAGGTTATCAGTGCAGCAAGATTTCAACCTCGATCATGGACAGTGTCCACATTGAATGATGAGGAGCAAGTATGACAGTGGGAAAGTTGACTAGGTTGCCCTGTCATTGTGCTGCCATTTGACCTACCTGTCCAAGAGTATGACACCAGTAGATACTACAGACAAACACTACAGCAACCCCTGAGGTTGTCCTGAAACAGACTTTTATACTTGAACATGGGGACTATACACAGACTTTAGGGTTTGTGCTGTGAGATAAACAAGCTACAGTGAAAGAACACAACCAGTCTCAAAAATAATTCAGAGAACAATGACAGGTTAGCTGGGAGTAGGTATTTAACAATGCCTATTTGATGTTGTTTCTGAGTTGCAAACTAGAAAGTACAAGCCAAGCTAGCATCAGATAGCTTTAAAGCTGTGACCTTCTTGTACGTGACCTTTTAGTCAGTTTCCTTTCCCTGTAAGAGGTGACAAAACTTGGAACCCTAGGATATGTGTGGAAGCTTAGACATTGCAGTGAGGAAAAACGGTTGGAGGTTCTCTGTCTAGGGCTGCTTCCTATTCTGCAAGGGCTAGTAGTCTCGAGAGTGTTTACTTTATTCTCGTCTTTATGTTTGTTAGAATGGTCAATAAATGGCCTGAAGTTTTATAATAAAATCATTTGATACCCTTTAAAGAAAGAAATGATGGTGGGCAGTGCCTGTAGCTCAAAGGAGTAGGGCGCCGGCCCCATATGCTGGAGGTGGCGGGTTCAAACCCAGCCCCGGCCAAAAACTGCAAAAAAAAAAAAAAAAAAGAAAGAAAGAAAGAAAGAAATGATGGTAATGTATAGCATAGAATTGGTATGATCAGTGAATTGTCCACACATTTATTGGGTCCTTCTCTGCTTTGATGTGGGGTTCCTTCAACTATTGCATTTTCTTCTTCTAACATATGTAGAATTACTATGTCCAAATACTACTCCACATTTTGTTTAAATTCATTATTTCTCTTATCTCTGAATAGTAAATAAATCTAGGGTGAGGCTGCAGCAGATTCACTGTAACAAGCCTATCAATTATTCTTTTTAAATTTACCTATACCAAAGAAGATGAACTTTACTCCTATTGTGGACCAACATCTCTAGGCCTGTAGTGGTAAATGTTTGGATTTCCATTAACTAATAGTCCTTGTAGGGCTTTGTCTACGCCCTCCTCCTACTTCTCTTTTGTTAATTGGTACAGTGTGCTATTTCTACTTGTGGAGCAATATTACAAAGTAGTTGCAATGTGGCTCAGCATCTGTGAGAGCAGGGCTGCATTGGAACCTCTTGGCCTCAGCTTTTTCAAAAGTTTCTCCCTGGTAACAGTCATCTGAAAACCTTTTAGCAGTAGATGTGGCTCTTTTAGAATTACTTTATTTAGTCTGTTATAGCATCCTTTGTTTGATGGTTATCTCTTAAAGGACCAGTAAGGAGTTGTATCTTTTCAAGTACAAGTATCCCAACACTGTCCCTGTTAATGTGAACATATTCACTGTAATGCTATTCATTGTAGAACAGTGAAATTGGACCCTAAGATGTGCCAGAGTACATCAGCTCTTCACCCCATTGTTAGATGAGGCATTCTTTTATTTGCTATTGTTTGCACTTACCATCAGGAATCCTAGCAGGAGAACAAATACTGACAAAGAAAGAACCACGTGAATAAAGTCAAAGTTTTTTGAAAAAAGAAGAAAAGAGACCAGTGTTTGCTGGAAGTAAGTCAAATTTAACTGGTTTTAAAAAATGTATTAACAATGAAAATGTGCACAACCAGGAAAAACACACTGCCAGTGAATCAAAGCATACTGAAACAGAGGAAGCAATCAGGTCTTACATGCTAGTGGATGCAAACTGGGTCTTAGTCGCTTCTTAACTGATCATTTACTGCAGCCAGTGTATCGTCATAGACCTCATCTAGCCCTACCATAATTTCATCTATATCAAAGAGCAGCTCTTCCTCTCCTCTTGGTTCAAGGACTGAACCTAAGTCTGAGAAACTACCAAGATCTGGGATTGAAGATTCCTCAGGAGAGGAAGCTGCCTCTGTTTCCATATTTTCCTCTTTATCATTTTGCTCTTCAGTGAGAGCCTGTTGTTCTGCCATCAGTCGTAAAAGCTCTTCAGTAATTTCCAGTAACTGGGTGACACAGTCAATAAGACCACTAACCAGAAAAGCAAGTGATGGATAGTCCATGCTTCACTGCTTTCCTCAATACAGAAAAATATTACTTTAAAATACAGTGAATGGATTCTTGTGACAATGAGTCCTATGGAGATGTTATGTGCTTGCTTTGGATGAAAAATTAGGATATTGATATGATTATAATGGCAATTATAAGGCCAGTAGTACCACAGAACTTTTTGATGGCATTGGCGAACCTTCCACAATATTTATATATGGTACTCGTTTATATAGTAGTCAACTGCTGTTGTAATCACCACCAGACGGATTGTCGCAGCCAAGGAAAAACAGCAATGCAGATCTAATAATAGAAAAGAGAAATATAAGAATTAGTATCCTTGGCTCGGCACCTATAGCTCAACCGGCTAAGGCGCCAGCCACGTACACC
>NW_003852596.1:322708-348549 GCF_000181295.1 Otolemur garnettii | reverse complement strand
CCACCTTAGGTGTACGTGGCTGGCACCTTAGCCAGTTGAGCTATAGGCGCCGAGCCCCCACACCCCTTGAAATGAGTTTGTTGAGGATCTAAGAGTTATTTGACATATCTCATATTGATTATATTGATTACTCACTTACTTGTTTGATTCATAGTTTTTTTCACCCTTTCTCCTCTGGTTACCTAATACACTCAGTTTCTATGCCCTGAGGTTTCATGTGCCCATTCTGCAACCCTAAATTGAACTGACAAAGGACCTAAGTTGAAACTTAGACTATCCGAGGCTGCAGAGTCTACATTAGTTAGTTGGAGCCAGGTTGTCTTCTCTCCCATTCCTAATAGGTCATTCTGGTTTTTGTTCTGATAAGCTGATACATGTTCTACATGTATTGCTAAATTCCTTCCTTTCTTTTTTTTTTGTGAGACATATTCTCACGCTGCCGCCATGGGTAGAGTGCCATGGTGTCATAGCTCACAGCAATCTCAAACTCTTGAGCTCAAGAGATCCTCTTGCCTCGGGCTCCTAAGTAGCTGGGACTACAAGCGCCCACCACAATGCAGGATAGTTTTTCTATTTGTAGTAGAGCTAGGGCTCTCACTCTTGTTCAGGCTGGTCTCAAACTCCTGAGCTATAGCGATCCGCCCACCTTGCCCTGCCAGAATGCTAGGATTACAGGTGTGAGCCACCATGCCCGGCTGCTAAATTCCTTCCATTAACTTCATATCTCCCTTCCCCAGAGTATTTTTCCTTTAATAGTTCAGTCTGTAATTTTCCATTTGTTAAAGCATATATTTCCAGTCTATGGCTGATCAGCGTAGCCACCTATATACCTTTGGCCAACTGTTTCCTTGGGCATATCTACACAATAAATTTCTGGTTATTCATCTCGTATATTGGGCTGATTTTCCTTCTCCAGCTTCAGTCAGGCTTTTCCTAGTTGGAAAGTCTAAGATGCAGCCATCTATTTCACTCCTTTAGGATTCTGCCAATTTCCAGAAGTTCTGACCAAAGTGGGGCCCAGCAGGCCACAGGCTTCACCTCAACTGACTATGCTCTGTGGATGTTTACTGGAGTACAGCAAATCATCAGCCGGATGGTCTGAGGCTTGCGCATGGAGCTTCCTAGTCTTCACAGGGCCTAGGTACTCCACTTGGTTACATACTGTCTCCAGTTAGCATGAGTCCTGTCAGACCACTGCAATATTTTTGTCCAAAATTCTACCAGTAGACATGGGGTTTGCCCTGATGATAAGAATCCCAACTGTACTGACTAGACAGCATGATTTTGATTAGAGGCAACTTTCCATCTGAAAAATGGGAGTAAGGGCCAGGCACAGTGGCTCATGCCTGTAATCCTAGCACTCTGCAAGGCCGAGGTGGGTGGATTGCTTGAGCTCATGAGTTCGAGACCAGCCTGGGCAAAAGCAAGACCCCTGTCTCTACTAAAAAATAGAAAAAGGGAGGCAGAAAGATCCCTTGAGCCCAAGAGTTGGAGATTGCCGTAAGCTATGATGTCATAGCACTCTACCCAGGATGACAGCTTGAGACTCTGTCTCAAAAAGAAAGAAAAGAAAAGAAAAATGGGAGAATGGGTACCAGAGATATAGAAGTTTTATTAACTCTGTTAATAAATACTAATAAATAAAAAACTAATAAAACAAAACATCTGTTTTTTTTGATTTGAAAGAAAGCAGTCTGGTGAAAAGAAATATGAAAAGAAATAAATAAAAGGAATTTGGCATTAACGTAGACTATACACCAAGAGAAACACCGAAGAAATATGTGTTAAATATTGTTAGAAGCTGGACATGATGGTTCATCCCTATAATCTCAGCACTGTGGAAGGCCAAGGCAGGAGGCTCACTAGAGGGCAGGAGTTTTGAGGGCACCTTGGGCAACATAGTGAGACTTTATTGCTTTAATTTTTTTTAATTAGCTGGGCATGGTGGCATGCACCTATAATCCCAGCTACTTAAGAGGCTGCAGTAGGAGGACTGTATCAGCCCAGAGGTTGGAGGCTGCAGTGAGCTCTGTATGGTGTGCCATTGAACTCCAGCCTGGGTGATAGGGTGAAAATTGTGTCTGCAAAAAAGATAAATTATTACTGTTAAAGAGTACCACCACATTTTTTAAAGGAAGTGATAAGTTACTACTATATGGTATTTGTAACCCAAAGGCAGAAGAGGGTGACAGGAACATAGTCACACAAAACCTGTTTAAATTCTGGCTTCCCTTTAACTCAGCTTTTTCTCCACTCCTCTGTCTCTCTCTAGGCCCCTTTTATTCCTCCTCTTGGTCACTATGCCTCCGTTTATTCACCAGTATGTTTCATTCTATTTTACTCTCTTTGTTATCTCCATCTTCCCCTATCCTTTCATATTATCTTTTCTTCTATCTCCCTCCCTGAACGGGGAAAAATTTACAAGTAAATGATATTATATTCTTCAAATTGATATCGTAAAAAAAAAAACAAATTGATATCGTATTGATTGAGTCATACATTATAAATCTAAATGTAAAAAGCTAAGAGGTAGAAAGTTTTGCATATTGCTCTCTTATAAGAAAAATCTAGTTACTTATTACTTTATATTGCCCTGGATTTATTTTTTTCTATTGGTTTGGTCACTTTTGATGGGAAAAAAATTGCTGCCCTACCCTTAATTCTGCTAACCCTTGTGTTAGCTAATCCATAATACTTATTTTCAAAGTCTCTTGTACTCTAACAGCTGGAGGGTGAGGAGAGGGCAGGAAAGTTGTTGAGAAATTGTTAAGTCCTGCAGTACTAAGAGGAAATAAGAGTACAGAATCAGCTTATCCGAGTTCTGATCATTTTCAAAGCAACCAACCCCAGACACCTTAGTTTTCCTAAAGGGATATAGTTTATGCCCAGCCCCAACTCACTTTTAAGGGACTTCTTATGTATTATTTCCTCTTACTGGGATCCCATTCCCCTCCCAGGGAAAAAATGACTTATGTTATTCTGATCTCTATTTTACTATAACCCCCTCAGATGTCCTACACCCCAACCTGGAAAAAGCCCCTAATTATACCTTTTCCATCAAGCATATGCCACATTTTTGCATTATGGCACCTATAACTAGCTCATATTTTCTTGTTTGTTTATTCATTTTCCTGTCTCAAGCCCGACCCCCATATACATAGAGACTGAAATGTAAATGTCATGAGATTAGGAAATTTGTCTATTTTCTTTTCTGCTGTATCCCCAAGGCACAGAAGCATATTTGCCATATTTGCCACATAGTAGGTAATCAGTAAATGTTTTTGAATAAAGGAAGGGAAGGGTGAAGGAACAACTTTTAGCTCATTCATTGAGTAAATATCATCAATCTTCAACCAAGCAGTAGCATAACAAGGGATACAAAGATGAACCAACTCATCAAAACATACAATTAATAGCTGGGCATGGTGACTCACACATGTAATCCTAGCACTCTGGGAGGCCGAGATGGGTGGATTGCCTGAGCTTACAGGTTTGAGACCAGCCTAAGCAAGGGCGAGACCCTGTCTCTAAAAAATAGCCAGGAGTTGTGGCGGATGCCTATAGTCCCAGCTATTCAGGAGGCTGAGACAAGAGAATCACTTGAACCCAAGAGTTTGAGGTTGCTGTGAGCTATGATGTCACAGCACTTTACCAAGGGCAACAAAATGAAACTCTGTCTCAAGAAAACAAACCAAAAAACCCCCGTACAATTAATAAAATAGGCAACCCACAGACTCAGAGAAAATACTCACAAAACGTATCTCTGACAAAGAACTTACAATTAAAATAAATAAACAGCCCCTACCACTCAGTAACAAAAAGGCAAACAATCCAAATTTTAAAATGGGAAAAATATTTGAACGGACATTTCACAAAGTAAGAAAAATGAATAGCTAATGAGCACATGAAAACATACTCAACATCATTTAGTAATCAGGGAAATGCAACTTAACATCACCATAAAATACCACAACACACTCACTAGACTAGCTAAAATTAAGGGATGGCATCACCAAATGTTGACAAAGACACAGAGCAACTCATAATTCTCACATGTTGCTTGCTGAGAGTGTAAAAAGGTACAACTTCCTTGGAAAAACATCTGTCAGTTTCTTATAAAACTAAGCACACATCTATCTTCATCCCAACAATTCTACTCTGAAGCATTTACCCAAGAGACTTTTACAAGACTTCACAAAGAGACCTTTACAAGAATGGTTATAGCAGCTTTATGCATAATAACCCCAAAAAAGTAGAATGAGCCCAGGTATCCATCAGGAGGAGACTGGATAAACAAACTATAATATATTCACACAATGTGATACTAATCAGTGATAAAAAGAAAGGTACTACTGCTGATCAAGACAACTAAAGAGATGATTATCTGTTACACTTAATGAAAGAAGGCAGACACAAAAGAGTACATATCTTGGGATTCTATTCATATACAATTCTGAAAGAGGCAAAATCATCTATGGTAGAAAAAATGAGAACAATGGTTGCATCCAGGAGAGTAGAAAAGGAATAGGAACCAATTGGGAAGGGACAAATGAGAATTTACTAGGGTGATGGTAATGATAAGGTGGGTTTCACAGGAGTATGCATTTGTACTCTTATGGAATAGTACTCTGTACTCTGAATTTTACTGTATGTAAATTTTACCCCTCCCAGAAAAGTAACCAAGCACAATCCCTAGCCTCATAAAGTATCAGGTGACATAGCCATAAATACAGTAGAAAATGCTCTCATATTTATGGAAGGCCAATTATGTGTCAAGGACTGTAAAACCCATTTTTCTTGTATTAGAAGTTGAGTATCCTTTATCTAAAATGTTTGGAATCAGAGTGTTTTGAATTTCATATTTTTTCAGATTTTGGAATATTTGCATATATATAGTGAGATATCTTAGGGATGGGACTCAAATCTAAACACAAAATTCATTAACATTCCATAAACACCCCATACACGTAGTCTGAAGGTAATTTTATGTGATTTTTAAAATAAATTTGTGCATGAAACAAACTTTATGTACACTGAACAATTAGAAAGCAAAGGTATCATGTTGGCACTCAAAAAGTTTTAGATTTTATAACATTTCAGATTTCAGATTTTCAAATTAGGGGTGCTCAAGCTGTAATTTGTTTATTTTTAGAGACAGGGTCTCATTCTGTCACCCAGGCTGGAATGTAGTGGTGCAATTATGGCTCACTATGGCCTTGAACTCCTGAGTTCAAATGATCTTCCCACTTTGGCCTCCTGAAGAACTGGGATTACAGGTGTGTGCTACCATGAGAGTTTACTTTTTTTTTTTATTTATTTTATATAGGGACAGGGTCTCACTGTCTTGCTCAGGTTAGTCTCAAACTCCTGGCCTCAAGCAGTCCTCCCATCTCCCTATTTGATGGGATTTTAGGCCTGAGCCACCACATAGGGCTTAACCTGCAGTATATTTGATCCTCATAATACAATAATCCTACAAAGTCATAGGTGGAAAAATTAAGGATCAGAGACATAAGTAACTTGCCCCTGATCACATGGTAAGTAAAGAAGCAGAGCTAGAAGTCAGCCCAGGTCTAACTTCTTAAGTCCTATGACATAGGACACAAATTCAGGTGCCTACAGGAGCAAATTTACCCCAGGACAGAGCTGACCTCTCATTCTACTAAGCATTAATATAACGGATAATGTCATTTGCTATCCCTAGAAATTGTTTGAATTTCAAGTTGGAATGTGATTAAGGCATACCGATTCCTAGGGAATCCCCATCATCTGTGACTGGGAGGTTGAGGGATGTGTCTATCACATGCCCTTCCACTGACCTACTGAATTGGCCCAAACACGCATAAACTACTCACCTGTGATACAGACGTGCTAGATGAGGGAGTCACGCCTAACGAACGACTTCTGCACTTCCTCCAAACAGGACGTGAATGCGCCTGCCACAACTAAAAACAACCCCCCAAAAGAGAAGACAAACTGTAAAACAGGTTTAAAGACATTCACAAGCTATAGAAACAAACTCAAGATGAACTAAAATTTTACAAAGCAATGAACCTTCCCTAAGGGAGCTGACAGTCACAGGCAGTTTTTTCCTTCCCTGTGGCATTTGCTAATTCTGAGCACAGGATGAAGATATGTCTTGGCCTAAAGCTAGAGGATACTACAGAGGAAAAGGAGAAATCAGCATAACTTTTGACACTTGCTGAGAGGCTAGCTTAATGGATTGGAAACTTGAGCACCCTGAAATACAAGATTAAGTTTTTAGTTTGTTTCTTTGTCTTTTTGAGAAGGAAAGAGAATTTTATTACTTTGCCTGGCAAAGGAGGAAAAATGGCAGACTGTTCATCACAAAATACCGATTTTTTTTTCCTGCAGAAACAGAGCTCTTAAAAGGGAGGGCCTATTGTCATTCAAATACAGGTAATGATAATTATCCTCCCATCCCATCTCAGTCCCATCTCCTATGAAGACAAAATCGTGACCTCCACCCACTGTGGGAGGCCTAGTTTTTCTTTTCTTGCCTGAAATTAGGTGAGTTTTATGCTGGCACCTGAGTAGTTAAGGCAGAGTGAAATCTACAGTCTCTTGGTATTTCAGACACAAATTCTCACTAGAGGAAGGGGGACTGCCAGAAACAGGCTACTGGTCTCCCCTTAGATTTTAAAGTATAGAAGGACATAAGAAAGGCTAATGAGTTGCTAAGATCAAAACCATACCCAAAGGGTAATTTAACAAAGTGTTTCTAAAATGTATAAGGATATATAAAGGGCTTAGGGGCTTAGTGTGGCTAAATATCTTAAAGAACAAAATTGGAAGACACTATACCATCAAGTATCAAGGCTAGCTATATAGCTACACAAATTACAACAACATGGTACTGGCACAAGGGCAGACAAATAATCAAAGGAATGATGACCTTTACCTCACACCAGATACCAAAATAATAATTAATAATACTAATAATGATAATTTTAAATGAATCATAGGACTAAATACGAAAGATAAAACAATAAAGCTTCTAGATCAAACCACTAGAGAAAATCTTCAAAATCTTAGGTATGAAAAGATTTCCTATAGCATACAAAAAACAAACTATGAAGGAAAAGATTAATAAAATAGGATTTCAGCCCAGGCACGGTGGCTCACATCTGTAATCCTACCACTCTTGGGAGGCTGACACAGGAGGATTGCTTGAGTTCAGTAGTTCGTTCAAGACCAGCATGAGACCCCATCTCTACTAAAAATATAAAAAATTAGCTGGGCATTGTGGCCGGCACCTGTATTCCCAGCTGCTCGCAAGGCTGAGGCAGGAGGATCACTTGAACCCAGGAGTTTGAGGTTGCTGTGAGCTAAGCTGATACCGTGGTACTCTAGAGTGGGGCAACAGAATAAGATTCTTTCTCAAAAAGAAAATAAAAATAAAAATGAATACATACATAAATAAAATAAACAGGATTTTTTTTTTGAGACAGTCTTGCTTCAGTCTCCCATGTAGCTGGGACTATAGGCGCCTACCACAACACTTGGCTATTTTTTTTGTCACAGTTGTTTAGCTGACCCAGGCCGTGTTCGAACCCACCATCCTTGGTGTATGTGGCTGGTACTGTAACAACTGTGCTATGGGCGCTGAGCCATAAATAAATAGGATTTAATTAAGTTAAGAACTTCCATTTATTAAAAGATACCAGAAAGAAGTGAAAAGGCGGCTCGGTGTCCATAGCACAGTGGTTACGGCACCAGCCACATGCACTGAGGCTGGCAAGTTCAAGCCTGGCCCCAGTCAGCTAAACAACAATGACAACTGCAACAAAAAAACAACCTGGTGTTGTGGCATGCACAACAGCCTTAGGAGGCTAAGGCAAGAGAATCACTTAAGCCCAAGAGTTTGAGGTTGCTGTGAGCTGTTACAGCACTGCACTCTACTGAGGGCGACATAGTAAGACTCTGTCTCACAAAAAAAAAAAAAAGAAAGAAAGAAAGAAAAGTGAAAAGGCCAACCACAGACTTGAAAAAAATATTCACAATATATATCTAATAAAAGATTTATATCCAGCCAGCCCAGTGGCTCATGCCTGTAATCCTAGCACTCTGGGAGGCCTAGGTAGGATTGCTTGAGCTCATGCGTTCAAGACCAGCCTGAGCAAAAGCAAGACCCTGTCTCTACTAAAAATAGAAAAGGAGGATCACTTGAGCCCAAAAGTTTGGGGTTGCAGTGAGCTATGATGCCACAGCACTCTACCTAGGGCAACAGTTTGAGACTCTCTCTCAATTAAAAAGAAATTGATTTGACCACACCTATGGCGCATTTTACAAGGGTACATGTCAAATCTACTAAGTATAGAGTATAAATGTCTTAACACAATAATTAAGAAAGTGTGGTGAGGCTATGTTAACCAGTTGTTGTAAGTATTTCTAAATGTATATAAAACCAGCACATTGTACCCCATAAATGCATTAGTACACAGCTATGATTTAATAATAAAAATGTTTTGGATTTTGAAAAAGAAAATCCTTCTTTTTTAAGAGACAGAGTCTCACTTTATCGCCCTTGGTAGAGTACCATGGCGTCACAGCTTATAGCAACCTCCAACTCCTGGGCTTAGGCGATTTTCTTGCCTCAGTCTCCTGAGTAGCTGAGACTACAGGTGCCCGCCGGAACCTGTAGTTCTGGCTATTTTTTTGTTGCAATTTGGCTGGGGTTGGGTTCAAACCTGCCACCCTCGATATATGGGGCTGGTGCCCTACCCACTGAGCCACAGGTGCCACCCTATACATTTTTAACTCATACAAATTAATAAGAAGATAATCTAATTTTCAAAAATATTAAAAATAGAATTGAGGGTAGCACCTATGGCTCAGTGGGTAGGGTGCCAGCCCCATATACCAAGGTTGGCGGGTTCAAGCCCAGCCCCAGCCAAACTGCAACAAAAAGATAGCCAGGCATTGTGGCAGATACCTGTAGTCCCAGCTACTCGGGAGGCCGAGGCAAGAGAATCGCCTAAGCCCAGGAGCTAGAGGTTGCTGTGAGCTATGATGCCATATCACTCTACTGAGGGCAATAAAGTGAGACTCTGTCTCTAAAATATTGAGCTGGCACTTGATAGGAGAGAATATCCAAATGGCTTTACACACACATAAATAGGAGTTCATTGCTATTACTCATCAGGGAAGTGCAAATTAAAAGCACAATGAAATATGCAAAACCCACCAGAAGAGCTAAAATTGAGAAGACTCACAATACTGAAAAGAACATGGAACACCTGGAGCTCTCATACGTTGCTAGAGAAAGTGTTAACTCGTACAACTGCTTTGGAAAAGTATTTGGCAGCATCTACTAAAACTAAACATACCTCTATCACAATTCTACTCTTAAATATATAGCCAAAAGTAAAGAGTGTAAATATGCACCAAAACACATGTACAAGAATGCTGAAAGAAACCAGATGCATAAAAGTAGATAACATATCATTCTATTTATATGAAATTCAAGAATAGGCAAATAGGCCCGCGTGGTGGCTCATGCCTGTGATCCTAGCACTCTGGGAGGCTGAGGCTGATGGATTGCTTGAGCTTACGAGTTTGAAATCAGCCTGAGCAAAAGTGAGATCCTGTCTCTACTAGAAATAGAAAAACAGGCAAGAGGACCGCTAGAGCCTGAGTTGGAGGTTGCTGTGAACTACGACGCCACAGGACTCTACCTAGGGTGACAGCTTGAGACTGTCTCAAAAAACAAACAAACAACAACAAAAAAACCCCAGGCAAATAAATCTATGGAACAGAAATGAACAGAGTAGTCACCTCTGGGTAGGTAATTATTGAGAGGAAGGGATATGGGGAAGCCTTCTGGGGTGCTAGGAATGTTCTAAATCTTGATAGGATTATATATGTAAAAAGAACCAGAAAGTATTGAGTTATATCCTTAAAATTTGTACATTCCACTGTATGCATTCTATACTTCAAAAAATTATGTTATTGAAAAATTTTTAACCTCCATTCTATAAAACTAATGAGGACAGCAAAATAGGGATAAGAATCTTGCCAGGGTTGAGACAAGCCAGTCACCAGAGCTAATGAAAATACAATGAAATTGAACATGCAGGGATGGGTTCCTAAGGCCCATGTGGCTCTCTACTTCATGGCAGTCCTAAGTAAGGCAAGAGACCCTGGCGTCCAGTTTTTCATTGATACAAGATAAGATAACCCACGTCTTACAAGTAGCTCATAAAGACAGCTGGGGCAGAGGCCATGCTAGCAATCTGATAACTAGCATCTTTAGCCCCATTCGTTTTTCTATTAATCTCTCTCTTATGACATTTTTGTCTGCACAACTAATCAAAAGGCACCATTTTTCTTTTAGCTGAAAGTCCTACCTGGCTATTTTGCAATACTCCTAACTGGAAAACTGGCAGTAAGTGTCTAATAGGATGGAAAAGGAGCAAAGGAATCCAAATCCTCTGGGTCTATGTTTCTAGTTGATAAGCTTCTCTGCATCAGGCAAGGTAAATTAGTTCATATCCAAGGGGAACAGTCGTGTGAGAGAGATTAAAATGTGCCTTTGGTGAATATGGGTGCCTGTTTCCTATTTATAAATAGGAAATTTTTTCCTAGTGCTCCCTACTCTAAGGCTGCAGTACCATTTGGATACACACATTCAATATAGATTTCTTTTAAAAAACACCTCCAGACCTATATTACTTGTTACTGTCCCCTTCACACCTAAGGAAACATTGAATCTTGTCCCCAAAGGGAAAATTTTATAATTTTGACATAAGAAGAGTATCTTGGGAAGAATATGATGAACAAAGCGAGAGTATTTACCTTTAAACTCTTTTTTTTTAAAAGCGACAAACCTTGGCCTTAAAAAAAAAAACTGTGTGCAATAAGGCATTTGCCTGTTATAGGATCTGACATTTAAAATCCCCTTGAACCATCTTTAATTTATCAAGAAAGGAAGGAAAGAATTGTGCAGCTGAGGAGCTAAACATGGCCCTTTCTTGAAAATATATGAAAAATTCAAAACAGAAACTGCAAAAAGGGGGAGTAGGAAACGTCCTTATGGTCCGCTTAAACCAAATTCTACTGAATTTCTTTCCTCCTTCAAATTTGTTCATTGCTACAGAGAAAATCACAGACTCCTCCTTACACTTCAGAAAAACAACTCAGTTGCTGGAGAAAAATCACCACTTTTGAAAATATATCTCTTGGTTATTTTCCTAGTCAGGCACACAGTTTACTGAAAATACTATTCAAACATGAGGATGGCCACCTGATCTTGACTTGATGGGACCCTGTACAAGTTTGTCTTTGAAGCTGGGCTGCTATAAGAGAGTCTGGAAAAAGATGCAATACTTCTAGAAAGATCATTACTTTTTAAATATTATCAGGGCAGAGGACAGAGTCTAAAATAAGGGAAATAAAAACAGATCTTGGAGGTAACAGGAAAAGGGTTCTATTTATAAGTCTTTCCTTACCTTTCTGGGTGGGAAAAAGGAAAGTTGTGTTTGTGTGTATATATATATATATATATATTTTTTTTGAGACAGTAAAATGATGGTAGTGGGGGCTGGGCACAGTGGCTCACACCTGTAATCCCAGAACTTTGGGAGGCCAAGGTGGGAAGATTACTTGAGGTCATCAGGTTAAGACCAGCCTGGGCAGTGTAGCAAGATCCTGTCTCTACAAAAATTTTCAAAACTTAGCCAGGCATGGTGGTACACACCTGTAGTCCTAGCTACTTGGGAGGCTGAGGCAGGAAGACCACTTGAGCCCAGGAGTTCAAGGTCACAGTGAGCTATGATTACACAACTGCACTCCAGCCTGGGTGACAAAGCAAGGTCCTATCTCAAAAAACAAAAACAAAGAAACAATCAAAAAAAAAAAAAAATATATATATATATAGTGAAAATGACTGAAAATTATGCTAGTGGCTATAAGAGTAGGATCTGATGTCAAACACACTCATATTTGAACTTCACTGTTACCATTTACTCCTTAGAAGTTTGCTAAACTTTACTTTAGCTTTCTTTCAGTTTCTTCATCTCTAAAACGAAGATAATAATGGCTGTGACGATTTCAAGTTAATACATGCAATAAATTTAGAATGGGGTCTGCTACACATAATAAGCACCAAATAAATGCTAACTGGTATAACTGTGCTAGAGAAATTCCATGATCTAGAAAACAGTGTGTGTTACATCCTGACTACTGAGTGACTCCTGGAAGGTAAGAGGGAAGAGAGCTGCAGAACTGAAAGGAGGTACCAGAGATACAATTCAACTCATAATTAGAACCAGCATTACATGATGACTTAGAACTTGGATAAAGATGTAAGGGATCAGGACTGTCTTGAGGCTCTAGTTCACATATGATCCTTTCAGGAGAATAATCAAAGACTACAGGGTGTCTTTGACAATTAGTGAATCCTCCTAGTCTAATTCCCTTTCAACTTTGAAGCACTTTCTCATCCTGGCTTTGAGCTCTGGCAGGACTATAGCTATACACGCACCACTTCTGGCCTGGTGAAAGCTGACTACAGTACAGGCAACGCATCTGCTATGCCTCCAATACACTGCCAGCTGTAGAGAGAAGGCTGTCCACTAGGAATCATGGCAATGATTCTTTCAAAATACTAATCAGTTATTCTTTGGAAATATCCACTTCAAAAGTAGTTGGCAAGGGCTTTAAGGCAAGGTAATGAATACCTGTTACCTTATGTCTAGTATGACTTTACTCAAACCAGCCCAAACCTTCAAGTCTGCTGATCTAAAAAGTACACATTTTCATGTACTTTTACCCCTTACCATCCCAGTCTGGATTTAGTCCCAAACTACAGAAATTTGACAGGAGTAAGACTAAGTGCAGTTGTGGCCTTCTCTCTGTGTCTGTAGCAAATGCCAACTTATTGAGAGGCCAGATGTGTTTAGCATGTGAAAAGAAGAGCAGAAATCATATATTTCTTCCTTCTGCCCGCAAACATGCTCAATGCCTGTCCACTAAAGAAAGGTTCTTTCTGTTTTTAATGATTTCAACCTAAGAGTCCATAAACTCCCTTGGTAGCTCATTCTAGCATTTTATAGTTTTCTCCTTCTAATAATTATATCCTCAAGTATGTTCACATAGATTAACTTTTAATGATCCACGCAGCAAAGGTTATCCCTTTTTAACAACTTAGAAAGTGGGTAAGTGACTTGCTGTGATTGCACAGTTGATTAGTAGCAGAGCAAGAATAAGAATCTGATTCTTGGCTCGGCGCCTATAGCTCAACCGGCTAAGGCGCCAGCCACGTACACCTAAGGTGACGGGTTCGAATCCCCAGCCCGGACCCGCCAAACAACAATGAAGGCTGCAACCAAAAAATAGCCGGGCGTTGTGGCGGGCGCCTGTAGTCCCAGCTACTTGGGAGGCGGAGGCAGGAGACTCGCTTGAGCCCAGGAGTTGGAGGTTGCTATGAGCTGTAATGCCATGGCACTCTACCCAGGGGGACAGCTTGAGGCTCTGTCTCAAAAAAAAAAAAAAAAAAAAAAAAAAAGAATCTGATTCTTCAGACTGTTGGCCCTCTATACAGATACAATTTTTTAATATTTTTTTTAATTGAACATATATATATATCATTAATTTCTTTTTTTATTTTCAAAAATATAGTGAAAATTGATTTATTATTTCAGATTATTATAAGTGTACAAATTAATAGGTTACATTGTTTACGTTCATTAGGTAATGTCCAAGTTGTAGTTGAGCCCTTCCCCCAGGGGGTGTGCTGTATACCCTTCCAATTGTGCTCATTAGGTGAGACTTACCAATCTCCCTCCCTCACTCCCCTCCACTATTCCTTCTTCCCCTCTTCTCTCCCCCTCCCCTCCATGGTTGGTTGAATCCATGGATGCAGAATCCATGGATATATATGAAAGACCAACTGTGTAGCCAGGATGGTTTACCAACTGGATCAAAGGTCAAAAGTCCCCTTGAGGACAACCATTTCGTTGTCTTCATCCCTACATAACGTTTTCCCAGAGTGTACTTATTTTTTTATTGTTGTTTTTGAGAGGGTAGAGTGCTGTGGCATCATCTTGACTCATAGCAACCTCGAACTCTTGAGCTCAAGCAATCCATCTGCCTCAGCCTCCCAGAGTACTAGGATTATAGGCGTGAGCCACCGTGCCCAGTCCCCAGAGTGTACTTAGAGTTAGAAAGTCCTAGTAAAAACAAAACAGCCTAGCTGAAGGTTAAAATTACTTTAAGACCATATGCAGATCTGTGAAAATAAAACATAAGACAAGATTACTTGGTTTCCTTCTTTCTAATGTCTCCATTTTATCTATCTCAAGATAGATATACCCTGAGTAAATTGAAGGAAATGAGGCAGAAAAAAATGTCCTAATATCTGAAAAAGAAAAATGCTTTGCCCTTAGGCATTCATTTCCTTTCCCTCTGAAGATTTCATACAGCTACTTCCCAAGATTTGTAAAGGGACCAAAGGTTAGGGTTTTAAATGTGGGTAAAAAGTGAATCCCCTAGCCTAATAAGCTTGACACTCAGAAAAGCACTGGAGAGCTATAGCACTTTCCTCTGGCAAGAGCCCCTGCAATAGTAAACCAGCCTTCCAGTGAAAAGATGAATGAAGTTTTCCTTATAAGATTTACTTTTTAATGTTAGCTAGAGGCAGGGGAATCTCAAGGCAGGCTCACTTGATAGGAACAAAATTTCTCTCATCTCTCATGACTGACACTACCAGGTTAAATATTTATGTTCTAAAACACAGTTTTTTTTTTTTTGGCTGGGGCTGGGTTTGAACCTGCCACCTCCAGTGTATGGGGCTGGTGCCCTACCCCTTTGAGCCACAGGCATCACCCCTAAAACACACTTTTTTTTTTTTGAGATGGAGCCTCAAGCTATCCCCCTGGGTAGAGTGCCGTGGCCTCACAGCTCACAGCAACCTCCAACTCCTGGGCTCAAGCGAGTCTCCTGCCTCCGCCTCCCAAGTAGCTGGGACTACAGGCGCCCGCCACAACACCTGGCCATTTTTTGGTTGCAGCCGTCATTGTTGTTTGGCGGGCCCGGGCTGGGGATTCGAACCCGCCACCTTAGGTGTATGTGGCTGGCGCCCTAGCCGCTTGAGCCACAGGCGCCGAGCCAAAAACACACTTTTAATGAAATAGAATGGCCACTCCACCTGACTATCCTTCTTAAAGTCACTGGTGACTTTCACAATACCAACCAAGTTGTCTGTTCTTAGTCTTGATTCTACTTGTCCTATAAGCAGCGTTTAACGTGGTTAGTCATCCCATGTCCTCCTTTTCATCTAGCCTCCCTGTTAGTGATCTCATACAGGCTGTAAGTAACACCTATGCGTGTCAGAAAATTAAGTTCATGTACTCACCCTGGGAAAAGTGCCACATAGCTCATTGGTGAATATTACTACAATCACTGTTGAGGTATTCCCCTTGGGAAGCTATGCACCAATGCCCTTCAAAGCAATTTTGGAACTCTTTTTCTGTAATGACCATCAGAGCTAAGGTCTGATAATTATGTTCACAAACTCATCCTAGAAAAAGTGCTGCATATTCAGCTGAATATCACTACAGTCACCAGAGGGCCCAAGGGAGTGCTCTGAAGTTGACCATAGTGATAGTCAGCATGAGGTATGTAGCACTTTGTCTAGGGTGAGTTTGAGAACATAATTGTCAGAGTTCATATGCAGATAACTTTGAAATTTATTTAGCCAGCTCAGACCTTTTCTATAATCATGCACTTGTGTATCTAATCACCTTCCCATTGATTTCAAATATCTAAAATTCAATACAGTATGTCTAAAACTAGATCCTTGGTAGTCCCTCTAAAACCTACTACACTTACAGCCTTCCATCCAAGTAGATGGCAATTTTATCATTCTAACTACTGAGGGTAAAAAATCTTGGGTTTATCTTTAACTCTTTTCTTTTCCCCACAACCCATAGCCAATCCACCAGAATATCTTGTTGGTTCTCCCTTCAAAACTTTTCCACAATCCGGCCAGGCACAGTGGCTCACGCCTGTTAATCCCAGCACTCTGGAAGGCCAAAGCAAGTGGATTGCTTGAGCTCATGAATTCAAGACCAGCCTGAGCAAAAGCGAGACCCCATCTCTACTAAAAAAATAGAAAAACTAAGGCAAGAGGATCACTTGAGCCCGAGTTGGAGGTTGCTGTGAGCTATGATGCCACGGCACTCTACCCAGGACAATAGCTTGAGATTCAGTCTCAATAAAAAAAAAAAAATTATTCACAATCTGATCACTTCTCATTGTGAGCCACCATCATTCACCTCTTACCTTAATTCTTTCAACAACCTCCTAACAGGATTTCTTTTGCCCTGTCTTATTATAGTCTCTTCTCAACACACCAGCCAGTGATCCTTTAAAAATAGAAATCAGTTCCACACTAATAATGTTGACTTAAAAAATAGAAATTAGATCTTGTGACTCCTCCATTTAAAACCTTCTAGTGACTCTACAGTTCCTTCAGAGTAAAACTGAAGTTTTTATAGTGGCTTATATGGCCCTCCATAATATAATCTGCAATTTCTACTTCTTTTCCCCCTCCCTCTGTTCTAGTTGCTCTGGACTCTCTGTCATTCTTCAAATTCACCAAGCATACTCCCTCGTTAGCTGGTCTGGTTTCTGTCTGGAATGGTCTTCACCCTGATTATACCTGCAGAGCAAAATCCTCCACTTCCTTCACTCTTTTTGTTTACATCTTACATCCCAACCTGGCACTACTGAGTCTTCCTTACTCTGCTCTACTTTTTCAATTTTCTTTGAACTTGACACTTTCTTTTCTTTTTTTTTTTGAGACAGTCTCAAAAACACAATGATCAGATTGTTGCCCTGAGTAGAGTGCCATGGCATCATCATAGCTCACAATAATCTCAAACTCTTGGGCTCAAGCAATCCTCTTGCCTCAGCCTCCCAAGTAGCTGGGTCTACAGGTACCTGCCACAATGCCCGGCTAATTTTTCTATTTTTACTAGAGATGGGATCTCATTCTTGCTTGAGCTGCTCTTGAATTCCTGAGCTGAAGCAATCCACCCACCTTGGCCTCCCACCACATCTACCCCCTAAAGACCTGATTTTATGTGGAGACTCACCTTGTGAATATCAGAGAGAACGATTCCCAAATGACACTTCTTCTGAAAAAGAAAGCAGAATTTTACTATCCCAGCTACTCAGTGGAGTAAATCATTTGTTTGCTCTGGGTTTTTTTCTTTTTTTTGAGACAGAGTCTCACTATGGTGTCCTGAGTAGAGTGCCATGGCGTCATGGTTCACAGCAGCCTCAAACTCTTGGGGATCAAGCGATCCTCTTGCCTCAGGCTCCCAAGTAGCTGGGACTACAGACACCTGCCACAGTATCCGGGTTTTTTTAGAAATGGGGTCTCACTCTTGCTCAGGCTGGTCTTGAACTCCCTGCCTCAGCCTCCCAGAGTGCTAGGATTACAGATGGGAGCCACCACACCACACCAGCCTGTTTGTTTGTTCTTAACTTTCCTCTTACATTACATGTTAAACCAAACAGTTCTCAAAAGCAATATAACAATACAAAGGGGGAAATTACAGTCTAAAAAGGCATCTATGAGCTAAAGTAGATCCCAGTTGCTTTCTCCACTGTCCCACCATTAGGCCACCAAGTGCCCATGTTGAAAGCCCTCTCCCACTGCCACTGCTACTGCCACACAAGAAATTACTATCCCTTTAAATGTACCACCAAACAGAAAGCTGGAGTTTACTTGGCAGGGGAAGAACAGGATACTTTCATGCTTGGCATACTGCTACCATTGGCATCTAATCCAGAAACTGCTGCTGCATTCTGCAGGGGTGGCAACTATTTTGTCCTCAGGATAACATAGTGGAAGATGCAGCTATATTTACATACAGGCTTTATAATAGAGACGCCTGATGCTCCTGGTAAGCTCACAGGAGGCGACAGAAATGGCACAGCCAGGAAAAGGCAAGCCAAGTCTTCAGTGCCTTCAGGCAACTAAATCCAAATTATGAAAGAAGGAGGCCTTGATCTATTTTCCTGGTCCCAAACTGTCCTTATACCAGGACTTTCTCCAGTAACCACCCCCTACCAAGTATTACCAGGTGAACCAGGTTTGTCTTCAGTGCCCTTCTCGAAACTGTCCTTTCTAAGATTACAGCAAATCAAGTAGTGAGGCTTGATTCTACTATCAAATCAGCTCCGTTGCCAAGCTCAACAAACATCCCCTAATGAAACAGCAAGCACCAGGTCAGTAAATAAACCTCAGGCAGAAAACAGAAGTGCCGATGCAAGCACAATCTACCAAATGCTTGTCAGGCTGTATATAATACACAGATGCAAACACCAGTGAAACATGAAGAAATGTGGAACCACCTCAGCCATGCAGGCAACGGCTGAAGTATTTGACACTGGGGCAGTCAGAATGAACCTGATACGAGTTAACTATACTCTAAGACTTGACTAGGACTTAATTAGGCATAGACTCTGGCTAGGGCTTACCTGGGTTCTAACTAGACATAAATGAGGCTTAGGTATTAGTTATACTATAACAATGCTTTCATGAGGTATTAATCAAGATAGCTAGCTTTAACTAGGCTTAGGGCTTGGCTACACCTTAAACAGACTGGCAGGCCTTGACCCTGGCTAAGAATAACGATGCTCTGACTAGATTTTAACTTGGCTAGACTTTAACTGTACTAACTAGACCTGAAGAAGGCTTAGGTTCTGGCTACGACTTAAACGGGATGACTAGTACTTAACTACTAGGTTTAGGCCCTAAGTCTTCACAAAGCTCTGATTGGGACTAAACTATGTATATGACCTGCTAGGAATTATTAGACTATGATGAGGACTTAACTAAGGTTAGGACTTGGCTAGGGCTTAACTGGGCTCTGACTAGACCTAAATTAGGTTTAGGCCTTAGCTGGGGCTTCATTAGGTTCTGACTAGATCTAAGCTAGGCTCAGGCACGGGCTATGCTTTAACAATATCCTGATGAGGTCATAAGCAAGCTGGGTAGATTTGTAACGAGGCTTCAGCTTATCTATATCTTATCAAGATTCTGACAGGATTCAACTACACTTAGGCTATAGCTGGGCCTTACTATGTGCTGAGTAGATCTTTTTTTTTTTCTTTTGAGACAGAGTCTTACTATGTTGCCCTCAATAGAGTGCTGTGACATCTCACAGCTCACAGCAACCTCAAACTCTTGGGCTTAAGCAATTCTCTTTCCTCAGCCTCCCAAGTAGCTGGGACTATAGGCACCCGCCATAACACCTGGCTGTTTTTTTGTTGCAGTTGTCATTGTTGTTTTGCAGACCCGGGCTGGGTTCAAACCTGACAGCCTCAGCGCATACAGCCGGTGCCCTAACCACTGAGCACTAAGCGCTGGGCCTGAGTAGATCTTAGCTACTACATTTAGGCTAGTTTTAGGCCATAACTAGGCTTCAGGCCTGATTAAGTCTTAAATGAGTTCTGACTAGGACTAAATTTATACCCTTGCCAGGACTTAACCAGACTCTGACCAGGATTTAACTAAGCTTATGACTGGGCTTAACTGGGGTCTGACTAGTCCTATACTTGGTTTAAACACTAGATAGGGCTAAACTGGTTTCCGACTATATCTAAGGTAGGCTTAGACACTGGCTACACTTTAAAAATGTGCTAATGAGGTCTTAATCAAGCTAGCTAGCTTTAAACTAGGCTCAGATTATTATTATTTTAGACAGAGTCTTACTGTGTCACCCTCAGTAGAGTGTCGTGACATCACAGCTCACAGCAAACTCCAACCCTTGGGCTTAAGTGATTTTCTTGCCTCAGCCTCCCAAGTAGCTGGGACTACAGGCACCCGCCACAACACTTGGCTATTTTTTTTGTTGTCATTGTCATTGTTATTTAGCAGGCCCAGGCCAGACTCAAATCTGCCATAGGCTCAGATTCTGACAGGCTTTAACTATGCCGAGGCTCTGTCTGGGTCTAACTATCTGCTCTGACTAGGTCTAAACTATATTTAGGTTGTCCTTCAGCCTTAACTGGGCTGGGTCGAGTTGAACTGAGCTAGCTAGACATGAAGCAGGCTTAAGTTCTGGCTAGATCTTAAGTAGGATAACTAGACCTTAGCTAAGCATTGGCCCTTGACAAGTCTTATTTAAGCTATTACTTAACTGTGTTTAGTGTCTCTCTCAGCCTAACTGGTTTCTGAATAGGTTTCAACTTGGCTTAGCCCCTGGTAACTGGGTCAGGTATGCATATATTGAACTGAATGGGCTTTAACAAGGCTTTGAACCTGGATAAGCTTCAACTTGCAGAAGTCCATGGTCAGAGTTTAACTGAGATTAAGGTTCCACTAGGCCTTTCCTTTTTTTTGAGATAGAGTCTCACTTTGTTACCCTAGGTAGAGTGCTGTGGCGTCACAGCTCACAGCAACCTCTAACTCTTGGGCTCAAGTGTGATTCTCTTGCCTCAGCCTCCCAAGGTGCCAACCACAATGCCTGGCTAGTTTTAGAGATGGGGTCTTGCTCTAGCTCAGTCTGGTCTTGAACTCCTGAGCTCAAGCAATCCTCAGCCTCCAAGAGTGCTAGGATTACAGGTGTGAGCCTCCATGCCTGGCACGCTAGGCCTTTTCTAACCTGAGATGCTGACAAGGCCTCGTCCCCGTCCTTGCCTTAACTATGCACTAGTCAGACCTTGGCTAAGCCACAGTTACTCTATGAAGGGTCGCCTCAGTCCTATACTACTTCTAGCCCTCTCCTCCTAGTTTGTATCTGCTATTAGCTCAGTTCTCCTGCATTTTCAGGCTGCACTCTGTGTCATCAAGAGGGCATGAAAATGACCCCAACCTCACCGCCCTGTACCAGGAAACAGACCGCATGTAGCCTCATTGCAGCGAGATGTATTTATAGTGTAAAACAGGAAGCAACGCCCACATTAACATTCTGCAAGAAATCAGGGAGATACTCTTTTAGGTGACATTCCACCTGGAAGCACATTTTCATTTCACCCAGTCAAAATAGTCTGCACCACTCCTTCTAGGACATCTGCATTTTGAAACAAGTTTGTAAAAGTTATAGGAAAAAGCTACAGGAGGCATGTCTACAGCTTTGCACATAATATGCAATTGCCAGCTGAAAAGACAAACAGCTGGTGGGCTAGAATTGCAGTAAAGGCAGTGTAAGCTTCACAAGACTGAACCCTGAGCACTTCTAGACCCTTTGAATTCTTCACAGGTAATCAGTCCTGAAGTGAGGTAGTAGCCAGTCTGATACATGCAGCCTGTTATCAGATGTTGAAGTCCTTAGTTAATGACTCAAAAATAGGATGATAAATCTACCTAAGAGTTTTGTAGATTCCTAGCTATAAAAGAATAGTAATCGTTTCCAAACCTGTACTATATTATTCTGTTTGAAAGTATGTATTTCTGCACATTCACTTGTTAATAAAGTGCATTTGATTAACTTCACATTGGGAGTTCACTTCAGCCCAGCTCACCATTTTGACATCTGTATCAAGTTCTAAGTTAAACTTATATACACACGTAAAGTCCCATTAAGTCCTTCAAGTACACAGTGATTCGTGGACTAACTGAAATTTGTAGCTACTACTCAGGACAAATTGGGTAAGTAGCTCTGTTCACAAGATAGTACCTGAACAGGGCCTGTGCCCACAGGATGTAATTCCTCCTTATACTTGGCCGTGTGCAACTGGTAGGTCAAAAGGATTGATCTGAGCACCAGGATCAAGGACTTTCGGCATTCACTCATTCATCTCATAAATATTTATTAATCACCTACTATGTGTCAGCTTAGAATATGAAGGCAAGCACATATGGCCATAGCCCTTGACCTTGTGGAGTTTTCATTTTACAACTTGAGCAGAATCTGCACAGCCAAGAGTTGAGGCCTAGATTAAAACAATCTATATGCCATAGAAACACTGGGAAAGATCAGATCTGAGGGACAAAGAGCAAAATGAAGAAAAGCTACACAGCAATTAGGGGAAAAGACAGTGGCAAATAGCCATGTTTTTCATAAAGGCATCAACAACAAATGAGTATTTTCCTCCTTTTAAGAAATATGAAAACAGATGTTTCCTACTACCACCACTATCATATCAACCTGGGCAAGACATTTATATTTTTCAGTCTTCAGTTTTCCCTTCTATAGAATAGAGTAGCTTGATCATGTGGAAAAAGTGAAGGAAAGTTATGCTAGATGAATAAATTATGAATCATACTGGCACAGTGGCTATGAATCACGGACTTGGGAGTAGTAGAAATGGAAGCTTGAATCTCAGTCCTTGTCACCTTATTGCTGTATACCCTTGACATGTGATTTAACCTTGCTGAGCCTCATATTTCCTTCTCTGTAAACAGAGGATAGATACTAATAATACCAATCTCATGGGGCTGTTATAAGGCCAAAATCCCATAAAACATAAAAAATACTTAGTTTAGTAAATTAAGAGCCAGGAAGTATGAACTATGCCTTGTGTAACCTCACTCCTTTCTAGTCACATCACTCTCTGGTGTCTTAAGAGTATTCAACAGGCACTCAACAGAGATGAGCTGATTGGCTGACCAGTTTATTGGACTTCAGCATAGGGTAGGAGGAAGATTCACAGAGCAATACTAAGCAATCTCAGAAGCCTGGAAAATGTGGCAGAACAGGGCATGAGATCAGAGGTCTTCCTTGTCTTTACCGCTAGGCCAGCTCAACCCATATCCATTCATTTCCTATAATCATAACAAAGAAACATCTTCCTGGGACTACAGGCCACATTGTGATGACACATGAAACTCGCAGGGAGACATTGCAGGTTTAACCTCAAGAAGAGCTAAGGAATCCTAGGTTCTCTGATCTGCTTAGACACTGAAAAAACCTTCTATACCTTTCTTTTATTCACTGCCACATTTTCTTTCCTTTTTTGTTCTTCCTTTTTTTTAAATTTTGTTTTGAGACAGTCTCATTCTGTTGCCCAGGCTACCCTGACATGGCATCAGCCTACCTCACAGCAACCTCAAACACTTGGGCTCAAGAGATCCACCTGCCTCGGCCTCCTGAGTAGCTGGGACTGCAGGCGTGCAACACAACACCAGGCTAACTTTTCTATTTTAAGTAGAGATGATGGGTCTTGCTCTTGCTTCAGGCTGGTCTCTAACTTCTGGCCTCAAGTGAGCCTCCTTCCTCGGCCTCCCAGTGTGCAAGGATTATAGACATGATCCACCATACCTGGCTCCTTTTCTGATTTCTCCAAATGCTTTCAAAAAAGTATTAATAATTATTAGTTGCACTTTGTAGACAAATTCATAAATACTTCCCTTAAATTTAACAAAACATTACAAACCATTTCTGTGTAACTACATCTCTCTTCACCTAAGTTTTGATATTCAGAATAATAATGGAAGCATGTTGGCATAATTTCAGTACTTGTGATTGAAGTAAAAATACTGAGCCATTCACTTACTACAGGAAGAAACAGAGAAATGAAGTTTAAGGGTCTCAGAACTGAAAACAAATCACCAAGAAACTTACACATCTCTTTCTGGAGGCTGTGAACTGACTGCCAAAGTTTCTCACTCAAATGTAGCTTTGGGCTGCTTCTACCAAAGGACAAACAGATAAATAGACAAAGCCCAGACCACCTAAAGCAATGGCTCTCTATCAGGGTTGATCCCCACCCACCTACCCAGAGGATATTTAGAGACTTCTGGTTGTCACAACATTTGGTTGAAAGGGGGAAGTGTCACTGTCAATTGGTGGGTAGAGGATAGGAAACAAGCAAACATCCTACAATACACAGAGCAAAGAATTATCCAGCCCCCAAAGACAATAGCACTAAACTTCAGAAAATCGAACCTTGAGAAATTCCCCATCCCTCCCATCCTGACAGCTAGCAAATAGTCTTAAAGGCCTTTCTTGTGGGCACTATGGGATACACCACCCATGGTCTCTGCCCTAAGGAAGCATAGAGTCTAATGAAATACCACCCACGCACAATGAAATAGCGAGAAAATAGAGAAATGTGTCACACAGTAATTATTTTCTTTTTTTTGGCTGGGGCTGGGTTTGAACCCACCACCTCCAGCATATGGGGCCGGCTCCCTACTCCTTGAGCCACAGGTGCCACCCACAGTAATTATTTTCTACATGATGTAGTATAGTCCCTGGGTACTGTGGGAACTTTTTTGAAATATATTTTACTTTTAACTGACAAATAATTATATTCATTTCTGGGCTACACTGTGATGTTTTCATATGTGTTATTATGGAAAGGAGAGAACAACAGGCATTTCAAGTTCAGGAAAACGTACAAGAAGAGTTGGATCTTGACCTGATGCTTAAAAGAGGCTACTACTCCTTTCCTTCCCTTTACTGTAGGGAAGAAGACACCTCTACACTCACCGCCTGTACTTCCTCTCTTTACACTCTCTAATCAGTATCTATGATATGACTTCAGGACTCCACAGTAGATAATTTCCCTTAAGCACCAGAGCCAAGTACCTGTCCGGAATGTTAATCTTCCTGGACTCCCACCTTCCTCAAGGTCCTTTCCTTCTTGGCTATTATGACATCATCATTCTGCTCTGGTTCTTTCAACCATTTATGGCTCAGCCTCAGCTATCATTCTACAGCCAACCTACATAGGTAAACATGCCTAAAATTCCAGCCTGCTGGCTTTTTCTGCCTTACCTTTTCTACTTATTTTTGAGAAAGTCTCACATTGTCGCACTTGATAGTGTGCCACAGCATCATAGCTCACAGCAATTTTAAAGTCTTGGGCTCTAGTGATTCTCTTGCCTCAGCCTCCCAAGTAGCTGGGGCTACCCGTGCCCGCCATGATGCCCAGCTGTTTTTAGAGGCGGGGTCTCCCTCTTGCTGAGACTGGTCTTGAACTTGTAACCTTAGACAATGCCCCAGCCTCGGCCTCCCAGAGTGCTAGGATTACAGGCAAGAACCACACGTATGGCCTTACCTTTCTCCTTAATTATTTTATTCATTCATTAGACATCCCTTCTCACTCCATGGGGCATTTGAGGTAGTAAGAATCGCATGGTGAGCAGTCTCATTTAATTATCATACTTACTCCTGTGGTTTCACCTGTCATCTCTCTACAGCAGAGGTTCTCAACCTTCCTAATGCCACAGCCCTTTAATACAGTTCCTGTGGGTCACGACCCACAGGCTGAGAACCGCTGCTCTACAGACAATGCTCTAAACTACTTCTAACTCTGACTCTGGTGTCCTTCCTACACACCACACCCACCTGCCAAACCATCTGCTAAACACTGTCTTCAGATACCTCACATCTTACATGTTTCTAAGCTTAGGGTGACCCTTAGGACATTCATAGGATTAGAAAAAAAGCCTTATGTCCTGGAAATTTCCATCCCAGGGAAAGGACACTAAGTCATCATAACTAAAATGAACTCATCCATGTCTTCCCCATACTCAGCCCTCCACATCATCTCCTATTCCCCTCCATCGTTTAATAGCAGAGATAGGCGGGGCACGGTGGCTCAAGCCTGTAATCTTACCACTCTGGAAGGCCGAGGCAGGTAGACTGCTTGAGATCAGGAGTTCGAGACCAGCCTGAGCAGAGCAACACCCCGTATCTACTAAATAGAAAAAACTAGCCCAGTGTAGTGGTGGGCACCATAGCACTCTACCCAGGGTGACAGAGTGAGACTCTCAAAAATAATAGCAGAGATATAGCCTCCTTCTGCATAAACCTCAAGTCCTCTCTACCTTCCATCGACTCATGCAATTGATTGCCAAATATTGTCAATTCTATCTCCAAAATGTCTCACTTTCCATCACCTTTCCACTTTTT
>NW_003852596.1:320870-322365 GCF_000181295.1 Otolemur garnettii | reverse complement strand
GCTTGAGCCACAGGCACCGAGCCACCTTTCCACTTCTATTGCTCTTCTTGATGTCTTTATCTCCTCTCACCTGAACACTTACAACAGACTCCCAGTCAGCCCTCTACTGCCAGTCACTCCATCACCCCACTCTCAATCCTTTCACGAATTCATCCTCAAAACTGTAAATATCCCTCCATCTCACAAATATATCATGCACAGGTAGATATCTCCTCATCAATATAAAAGTCTTGCAAACAGAACACCAAGAGAAGCATTAAACCCAGGCTGTGAGGTATCTGAGGATCATAACACTGCCGTGTGAAACTTAAGAAATGTTTTGAATGGCTAAAATGTACTGTGTAAAATGATATGAACTAAAAGTGAAAGAGAAAAGTCAACAAAATGAAAACAACCGTCAGACCCTTGAGAAGCCAGGAACTCTGAGTTTGTTGGTTCCAGTTTTGCATCTTCTCAGTTGTAACCAAGACGGGTTTGACAACCACAGTTAAGGAAACTTTGGGTGGTCCAAACCCTTTACAGCCTTCATAGTCATCTGAAACAGAACCAAGTAAACATCATCTAACGCAGAAACTAAGCTTGAGAGAGAATGCACTTCCTCCCTTAGGCTGTGAGATCTTAATTCAGCTGTGGCCCGACTCCTGAATTGTGCTGGCTGCAAGAGCCATAGGCTTTCCATCCCGGACTGGGAAGGAAAAAGAGAAGAATTTGCTTGCATGATGTCTCTATCAGCGACAGGAAATACGCATTCCATTTGAAGAAGGGGAGGACTTTAAATATACATCATGAAAAGTAAAAAGTGCCTGTGGAAGGAGAAGGCAAGGGCTTTCCCTAGAGGAGGAAGAGAGCTCATCCCTCCCTCCCTAGACAACACCTGACCATCCTGTGTCTCCTCTCAGACACCTGAACATAGTTAACTGTTTATGAAGTAACTCACCTTGGGAGTGAAGGGCTGACCTTCACAGAGACCTTAGAACAGGGCGGCTACCACCAATAGCAGACAGTAACCCACAGCTTCTGCCTAATGGTAGGAATTTGCATCACTTTGTAGGTGAAGTTCTTTTCCATCTAGGTAACTAAGAGGTATACACCACCCTCTAGCAGAAGGCTCCCCCACCTGGGGTTCTCCTTTTTTGCCACATTCATTTTTCAAGTTCTTTCTCTGTCACTTGGTAAGACATTGGGGCACTGAAACATATATCTCCCCAAGACCTTACTTCTGAAATTCATTCCCCTTCATTTTATGCACCTCTTCAGTCAAAAACACCCACCCCCACAAACACACACACCCCTTCATTTCATAATAGCACCAACATCCTCCTTCTCCCTAAACTCGAGAGATACAGTTTCTGCCCTACAGGACTTTAGAATCTCATCAGAGACAGCAGGCAGGCACAACTAAAAGCAGACAAGTACATGCCATAGTCATCTTCCCTACAGTTGGGACAAGGATGTGAAGAATGGGGGAGGTCAGCACGCCCTGGATCTTTATATT